>NC_091466.1:7990243-8356076 GCF_027789765.1 Dendropsophus ebraccatus | reverse complement strand
GACAGGTGTATTATTAGCAGACCATAATAATCTTGTGGAAGCTTGTAGGAAGAATAGTCCCTGCCAGGATCAGGCACCTGGCACAAGGGCCGGGCACTGAGGTAACCCTAGCTCAGCAGTACTGGTCCAGCCCAGGATACATTACCTAGACTAGACTAATCCAAACTGAGCCCCACCCCCTATATAGGGACTAGATCTGGGCTACTTTCCCCTTGGAGGAGGAATACATGAGATAGTTCATCATCCCATTGGTGAGGACGTTCCAGAACTCACCAGAGAACACTCAGGCAATCACTCCTTGTACTGACAATACAACACGAACACATTAATCCACTGCAATGTGCTGCATAGAAAAAAAAAAATACTCAGTGGCGACATCTTGTGGACAAAGTGAATACAGCAGATGATAAAAGTTTACATGGAAAATACCAGTGCAATAAGATGGGGGGGGGGGGGGGGGGGGGGGGTACAGGGAACCTTCAACTCTGCTTGATCCGCATGTGGATGGTGTATCTAATCCTATGTGTGAACCTCCAATAAAGTTTCTATGATATTAACATGGCTGATGTATCTAATCCTATGTGTTATACCCTAATAAAGTTTCTAGGATTTGTACATGCCTGAAGTGTATCTCATCCTCTGTGTGATACCCTAACACAGTCTGTGTGAGCTGCTCATGGCTGGTGTATCTCATCCTCTGTGTGATACCCTAACACAGTCTGTGTGAGCTGCTCATGGCTGGTGTATCTCATCCTCTGTGTGATACCCTAATACAGTCTGTGTGAGCTGCTCATGGCTGGTGTATCTCATCCTCTGTGTGATACCCTAACACAGTCTGTGTGAGCTGCTCATGGCTGGTGTATCTCATCCTCTGTGTGATACCCTAATACAGTCTGTGTGAGCTGCTCATGGCTGGTGTATCTCATCCTCTGTGTGATACCCTAACACAGTCTGTGTGAGCTGCTCATGGCTGGTGTATCTCATCCTCTGTGTGATACCCTGTATTGTGGTGGAGAATATGATGGAGGCAGTGTCCTTGTGTGACTTCTCCTCATTGTTCTCTCTCTGGAATTGTACGGATTTCCACAGCATTGTATAACTCCTCTATCTATATGTTTCCTCCGTAACAGATAACATGATGTATAGAGGAGGAGGAGGAAGAAGAGGAGGAGGAAGAAGCTAACATCTATTTTTGTAGACGTCAACTGGAATGATGCAAAAGCCGGAGACAGCAACCCCCGATAAGTCCCATAGAGAATTTATAGAGCGCCGGTGGAGCATGCATGATTTCACTGGGAGGGAGAATCTGTATAAATTTCAACCTCCCAACTACCTGAGAGCAAGGCCATATTTGCCACTAGGCGCCCATGGTCCAATGCGTGGGGCCTCCTACAGGAGACAGCAATGGTGCCCCCATAACCTTTTATTATTTTTTGTCAAGTAAGGCAAGGACCACAGTAGGCTGGCAAGGACCACAGTAGGCTGGCAAGGACCACAGTAGATCTCCCACCCTGGTGTTACTTGGCTGCTGCTGTTTGGTTTTTACCTAGCTAGTCATGAAAGGGGGGGGGGGGGACTCTATGTTTTTTTAATTATTATTTATTTTAAAATGTGTGTAGGACCCCTCCTCTTTTCCATAACCAGCCAGGTAAAACCAAACAGCAACAGCCTAGTAGTACCAGGATGAGAATAACTATTTATTTTGGCCCTCCACATCCTAGTAATACTGTGGTGTCCCACCACGGGTGTTACTTGTCTTTACACCCCTTGCAAAAGCATGTCCTTCAAAGTATCAGTGGTAGTGAAGTATTACCTATGTTTTACCACTAGATGTCGCTAGTATATGTACTGTATGCCTAAGTATTGCACAGCTGTAGCAGTTAAAGGGTTTTTGTCTCTGTGATCTGTGCACCAATGAGAGCTCTTTCTCTTTTCTACCTATCTACTTTCTCCTTTCTTCTCTTGCACTCTCTTCTCACCCACTCACAGCACATGTTACATATGCTGTAGGAAGTTGTCACATGGGGAGAGGAAGTGTAGCCACACCTTTGGGATACTTACTCTGGATTCTGTAGAGGAAGGATGCAAGCCAGAACGGGCCCTACAGCAGTCCAGCTGGGCCCAGGCTTATGCCAGGTCCCCTGTTAGAGGACACAACTAGTCGGTGTTCAGTGAAGTCTGAGGTGTGATAGTGGATGCACACTTAGAGAGGACAAGTCAGGGATCATCCCAGCCCATGCCGAGAACCAGTCTTAGGCTATGTTCACACACTGTATCAGACTGGCCGTTCTTAGCAGTCGGTCTTAGCCCGGATCATCCCGACCGGTACTTAAGTACCGGCCGGGTGATCTTTCCGGCCGCGGAGCCCTGATGCGGGTGCATCAGCCTGCGCCCGCATCAGAGCTTCCCATAGCCCACAGTGAAGCCGCTTGCTTCACTATGTGAACTGACAGGTCTTTCTGCGGCCGGAATTCACTGATTTCCGGCCGCAGAAAACTGACATGTCGGTTTTATCCGGCGCCGCATGGGATCCCGGCCGGAGCGTATACGATGTGTGCACGCTCCGGCCGGGATGCCATTGAACATAAGGCTATGTTCAACCCCGCAAAACTACGGCCGTAGTTCTGCGGCGAGAACTACGGCCATGGTTTTACGTAGCGTAAACTCATGCTCTATCCGCGCTGAAGAATGTACATTCTACATAGTCTGTATACTACAGGAACAGCATCTATATACCATCTGTCCAGAGCGTCTTATAAAATCTTCATCATCACTAAACTCCATAGATGTTATATTCTCCTTCATGGGAAGCTGCTCTGTGGCAAGAGATGGAGAACGGCCGCAGACCGGACAAACAGGAAACAGGAAATCATCAGAACACAAGATTGTCAGTCGGCAGATTCTTACCTCACGGCTGCAAATAACTCACAAGAGAGCGGTCTCTATATACTGCCAAGCTCTGTATATACTACTGACCCCAGAGACAGCCTCTATATACTGCTGAGCTCTGTATATAACACTATATACTGCTGAGCTCTGTATATACCACTGACCCCAGAGACCGGTCTCTATATACTGCCGAGCTCTGTATATACCACTGACCCCAGAGACAGCCTCTATATACTGCTGAGCTCTGTATATAACACTATATACTGCTGAGCTCTGTATATACCACTGACCCCAGAGACCGGTCTCTATATACTGCCGAGCTCTGTATATACCTCTATATACGGCTGAGCTCTGTATATACCACTATATACTGCCGAGCTCTGTATATACAACTGACCCCAGAGACCAGCCTCTATATACTGCCAAGCTCTGTATATACCACTGACCCCAGAGACAGCCTCTATATACTGCTGAGCTCTGTATATAACACTATATACTGCTGAGCTCTGTATATACCACTGACCCCAGAGACCGGTCTCTATATACTGCCGAGCTCTGTATATACCACTATATACGGCTGAGCTCTGTATATACCACTATATACTGCCGAGCTCTGTATATACAACTGACCCCAGAGACCAGCCTCTATATACTGCTGAGCTCTTTATATACCACTGACCCCAGAGACAGCCTCTATATACTGCCGAGCTCTGTATATACCACTGACCCCAGAGACCAGCCTCTATATACGACAGAGCTCTGTATATACCACTGACCCCCAGAAAGCCTCTATATACTGCTGAGCCCTGTATATACCACTGACCCCATAGTCCGGCCTCTATATACTGCTGAGCCCTGTATATACCACTGACCCCATAGTCCGGCCTCTATATACTGCTGAGCCCTGTATATACCACTGACCCCCAGAAAGCCTCTATATACTGCTGAGCCCTGTATATACCACTGACCCCATAGTCCGGCCTCTATATACTGCTGAGCCCTGTATATACCACTGACCCCATAGTCCGGCCTCTATATACTGCTGAGCTCTGTATATACCACTATATACGGCTGAGCTCTGTATATACCACTGACCCCCAGACAGCCTCTATATACTGCCGAGCTCTGTATATACCACTATATACTGCTGAGCTCTGTATACACCACTGACCCCAGAGACCGGCCTCTATATGCTGCCGAGCTCTGTATATACCACTAACCCCAGAGAACATCCTCTGTATACTGCTGAGCCCTGTATATACCACTGACCCCCAGAGAGCGGCCTCTATATACTGTTGAGCCCTGTATATACCACTAACCCCAGAGACCATCCTCTATATACTGCTGAACTGTGTATACACCACTGACCCCAGAGACCATCCTCTGTATACTGTTGAGCCCTGTATATGCCACTGACCCCCAGAGAGCGGCCTCTATATACTGTTGAGCCCTGTATATACCACTATATACAGCTGAGCTCTGTATATACCACTGACCCCCAGAGAGCGGCCTATATATACTGTTGAGCCCTGTGTATATATCCCCATATATGCTCTTAGCTGAAGGTATATACTGTATCTGATATCAGCGCCCCCCTCATCCTTAGTTTATGTGCAGTATTGCACATTTCATTGAAACGAATAGAGCTGAGTTGTAATACCAGGCATAACCAGAGGACAGGTGTGGCGCTGTTTGTGGGAGTAAGTAGCTGAGTGTTTCCTAATCCTGGACAACCCCTTTAAGTATTGCGACCAATGTCCTGACTCATTATTTATATTGGGACACTTTTCCCTGGAATCACGTGAGCTCTGGGCTATAATACGCTGAAGCAGCTTTGTGTCCGGCGATCCCGGAGACGACTCTCCACCCCCCAGGATGTGAAAATTTCATTTTATCATTAGCTTTTTCCAGAACAGCAAAAATCCTCCATTCTGTGAGAGATAACCGGACCGCCATGTCAGCCCTGGCTGTGTGTATCCTGGCCTGTGAGTATGACCGCCGTATACTCTTACCTCTATAGGGTCTATTGGATGGTGTGTATAGAGTATATAGATAGATGGGTATGTTGTGTTTCTTTATACCTCTATATAGGTGTCTATATAAGCTGCAGCATTAGATTTATCGCCGCTTTCCATACAGAACACATGTACACTCAGCCAAATCGAGTGCGTGTATATATAGTAGTATATTGTGAGAGCTGCCAGCCAAATAATGGTGTATAGCCAGCATAGAGATTTTTTTTTTCTTTTACATCAATTGGTGTCAGAAAGTTATATAGATTTGTACAAAAAAAAATCTCCAGTCTTCCAGTACTTATCAGCTGCTGTATGTCCTGCAGGAAGTGGTGTATTCTCTCCAGTCTGACACAGTGCTCTCTGCTGCCACCTCTGTCCATGTCAGGTACTGCCCAGAGCAGCAGCAAATCCCCATAGGAAACCTCTCCTGCTCTGGACAGTTCCTGATGTAATAGTCTAGACTAGTAATGTCTTTTTGATTGTTAGTGTATCGGCTACTGGTTATGTGGTGCCGGCGTCCAATGGGAGCGATCCTTCTTTCTCTTTCTCTGTTCTATGACGTAACATGATTTGTCATTATTAATTATTTTTAAATTACCTTCTGTACAGATAATTAGGGGTTAATATACATATACATATACACTCCTTATTGTCTGTCCAGAGCAGATATAGTCAGGTGCAAACTACATGAATAAAATAAATGGCAGACTGATACATAGGGAGAGAGGACCCTGCCCGGGAGGTCTTACATAGGGAGAGAGGACCCTGCCCGGGAGGTCTTACATAGGGAGAGGGGACCCTGCCCGGGAGGTCTTACATAGGGAGAGAGGACCCTGCCCGGGAGGTCTTACATAGGGAGAGAGGACCCTGCCCGGGAGGTCTTACATAGGGATAGAGGACCCTACCCAGGAGGTCTTACATAGTGGGAGAGGACCCTGCCCGGGAGGTCTTACATAGGGATAGAGGACCCTACCCAGGAGGTCTTACATAGGGATAGAGGACCCTACCCAGGAGGTCTTACATAGGGGGAGAGGACCCTGCCCGGGAGGTCTTACATAAGGAGAGAGGACCCTGCCCGGGAGAGCTTACATAGGGATAGAGGACCCTGCCCGGGAGGTCTTACATAGGGAGAGAGGACCCTGCCCGGGAGGTCTTACATAGGGAGAGAGGACCCTGTCCGGGAGAGCTTACATAGGGAGAGAGGACCCTGCCCGGGAGGGCTTACATAGGGAGAGAGGACTCTGCCCGGGAGGGCTTACATAGGGAGAGAGGACCCTGCCCGGGAGGGCTTACATAGGGGGAGAGGACCCTGCCCGGGAGGTCTTACATAGGGAGAGAGGACCCTGCCCGGGAGGTCTTACATAGGGAGAGAGGACCCTGCCCGGGGGGGGGCTTACATATGGAGAGAGGGCCCTGCCCGGGAGGTCTTACATAGGGAAAGAGGACCCTGTCCGGGAGAGCTTACATAGGGAGAGAGGACCCTGCCCGGGAGAGCTTAAATAGGGAGAGAGGACCCTGCCCGGGAGGGCTTACATAGGGGGAGAGGACCCTGCCCGGGAGGGCTTACATAGGGAGAGAGGACCCTGCCCGGGAGGGCTTACATAGAGAGAGAGGACCCTGCCCGGGAGGGCTTACATAGGGGGAGAGGACCCTGCCCGGGAGGGCTTACATAAGGAGAGAGGACCCTGCCCGGGAGGTCTTACATAGGGAGAGAGGACCCTGTCCGGGAGAGCTTACATAGGGAGAGAGGACCCTGCCCGGGAGAGCTTAAATAGGGAGAGAGGACCCTGCCCGGGAGGGCTTACATAGGGGGAGAGGACCCTGCCCGGGAGGGCTTACATAGGGAGAGAGGACCCTGCCCGGGAGGTGTTACGTTCTGTATGGAGAGAGGACCCTGCCCGGGAGGTCTTACATAGGGATAGAGGACCCTACCCAGGAGGGCTTACATAGGGGGATAGGACCCTGCCCGGGAGGTCTTACATAGGGAGAGAGGACCCTGCCCGGGACGGCTTACATAGGGAGAGAGGACCCTGCCCGGGAGGGCTTACATAGGGAGAGAGGACCCTGCCCGGGAGGGCTTACATAGGGAGAGAGGCCCCTCCCCGGGAGGGCTTACATAGAGAGAGAGGACCCTGCCCGGGAGGTCTTACATAGGGAGAGAGGACCCTGCCCGGGAGGTCTTACATAGGGAGAGAGGACCCTGCCCGGGGGGGGCTTACATATGGAGAGAGGGCCCTGCCCGGGAGGTCTTACATAGGGAAAGAGGACCCTGTCCGGGAGAGCTTACATAGGGAGAGAGGACCATGCCCGGGAGAGCTTACATAGGGAGAGAGGACCCTGCCCGGGAGAGCTTACATAGGGAGAGAGGACCCTGCCCGGGAGGTCTTACATAGGGAGAGAGGACTCTGCCCAGGAGGGCTTACATAGGGGGATAGGACCCTGCCCGGGGGGCTTACATAGGGGGAGAGGACCCTGCCCGGGAGGTCTTACATAGGGAGAGAGGACCCTGCCCGGGAGGGCTTACATAGGGGGAGAGGACCCTGCCCGGGAGGGCTTACATAGGGAGAGAGGACCCTGACCGGGAGGTGTTACGTTCTGTATGGAGAGAGGACCCTGCCCGGGAGGCTTACATGGGGAGAGAGGACCCTGCCCGGGAGGGCTTACATAGGGAGAGAGGACCCTGCCCGGGAGGTGTTACGTTCTGTATGGAGAGAGGAGCCTGCCCGGGAGGCTTACATGGGGAGAGAGGACCCTGCTCGGGGAGCTTACATGGGGAGAGAGGACCCTGCCCGGGGGGCTTACATAGGGAGAGAGGACCCTGCCCGGGGGGCTTACATAGGGGGAGAGGACCCTGCCCGGGAGGTCTTACATAGGGAGAGAGGACCCTGCCCGGGAGGGCTTACATAGGGAGAGAGGACCCTGCCCGGGGGCTTACATAGGGGGAGAGGACCCTGCCCGGGAGGCCTTACATAGGGGGAGAGGACCCTGCCCGGGAGGTCTTACATAGAGGGAGAGGACCCTGCCCGGGAGGTCTTATATAGGGAGAGAGGACTCTGCCCAGGAGGGCTTACATAGGGGGATAGGACCCTGCCCGGGAGGTCTTACATAGGGAGAGAGGACCCTGCCCGGGAGGGCTTACATAGGGAGAGAGGACCCTGCCCGGGGGGCTTACATAGGGGGAGAGGACCCTGCCCGGGAGGTCTTACATAGGGAGAGAGGACCCTGCCCGGGAGGGCTTACATAGGGAGAGAGGACCCTGCCCGGGAGGTGTTACGTTCTGTATGGAGAGAGGAGCCTGCCCGGGAGGCTTACATGGGGAGAGAGGACCCTGCACCGCCCCTCCGTCCCTCCTCCCCGAAGTCCACACAGAATTTTTCCTATTCATCACCTGTCTGAACACTGCACAGGTGCCTTAACAATCCAACTCATGAGAATGTGTATCATACAAACCTACACTGTATATAATATCGATGACTCTTTGACATTGACACTTTGAATTTCATCTTCTCCCACAGCAATGTTTCTCCCTGTTTTCGGTGAGTATAATAATATTGTATTTAGCCCAAATTCGGTCACTGGTTCTTTGGGCGGGGGCATTTATTTTGTATTGCAGCGACTTTGCCCAGTGGTAGAAGCTAAGGGGCCCGAATGTGTGGCCAGGTAGGGGAAGAGAACGAGAAGGGAAGAGTGATGATCTGTAGGGGGCGCTCCACTAAATGATATTGTAGATATTTGTAGACAATTGGACGTAAATCAATGACATTAAGCACGTTCTACTAATTTATCTCACATCTATTGCTCTAACACCTTGTTTTATGGATTTTGGTGTTTTACAGGTGAGGACCCTGAGAAACCAGGTAAGCTGACAAATTCAGCATTTTATATGATAGAATTTGCTTGCTTTGCTTGAATGGGGCAGTAGTCATCCTATAATATGTTTTTTCCTGCCATAAATTTCTCATTTGTCGGACTTACATCGCACTATATCATAGGGGATGTGCGGCTGATAAATGATAGATGCCCTTCCCATATAAGATACTATCTACCTGATGATGTTATACCACCTTATGCCTAGGCGCACCCTGATTGTTGTCTTCTGCCCTTCCATAGATGTAGACAGACCGCTGGTGGCCTTCACACCTGACTGGAGAACAATGTTCTACAACGAGACGCTGACTATATTCTGCCTCCATCCATCTAATGCGCAGGAGAATGAGACTTATATCTGGTACAGGAACAACATACCGATGGATATAACCCAGCAGAACTTTACTATCTCCTCCATTCAGCTGTATGATCGGGCAAACTACCAGTGCCAGACCCGCACCAGTGCCATAAGTGATCCTATTCGACCACACGTTATTACAGGTAAGTCAGTCTTGGGTTTTACCGTTCTGCTAATCCGTGTATTATTTATGTCTGAGCACACACCATGTGGACTTAGCTAAATACCATCCACTCTGTGGCCTATAGGGAGGGGTAAATACCAGCTGTGAATGATGTGTATTTAGGGCAAATAAATTGTATATACTGTAGCTTACTGTGAGGCTTCAGTGCACATTGAAGCTTAGTTCCGGATTGGAGTCATCAATGGCCATTGTGGTCAACATATGTCTTGGTAGTAACTCGCCTGCCATACTGGGTCCTCATACCTCTAGTGGTGACCTGCCAGATTGGGTTCTCATACCTCTAGCGGTGACCTGCCACACTGGGTCCTCATACTTCTAGTGGTGACCTGCCACATTGGGTCCTCATACCTCTAGTGGTGACCTGACACATTGGGTCCTCATACCTCTAGTGGTGACCTGACACAGTGGGTCCTCATACCTCTGAGTGTGACCTGTCACACTGGGTCCTCATACCTCTAGTGGTGACCTGCCACATTGGGTCCTCATACCTCTAGTGGTGACCTGCCACATTGGGTCCTCATACCTCTAGTGATGACCTGCCACACTGGGTCCTCATACCTCTAGTGGTGACCTGCCACATTGGGTCATCATACCTCTAGTGATGACCTGCCACACTGGGTCCTCATACCTCTAGTGGTGACCTGACACACTGGGTCCTCATACCTCTAGTGGTGACCTGCCTCACTGGGTCCTCATACCTCTAGTGGTGACCTGCCATATTGGGTCCTCATACCTCTATTGGTGACCTGCCATATTGGGTCCTCAATAACTCTGAGTGTGACCTGTTACACTGGGTCCTCATACCTCTAGTGGTGACCTGCCACATTGGGTCCTTATACCTCTAGAGGTGACCTGCCACATTGGGTCTCATACCTCTAGTGGTGACCTGACACAGTGGGTCCTTATATCTCTTGTGGTGACCTGCCACATTGGGTCCTCATACCTCTAGTGGTGACCTGCCATATTGGGTCCTCATATCTCTACTGGTGACCTGCCATATTGGGTCCTCATACCTCTAATGGTGACCTGCCACATTGGGTCCTCATACCTCTAGTGGTGACCTGCCACACTGGGTCCTCATACCTCTAGTGGTGACCTGCCATATTGGGTCCTCAATACCTCTGAGTGTGACCTGTCACACTGGGTCCTCATACCTCTAGTGGTGACCTGCCACATTGGGTCCTTATACCTCTAGAGGTGACCTGCCACATTGGGTCTCATACCTCTAGTGGTGACCTGACACAGTGGGTCCTTATATCTCTTGTGGTGACCTGCCACATTGGGTCCTCATACCTCTAGTGGTGACCTGCCATATTGGGTCCTCATATCTCTACTGGTGACCTGCCATATTGGGTCCTCATACCTCTAGTGGTGACCTGCCAGATTGGGTCCTCGTACCTCTAGTGGTCACCTGCCACATTGGGTCCTCATACCTCTAGTGGTGACATGCTACACGGGGTCCTCATACCTCTAGTGGTGACCTGCCATATTGGGTCCTCATATCTCTAGTGGTCACCTGCCATATTAGGTCCTCATACCTTTGGTAACACTGGGTCATAAGTCTCCTATCTACATTTGAATCCATGCAGGAAAAAAAGTCTAATTTTATGTTTCTGTCCACCAGATCTTTCCATATTGAGGGTCCCTCGCTACACCTTTGAAGACGATATCCTGAACATAACATGTGACAGTCGGCTTGATGTGAATACAACCAATGCTAAAGTCTCTTTTTACAAGAACTATGATTTAGTAAAACCTATGAATTACGAGACATATTTATTTGTCGGGAGGGTGGACAGAACGGTGACTGGAAAACATAAGTGTACAAAGAAAGCCATCTTTAAGAATGAGGTTAAGGAGAGTGATGCCGAGGAGATGCTTGAAGTTACAGGTAACGTTCTTTTACCATGTCTTATAGGCACACCTTGAAAAAACGAGCTGCTAACAATAGACTTGCTCCCTTGGTGTGCTCCCCGTCTACCACATGCACTCTTGGTTTAGCCAAGTTCACATGAGTTTTCAGTGATGATATAAGAGTAACGGTGCTTCATAAATGTTAAGCTCAGCCTAATGTTTATGGATTCCCAATAGAGAACAGAGGGGTAAGGCACTGCCAGAGTCCCCAGGCGTCAGCTTGTCTTTCTGAGAATAAAAGCGACAGCCAGTTGAGAACCAACATGGCGGACCCTTCTTTTCCCAATATACCCAATACACTCTAGACATCTAGGTGGTCCTTCTGTAGCTGGCATGCTTGGCCTAATTTTAGCTGATGTTTATAGGGACCTTGAAGCTAATCTTCCACCAGGTACATTGCTATGGTTTTTTTACATTAACAGACCGGTGCCGATGCAGGGATGATGGTGGCGCAGTCCTGTTTTTTTGAACCAGCACTCAGTTCCCACACACAACGCCGGTTTATTCCTGAGCACCGTCTCGACATGAAGCACTGGAGGCGGGCCCGCCTGCCCCCAGTGTGATGACATGGCTCCACTGATTCTAGGAGGAGGTTTGGTCACACTGCGAACTGGTGGGCCCGCCCCCAGTGCTTCATGTTTGGGAATAGACCGCCGCCAGGTCGAAAGAAAAGAACCGTGCCCAAGGCATCACAGCACCGGTCTGTTAATGTAAAAAAACAAACCATGTACCTGGAAGTACGTTTGCTGTCAGATGGTGCCAGACACATTTTTAGTGGCTTATCTTCCATAACAATGACCCTTTGTTCTCCAAAAATGCTGAAAGAGTTGATACCTCCAATACACATAAATCTGTCTGTACATATAAGCTAGCTGTCGACATCTGTTCCCTCTAATTCCCCCCTACATAAGTATGTTCAACCCAGGAGGCCACGCAAATGTTTTGTAATAGAAAAGGGGGAGAAAGCTGCTGCCAGAATCCTTTGGTGGTGGCTTTTGTCCCAGTTGAAATCCAACCTGCCCATATGTCATGTGACATCATTTGTCGGAGAAGGGTCGAGATACCCCAAACACATTACATGGTCATCTGACACACATCTAATAGATATGGTTAGTCTAGGACAGCCAGCTGGTCCCAGTAAAAGTGGCGGACTAGGCCAACTTTGACCTTTTGTGTATGGGCACCTTAAGATTATTGTAACCAAGGCTTGTTTAGGCCCCTAGTCAACGTGTAGATTCCTTCTTACCATTTATTACATTAACATATTCATTGCTATCTCTTGCAGAGCTGTTTACACCTCCGGAATTAAAATTAAGCTCATATCCCGTATCGGTGGGGATGGACGTGACGATGACTTGTGTGACCACTCTTCATCCTTTTAGAGCAGACACAGAATTACAGTTTGCATTCTATAGAAATGGTTGGCACGTCCAAGGATTCGGCTCCTCTAATAAATTCTTGGTTCAGTCAGTTGAAGTTGAGGATTCTGGAGAATATTCGTGTGAAGTAAGAACATTAATGAACAGTGTGAGGAAGATAAGTAGCCAGCTACTGGTCCTTATACAAGGTAGGTAACGTGTACGCGACCAAGAGAAGAGTTGTCACTCATCGTTCTTGTATTAGTCTGGTTCCTATGATACCCAGAGAAAGAAGCAACCTTTTAGTCTAATCTTACCCATAGCAAGTCCACAACTTCTTGTATGGTGAAGGTATTTTTCTGGCCCAAAGACTTTGGCTCCTGTTGATTCTCTGGATAACATCAACAAAAGGGAAAAGAGATGATGATGGGGAGGTTAGAGGTATATAGAGGTAGAGGTGAAGAGCTCATGTACTGAGGGATAAGGAACAGTCATATAGTAGAGTTAGGTGTGAGATACAGTTTTGTTGGCCAGGAGCATAGCTAGTCAATCCAAGGTTTAGTAAAGACTCCCCCGAACCCCTAGGCAAAGGGGGATATGACTTTGGGGATGTAGGAACCTTTATCCCCTGCAGTCTTGTCTCTATAGTGGTGTAGATTTAATAACTTTAAGAGGGTGGAGTAGATGTGTGCCTAGTGTAGTATTATGGGAAGGGTGGAGTATATGTGTGCCTAATGTATCATTATTATTATTATTATTATTATTATTATTATAATTATTAATATTATTATTATTATGAGGATGGGGTATAGAAATAAATATATCTTTCCCCCTCTTCCTCTTCTCTCACAGAACATTTTCCTTTCGCCCCTCCCTGTCTATATTCTGCAATTGTTTATTACTTGGATAATAATGTATGTGCTGTTGCATCTCTTTTTGGTTGATATTTTCATTATATATAAATATGCTACCAGTAACAATTGTATTTTGCTTTGATGAGTTACAGGTTAGCGATAACCCTCTAAGCTCGAAACAAGGTTCAGCCATGGTTTCTTAGCAGTTTCCTCCACTTGGGTTTTTTTAACTTGTTCAAAGTCTTGGAGGATGACTCTTTGTGAGTTGAAGTGTCACTGTCGTTATAACTTTCAAAACCTAAATCGACAATAGATGTGAAATAAAACAAGTTTGCAATATACTTTTATTTTTTGTTTTTATTAAGCTGTAAAACAAGGCTGAACTTACCAGAAATCCAGGTCCAGTCTCCTGAAGGCAGCTATATAACAGCTATACTTACTGTATCCAGGCACAGTCTCCTGAAGGCAGCTATATACCAGCTATACTTACTGTATCCAGGTTAAGTCTCCTGAAGGCAGCTATATACCAGCTATATTTACTGTATCCAGGTCCAGTCTCCTGAAGGCTGCTATATAACAGCTATACTTACTGTATCCAGGTCCAGTCTCCTGAAGGCAGCTATATAACAGCTATACTTACTGTATCCAGGTCCAGTCTCCTGAAGGCTGTTTTATAACAGCTATACTTACTGTATCCAGGTCCAGTCTCCTGAAGGCAGCTATATAACAGCTATACTTACTGTATCCAGGTCCAGTCTCCTGAAGGCTGCTCTATAACAGCTATACTTACTGTATCCAGGTCCAGTCTCCTGAAGGCTGCTCTATAACAGCTATACTTACTGTATCCAGGTCCAGTCTCTTGAAGGCTGCTCTATAACAGCTATACTTACTGTATTTAGGTCTAGTCTCCTGGAGGCAGCTATATAACAGCTATACTTACTTTATCCAGGCCCAGTCTCCTGAAGGCAGCTATATAACAGTCATACTTACTGCATCCAGATCCAGTCTCTTAAAGGCTTCTATATAACAGCTATACTTACTGTATCCAGGTCCAGTCTCTTGAAGGCTGCTATATAACAGCTATGATTACTGTATCCAGGTCCATTCTCCTGAAGGCAGCTATATAACAGCTATACTTACTGTAACCACGTCCAGTCTCTTGAAGGCTTCTATATAACAGCTATACTTACTGTATCCAGGTCCAGTCTTCTGAAGGCTGTTATATAACACTATACTTACTGAATCCAGGTCCAGTCTCTTGAAAGCAGCTATATAACAGCTATACTTACTGTATCCAGGTCCAGTCTCCTGAAGGCTGCTATATAACAGCTATACTTACTGTATCCAGGTCCAGTCTCCTGAAGGCTGCTATATAACAGCTATACTTACTGTATCCAGGTCCAGTCTCCTGAAGGCAGCTATATAACAGCTATACTTACTGTAACCAGGCCCAGTCTCCTGAAGGCAGCTATATAACAGCTATACTTACTGTATCCAGGTCCAGTCTCCTGAAGGCAGCTATATAACAGCTATACTTACTGTATCCAGGTCCAGTCTCCTGAAGGCAGCTATATAACAGCTATACTTACTGTATCCAGGTCCAGTCTCCTGAAGGCAGCTATATAACAGCTATACTTACTGTACCCAGGTCCAGTCTCCTGAAGGCAGCTATATAACACTATACTTACTGTATCCAGGTCCAGTCTCCTGAAGGCTGCTATATAACAGCTATACTTACTGTATCCAGCTCCAGTCTCCTGAAGGCAGCTATATAACAGCTATACTTACTGTATCCAGGTCCAGTCTCCTGAAGGCTGTTATATAACACTATACTTACTGTATCCAGGTCCAGTCTCCTGAAGGCTGTTATATAACACTATACTTACTGTTACATAGTTACATAGTTACATAGTTACATAGTTAATACGGTTGAAAAAAGACACATGTCCATCAAGTTCAACCAAGGAGGGGATGGATACAGGGAAGGGGGAGGGGCGATAGGTTCTATACATATGCATCTATATTATTTTGGTCTGAGAACTTGTCTAGCCCTGTTTTGAAGCCCTCTACTGTTTTTGCTGTGACCAGATCCTGGGGTAGACTGTTCCACAGATTCACAGTTCTCATGGTAAAGAAGACTTGTCGCCTCCGGAGATTGAACCTTTTTTTCTCCAGGCGGAGGCAGTGCCCCCTTGTCTCTCCAGGCGGAGGCAGTGCCCCCTTGTCTCTCCGGGTGGAGGCAGTGCCCTCTTGTCCTTTGTGGGGGTTTTACCTGGAACATCTTTTCCCCATATCTCTTGTAGGGGCCATTTATATATTTAAATAAATTAATCATATCTCCCCTTAAACGTCTCTTCTCCAGACTAAACAAATGTAATTCTTTTAATCTCTCCTCATAACTAAGATGCTCCATTCCCCTTATTAGTTTAGTTGCCCGTCTTTGTACCCTCTCCAGCTCTAGAACATCCTTTTTATGAATCGGGTTCCAAAACTGGACGGCATACTCCAGATGAGGCCGCACCAAAGTTTTATAAAGCGGTAATATTATATCCCTGTCCCGAGAGTCCATGCCTGTTTTAATGCATGACAATATCCTGCTGGCCTTAGAAGCCACTGACTGACATTGTGTGCTGTTCTGTAGTCTATTATCTACAAGTACACCCAGATCCTTCTCTATCAGTGACTCTCCCAGAGTAACTCCCCCCAGGACATATGATGCATGTGGGTTATTAGTACCCAGGTGCATAACTTTACATTTATCCACATTGAACCTCATTTGCCAAGTGGACGCCCAAACACTCAGTGTGTCTAAGTCATCCTGTAACATCTGTATCCAGGTCCATTCTCCTGAAGGCAGCTATATAACACTATACTTACTGTATCCAGGTCCAGTCTCCTGAAGGCAGCTATATAACACTATACTTACTGTATCCAGCTCCAGTCTCCTGAAGGCAGCTATAAAACAGCTATACTTACTGTATCCAGGTCCAGTCTCCTGAAGGCTGCTATATAACAGCTATACTTACTGTATCCAGGTCCAGTCTCCTGAAGGCTGCTATATAACAGCTATACTTACTGTATCCAGGTCCAGTCTCCTGAAGGCAGCTATATAACAGCTATACTTACTGTATCCAGGTCCAGTCTCCTGAAGGCAGCTATATAACAGCTACACTTACTGTATCCAGGTCCAGTCTTCTGAAGGCTGCTATATAACAGCTATACTTACTGTATCCAGGTCCAGTCTCCTGAAGGCTGCTATATAACACTATACTTACTGTATCCAGGTCCAGTTGCAGTGTCCCAGAACACGCAGACTACTACTCCTACTATGCTCTTTTCTATTGCTGTGTCAATGCCTGTTCTGGTAAGTGTTTGCACTGCAACAGCTGCTGGTTTTCCCCTAGTATTCTCTGGTTATGTGCATTCTCATGTGTATTCTCATGTATTCCTGTGTATTATTACAGTGTACAGTGGTATGCAAGGCTGTTGATCACGTGACCGTGCCAGTGCCCTGTAACCATGGTTCCTCCAATGGCCGACTAGCTCTGGCCAGGAGCAACCATGTGACCTCCCACTTCCTCTTAACAAGTTAGTCTTCCCCCTGCTTCCAAGCAAGGAGGATGTGTGTCGTCCCTCTCCTACCTCAGAGGAGTTGGACTTCTTCTTTGCAGCTCCCACTTCACCACTAGAAGTGTGGATCGAGTGCTCTGCTGTGTTCAAGTCTTCGGCTGTATCTGCCTGCTCAAGTGTCCGGAGTCTTCTCTCTCATCTGGGTGTCATTCCGTTATCTCTCCTCATCGCTGCAAGGATTCACAGCAAGTATTATTCTCAAGCTAATCCACCCAGCAACGCTATTTCTCTCATACTCCTACTCCCATCATCCGGCACGTATTCTCACAGCCTAAGCAGCATCACTCTTGCTTTATTTGTCAAAGCCTGCTATATACCCGGTTGCAAACGGACAGAACTGTTGCTACTAGTTACCTCATCTATAATAAAACCGCTGTTACTGAACCCTGGCATTGGTGTCCACTAACTGGTGCCCTGACTAAGTGCAGCGAAGAATCGCATGCCCATCATCACCCGCAGATTCCACAGACCGGCCCTACAGCTGTGCTGCCCTCAGGCCTATACCGTGACAAGTATAACCCCTGCAGCTGCCCCGGTCATTGCCCGCTCATAACACCAGCACTGCGGAAGTGGCCCCCAGGGGCCAGGGCATCGCATAGTCTCTTGAAGGCAGCTATATAACAGCTATACTTACTGTATCCAGGTCCAGTCTCCTGAAGTCAGCTATATAACACTATACTTACTGTATCCAGGTCCAGTCTCCTGAAGGCAGCTATATAACAGCTATACTTACTGTATTCAGGTCCAGTCTCCTGAAGGCAGCTATATAACACTATACTTACTGTATCTAGGTCCAGTCTCCTGAAGGCAGCTATATAACAGCTATACTTACTGTATCCAGGTCCAGTCTCCTGAAGGCTGTTATATAACACTATACTTACTGTATCCAGGTCCAGTCCCCTGAAGGTTGCTATATGCAGCTATACTTACTGTATCCAGGTCCAGTCTCCTGAAGGCAGCTATATAACAGCTATACTTACTGTATCCAGGTCCAGTCTCCTGAAGGCTGCTATATAACACTATACTTACTGTATCCAGGTCCAGTCTCCTGAAGGCAGCAATATAACAGCTATACTTACTGTATCCAGGTCCAGTCTCCTGAAGGCTGCTATATAACAGCTATACTTACTGTATCCAGGTCCAGTCCCCTGAAGGTTGCTATATGCAGCTATACTTACTGTATCCAGGTCCAGTCTCCTGAAGGCTGCTATATAACAGCTATACTTACTGTATCCAGGTCCAGTCTCCTGAAGGCTGCTATATAACACTATACTTACTATATCCAGGTCCAGTCTCCTGAAGGCAGCTATATAACAGCTATACTTACTGTATCCAGGTCCAGTGTCCTGAAGGCAGCTATATAACACTATACTTACTGTATCCAGGTCCAGTCTCCTGAAGGCAGCTATATAACAGCTATACTTACTGTATGCAGGTCCAGTCTCCTGAAGGCAGCTTTATACCAGCTATACTTACTGTAACCAGGTCCAGTCTCTTGAAGGCAGCTATATAACAGCTATACTTACTGTATCCAGGTCCAGTCTCCTGAAGGCAGCTTTATACCAGCTATACTTACTGTAACCAGGTCCAGTCTCTTGAAGGCAGGTTTTTAGACTTGTTTTGGTTAAAAAAAAAAAGAGACTAAACACAGGAATTCCGGCCAGTACAGAGAGTCACGGCTCAACGTGTCTGTCAATCACATGACTGCCTTCTCTCTGTGAGTGCTCAGATGGCCTGGGACACACAGGACTTCCTGATATGGACCTTATAAAGTTATGTCCTCAGGGTTCAGTTGACTGGATAACATTCCAAGCTGTGAAGATACTGACCGGATCAATCGTAAGAGTCAATCGTGGCAACTTAGGTTCCTAAATAAAAAAATAAGATAATAACGGGTGTAGGTCAAGGAAGGTGAATATACCAAGTCAGGATAAATGTCTTCGGCCTTAGACATACAGTATAAGGGAAGGCTCACAGATTTATTGGAACTATTGATTTAAAGCTGTGGCCAAGCAAAGGTGCAAGTTATTGTTTCCTGGCAATGGTTTAGATGAATGACTATTGAAAGAAGTTATGTTTTTGAATATTTTTTTTCTTTCTCACATAGAGTCTGTTAGGCCAATGCTATCGGTTAGCCCAAACTGGGATAAAATAATGAGATTTGAGCAAGTGACCATGACATGTGATGACAAGAAGAGCAAGAGATATTTGTGGTATAAAGACAATGTCAGGATGTTCTCTACTGGCAATACGCTAAGAGTTTATGCTACCAGCGATAAAGATATTGGGCATTACCAGTGCCAGGGCGAATCTGGTGAAAAGAGCCAACCTGTTCATCTGGATGTCTTCTTTGGTAAGATTCATGTCATAAGCTCAAGTCTCCCAACAACTAAAGAGTCACAGGTCGGAGCCCACCCATCTCAAAATGTGCCTAAAAGGAGGGAAGAGTGACTTTTTCCTCTAGATATAGGGGGGCATTTATTAAGTCCGGCGTTTTTTACGCCGGACTTAAAAATGCCCCCGCAGCTCCGGCGCTACGGAGATTTATGTAGAGGCGGATTGCCTCTACATAAATCCCGTGCGCGCCGGTGCGCACCGCCGAAAACCTACGCCAGCTGAGGACTGGAGTAGGTTTTCGGCGTACATTTGGGCGGAACGGATGGTAAATCGCGCGGACTCTGAGTCCGCGCCCTCCGATCCGCCCACTACACGCCCCCTTTCCGCCCCCCTGACGTACTCGGCGGAAAGTGCCGATTTGCGAATTTTTTATTCGCAAATCGGCCATTTGCGAATAAAAAAATACGCAAATCGGCACTTTCCGCCGAAAATCATCCGTACGCCGGATGATACATGTGGCCCATAGTCTCTTTTTGTTATTTGTATATTTGAACAAATGTTTGTCCAAGTTTAGATTTCTCTTCTCAGGAAAATGTTGTAAATTTTTCTCCATTATCGAAGCTCTGTATCAGTTTTGTTGTTTTTCTGCACCTTTTATGACTTCTATTCATCATTTTTCTGAACCTGAGACCGGAACATATTGTACCTGTGTAGTGTTGGTGAGGATGCACCAAAACTTTATAATATGATTATGTCTATAATACAAGACAATACCTTCCTGGCTTTAAAGGTGACTTACTGGCATTGCCCAATGTCCTCTCTATTATTTGAAGGTTTGTGCTGCCTGGGAAGGACTTATTGATCCTTGATCCAGAATAGGTCATGTTTCTTTATTAACCCCCTCCCGCCGCCCCACAATCAATTAACGTTGCTGCAGCCTATGCCTGCAGGGACGTTAATTAACGATCCAGGATGACACAGGCGCAGGAGCTGCGTCTGTGACATCAGCGGTGGGTCACGGCTATCAGTGATAGCCGGGGACCCGCCACAACTCTCAGCACTGGAGCCACGCTCCAATGTAGCCGTGGAAACTGGAAGCCTCAGGGTTCCGGTTTCCTGGCTACAGAAGCCGGCGGGGATCGGGATTGAAGGCTGGGTGCGTGGGGCATGCGCCCGTGAGCTCTGCCCCCTCCCCTCTCTCCCCTGCCACTGTTACAAGATAAGTTAGTAGTTGTAATAAATTTTAACATATTATCTTTTACAGTTCTCTAGCGCTCTACAGTTTTATGTTTTTATTGCAGTGTGGCTTATCCTGCAAGCACCTCTTTCCATCCATGAAGGGGACACTGTGACGCTAAAATGTAAAATGTGGACTTCGGGCAAAGGAGTTAATACAACGTTTTACAAGGACGACAATATGATACAGTTTCTGGGTTCTCAGGATGACTTAAGACTTGGAACCGTTTCCAAAAATACTACAGGAAAATATAAATGCACAAGATATGTAGACACTGGGTCTATATCGAAAACCTATATTGCTGAGGAGTATATTTCAGTAGTAGGTAAATCTTAATATTTTTTGTAAGTTTTTATTATAATATCATCATTTTTATAATATACTTGGAAGGAGGTATGTGGTGACCAAGGGGCTGAAGGTGTTAACTGCAGGAGCTTGGGATATTGGGGTTTAGCTGAAGAACTTGTTGTGGGACCCGAGTGGTAGCTAGCTCTTAAAGACTTAAAGAGTTATACCAGGAAAAAAACCACTGTATCCCCCGGCAATCTCCATATGGGGCCCCTAGGCTTCTGTATTATGAATAAAGCCACCAGTACAGCACATGACCAATGGCTCTATTCCTTCCTATGGAGGTGATGGAAAGAGCAGAGTATGGTGCTTTTCCCGGATGCTCCGCTCTTTTCATTGCTCTAGTCATAATACAGAAGCCTGGGGCCCAATATGGAGATCGGCGGTGAGTACAGAGGTCAGACCCCCTTGCTATCTCCTACTTTTCCCCTATCCCCCTTTAAACAGTCTCTTAAGTGAGTAACTTTAAATAATTTTTACCTAGACTACCATCACAGTTGAATTTGTAAGGTACTTTGCCGGAAGGGGGGTACTTTTGCCGTGAAGCTGTGATGAGTACATGTAGCGGCACATCCAGGATTACTGGGCACCAGGAGGAACACTAGTAGGAGATTACTGTACCTTCAACCATTGGCTGAAAGGATCCAGCGACTTGAAGTTGGACACATCGGCAAAAAGCAACTTCTCCAACCTCTGACTTCAGACAAGAACATTGCAGATCACAGGACCTAACTTGAAGATATAGAGAAAGATCCCCTCAGCATGAGCAGGCTGGTTCCCTCAGGTGGTAGACAAACCTCTGGTGCACTAATTGAGCTCAGGAACACAGGAACTGGAACAGCCAAACAGCAGCATACACTCCACTGCACAATAACTAGTTTTCAGCACATGGACATCTCCACCCCCACTTATAGACGTCAAGGAGCTGGCTCCCTATTGATGGAGAAGGGCCTGAGGTTAGTTGACAGGGAATTGGTCGGGACAAACTTTTAGCAGGGCTCTGATAGAAGAATAGAATGTGTATTATGCTCTATGCAAGACCAGCAATATTTAAAAAAATTTAAATGGTCAGATTACCCCTTTAAGAATCCCCAGATTCGGGATATAAGCAGATCACCTTGGGGTAATAAAAGGGATCAAAATAATCTACTTCCCAAAAGGAATAATAGGCTACCACTGGAAGGGCACCCCATTGTGGCATCCAAATCCAGTCCTGATTTTCAAGTCATTAGTTTCACAAAGTACCTTCTTATAGTTCTACAGCCACTAAATTATACGGCTGCCATCTTGTACACCGCTGAATTCAGAAGGGATTCCTGCCATGAGCAGTACTAGTACTTGTCCTCTAGTAGATGTATCGTCGGGTGTTTAGCAAAGTACCTGTTAGGATAGGGACAGGGAGACACAAGGACAGGTGAGCCCTAAAGCTGGCACCCACCCCGCTGCCCCTACCTGCTTGCCTCAGATGCCCTAGGTGGCAAACGGACAACTGGACGGCAGTCCCTGATCTACTAAAGTGCAACACTAAACGAAACAAGACAGACAAAACACAATGAGAGCAAGGTCAGGAATCCGGGTCAGTAACAGTAGAGCAGTGCAGTACAAAACGTGTCCAAGGGGTAGTCGATAAGTCAGAAGCCAGAAGTCAAGTTACCAGAAATACAAAGCAGGGAAAACACTTGATCCAGATACACTAGCGAACTAGGCACTTTCACAGGCAGGGGGTGGAAGACAGAGGAGGATACTTATGCAACCTGTAGTCCCAGCCCCCAGGAGTGATAGGGGCTGAGACTCCAGGTCCTGCCCAGGTACTGACAGCTGACTGGTGTGTCAGCTGTCAATCAACAATCAGTGAAACCTACTACAGCTTATGCTGATCAGCCAGGGGAGAGCACCCTGGCTACTGCTTCAACAAGGAGTAGCAGAGCAGAGTTAGTGAAAAACATGCACAGCAACCGGCCTGAGCGTTTATTCCTAGTCCTAACAGTACCATACTATATTCACAGCGGACTTGGTGTTGTATGAATGATGTTTTAACCTTCTTATAATTTTGTTTTAGAACTTTTTAGTTCTCCAGATATCAGACTAAATCTTGACCCAGTGGTTGAAGGAGCTGACATGATCCTAACCTGTCACACCTCCGTTAGTCAACTCAGACAGTCAATAAGCTTGAAATTCGCCTTTTATAAAAATGGAAAAATGGTGCAAGATTTCAGCAGATCCAGGAAATATAAAATTTCATCTGCCCAACTGGAGGATTCGGGGAGTTATGTCTGTGAGGCTAAAACGTTATCCAACGATGTAAAGAAAGCGAGCAAGGCTGTATCCATTACTGTACAAGGTGAGCCAACCATAAATCTGCTTAAAGCAAATGTACCATCATGGGACTGAAATTCTTTGTTTTACAGTACCTGCTCGGTGCTGTTGTGGGGTTCTCGGAGGCGCAGTCAAAATACCACCCTATTCCTGTGCAGTTTTCAGCTTTAGCACCAGCCCGGCTCGGAGCACTTGGGGCCGGCCCGGCACCCTTTGGTGTGATGATAAGCCCTCCTTTCTGTGACGCATCCCTGCTCGATTCTAATGGAGATGAGGGGAGGGGTAATCGTCACACCGGGGGGACGCAGAGCCTGCCCCCAGTGCTCCAAGCTATGATGGTGCTCAAGCAGAAAACAGCGTCAAGAGTCGGAATGGGGTGGCATTTTGACTGTGCCACTGGGATCCCTGCACTGGCACCGAGCCAAAAAACTTTCTAGCTCTGGTAATGGAACATTCAATTTTTTAAAATTGGGATTCCTTAAAGGTTTTTTTTCCAGGCAAATGTGAAACATTACACAGTAAAACAACAAAAACAAGGGTGTAGTTACACCCCCCCCCCCCCCCGTCCCTTACTCCCGATGCTATCCCGGCTGCACTCCATCTTCAAATGACAATCTACTTCCCCAACATAGAACATTGATGGTGACATGGTGTTTGTAGCTTGGATATCAACTCGTTTATCCCCCAATGTAATCATAGGAATAACCCACTACAGTAGTAACATGCCTACTAGACCTAACTTAAAGGCATGAAGGTGGGAACTGATGGTGAGGATTGTTAGGCCAACACTCATCCCATGTCTACAGCCAGCCAAGGTATTGGCCACATTTTATTCACATGATCCATGGAGAGTAACAAAACTGAACCAAGCCAGTTTCTCTATGTCTTTTAGGTATGGCAGTGGTCTCCTTTATACCCAATGTTGGAAAGATATTGACGGCAGAAACCATTACTCTGACATGTAAAGTGGACCCTAAAATCAAAGACGAACAAGAGTATTACTGGTACAAGGACCGCAGCCAGCTGAACATAAGTCTACAGAGCATCACCATTCAGGAGGCCCTGGTCAGTGACAGTGGTTATTACCAGTGCCGTTCTACTAATACTCATATGAGTGAACCCGTCAGGCTGGATGTCTCCAATAGTAAGTCATTTACATACACGAGGGTCTCTGTGGCTCCTACATGTTAACATGGTTGTATGAGGTTAAATTTGTCTGAAAAATTCTATAATTTACAGATCATCTTGGACACCTCTGCGACGTTGGGTGAGACCATAAGGTTTGCCCCTTTGCACAACATATACCCCATAAAGCCCACATTGCTAGGACTGTCAATGGTACCACCACTTATCTTATATGACTGATAAGTCCCAACACCACACACACAACATACATATATACTGATATCAACTATAAGCAACCGTGCACAAGCAAAAACATATATACTCTCAATGTTTAGGTTCTTTAGGGTGACATCACAAAGCAAAAGCTCTCAGGTATGTTTATGTGGACAAGCTTTCTGCTTCCAGAAGAATCCAGAAGAAAACAGTAAAGTGGTTCTAACAGATAAAAAAAAAAAAACACTGCATGCTTTTTGTCTTTCAGGCGATATTGTTTTGCAGGCACCTCCATTTGTATTAGAAGGTGACAACCTGAACCTCACCTGTCACAGTCGCCGAGGTCTAAATTTACGAAGCACCAAGTTCTACAAGAACAGCAATCTACTAAAACTTCTGGGAAGTGAATCTGTTCTGTCTTTGGGAAAAGCATACACAAGCATGAGCGGGGAGTATAAGTGCTCGAGTGTTTCCGGTCCATCTTCCAGCTATAATACTTATTCCGCAGAACTATTTGTCCCCGTTATAGGTAAGACCTTATATTGTTGTATAGTATAAATGCCATTGAAATTAATGGGTCCATGCTTGGAAATTTGTGTTGGCAATTTAGAATGGTGGAATGGCCATGGCCCCATGTATTGTGTGCCAGATACGGTGCCATATCTGGGTTTATACAATGTAGAGTGGATGGGCTTTAGGGCACTTGACTCTTGGTGGGTTTCATGGAGTGTATACAATGTGGAGTGCATGGGCTTCAGGGCACTTAACTCTTGGTGGGTTTCATGGAGTGTATACAATGTGGAGTGGATGGGCTTCAGGGCACTTGACTCTTGACTCTTGGTGGGTTTCATGGAGTGTATACAATGTGGAGTGGATGGGCTTCAGGGAACTTGACTCTTGGTGGGTTTCATGGAGTGTATACAATGTGGAGTGGATGGGCTTCAGGGCACTTGACTTGACTCTTGGTGGGTTTCATGGAGTTTATACAATGGGGAGTGGATGGGCTTCAAGGCACTTGACTTGACTCTTGGTGGGTTTCATGGAGTGTATACAATGTGGAGTGCATGGGCTTCAGGGCACATGACTTGACTCTTGGTGGGTTTCATGGAGTTTATACAATGTAGAGTGGATGGGCTTCAGGGCACTTGACTCTTGGTGGGTTTCATGGAGTGTATACAATGTGGAGTGGATGGGCTTCAGGGAACTTAACTCTTGGTGGGTTTCATGGAGTGTATACAATGTGGAGTGGATAGGCTTCAGGGCACTTGACTTGACTCTTGGTGGGTTTCATGGAGTGTATACAATGTGGAGTGGATGGGCTTCAGGGCACTTGACTCTTGGTGGGTTTCATGGAGTGTATACAATGTGGAGTGCATGGGCTTCAGGGCACTTGACTCTTTTGCTCCATTCATTAACGCCGAGTAGTAGATGACTAAGTATCCAATCAGGTCTCTGCTTTTATTTGTGTTTAAAATATTTCCAAATTTGTTCATTAAATCTAGATGGTAAATCTGGCGGGGCTCGTTGTGAGGCGACGACTACTTTATACAATTCATAGAGATTTTTTGTATTTTATTCCTAGAGGTCTTTTCCTATCTGGCAGTAAAAGTGAAAACATCTCTGACAATAGAAGGCTACCCCATCTCTCTAAGCTGTGACTTTGCTTTGAATCCCGCCTTGAATCCTCTTCGTGGCAGCACCAATCTGGAATTAGCTTTTTACAGGGGCGAAAACAGAATACGGGAGTTTGGTAAAAGTAATAGCTATGAGATTAAAGTAGCCAGGACGACTGATTCTGGGAATTACACGTGTAAAATTCAAAGCTCGCTCATTGATGAAGTGAAGGTCAGCCCCAAGCTCGAGGTCATTGTGCAAGGTAACAAGAAATGGGGTCTACCAGCTTGGTGGGTTTCATGTCCTACTAGATATCATGTGAATTCAGCTCTTTGCTGCATTTGTTTTTTCTCACACATATCAAACTATGGAACAGGGGGCACATAGTGATGCTGATCCCAACATGTTGGCCTGGAAAGAACATCAATGGATTCTTGGCAAAAGGAAAAAACATATTGTATACTGAAAGGTAGACATTGATGGCCTGTCCTTGGGATAGGTGATCAATGTCTGATTAACATCTGGCATCCTTGACCATCATCTGTTTGGATAAGCTGCAGCTCCTTCACATACAATGAACAGGGCCGGACCTCATGCGGAGGTCTTTGTCTAGTGGAAAATTATACCCACAAAAGTCCATGAGCCTAAAAAGATTGTCTAGTGGTGCACCAGGTTACCGGATAAACCATCAATTTATAAAGTCCAGAAAACAAGTGCCACTTGCCTGTCGATCCCTTGCTGTTCCAACAAGCTCTTCGGGATCAATACTTCTTGGTGACATCTCAAATCCTTGAACATGAGCCCCACATCTCCCCATGTATTATATAGGGGATGTGCGGATGACAGCTGACTATCAGAAAGGTCCACACAAACAATGCAATTATCATTCATGTGGCCCAGCCATGGTCAATCCTTGTGAAGAGTCTGTAAATAAGCTCTGATCACTGAAATATAATCCTAAAAGTGATCTGGGCAGTACAGGTCATGTACAAAGTCCTACAGTTCT
Organism: Dendropsophus ebraccatus; assembly: GCF_027789765.1. Lineage (NCBI taxonomy): Eukaryota > Metazoa > Chordata > Amphibia > Anura > Hylidae > Dendropsophus > Dendropsophus ebraccatus. Next base: position 8,328,811 of record NC_091466.1, on the reverse strand, counting down.
GGGGCCCAGAGCTGTCTTTCTTTTGTTTGATAGTCTGGGGGGCACCGTCCCTATAGACATACATAGCGTATTTGTGATACTTTATTCACTCCTTGGCATTCATGATATTATTCTTTTGTCTCGTTCTTTCAGAGCTGTTTTCTACTCCCGTTCTGACGGTTTCCCCCACCAATATTCAGAGCGGGAAATCATTGTTTGTGAACTGCGACTTTACACTTCATCCAGACAAAGAGAATATAAATGTGAAAACGGCCCTGTACAAGAACGGCAAAGCTTTAACCAAATTTAAAAGTTCCTGGTTTTCAAGGGTTGACAGCGGCTTTTCTGGAGATTATATGTGTGAAGTATCTGACCCCAGCAGAACAATCATCAAGTACAGCAAGGCCATGAACATCGTAGTGGAAGGTAAGTGGAATGCCTAGTCTATGTGTGTTATTCCTGCTCCATCTAGATGGTAAAACTGCATTGAAAGTATACACCACTAACACTTTCTATACTGGAATTATTAGATTAGACCCAATTACAAGAGCACCACTCTTGGTTATGGACAGTGGTACTGTAGTTCAGATGCATCAGCCAGAGGCTTAAAGGGGTTATTCAGCGCTACAAAAACCTGAACTGTCTATGGCAAAAAGTGGCAATTTTTTTGTAGCGCTGGATAAACCCTTTAACCTGGTCATTGTCATTTCAAATTACTTTCCTCCTTTAATTAGTCAATCAGATTCCTAATACTTTGTAATTCACGTACTAAAAATGACTCCTTTCCACAGAAAAACTGCTGTCTTGGCAACTAGGTGTCTCCCTTCCTTGCAATCTCTCGTCCACTGCCTGTTGTCAGGGAAGTTCTGTCTCTAGTAGCAGGCAGAGAAAGACAAATTACAGGATGTGGGGGCGAGCTTAGCATGTGCTATATACAGGAAATAAGAGTCTCAAAAGCCTGTTGAATATGACCCCACTGTTCATGAAAAGTAAATCAAGCTAATCAATCTTATCGCTAACCTCCCATAAAGCTCTGGGAAGCTGTCGCTTATGTAAATACCAGTGTATATACTGCTGTGTATCCACACGTAACCTCCCCCTCCTTTAGTTTTTCAGCAGCAGCTCAGTGCTTGGTGTAACCCTATCCTTGCAATGCTCCTTGCTCCGGTGCATCAGCAACCTGTTCACCTCCCACATGTAATTGAGTGCTATTGTATACAAATTATCCAGACAATGGGAAAAATAATTAATTACGTCTTTAATATCTGTGCCCCACCAAGGTTGTGTTAGGTATTACATCCCGGCCCTTATCATTACAGGTGTAGTGCTATTTTTTGGTCACCACCAAAGGGACACCATTTCTGTATAGTTGAAACTAATGTATTTTCTTACAGAACAAGTGTCTGGTGTAAGACTCATAACTGACCATGATACCAATATGTTGGCTGGAAGTAATATTACTCTCCTATGTAGCGTCCGTGAAGGTAGCTCTCTATCATTTACATGGATGCACAACTTCAAGGAGTTAAACTACAGCTGTGCCACATATCAAATCCTGCACAATGGCCAAATGCTCTTCATAGAATCCGCTCAGACGTATCACTCCGGATCCTATAAGTGTAAAGTCAGCAACCACTTCTCGTCCAGCGAGAGTAATAAGATGGAGTTCACCATCATAGGTAAGACCTACAAGGCCAAAAACATAAGAACAACGTCATTTAGATATCAATTTATCTAATTCCAAAAAGTTTGGTCCAATTGTGGCGCTCATGTATCCTCTGAATATTTGTTTCATTTCATACAGAGCCTATAGGTGGCGCCTTGCTCAGCACGAACAAGAAAGTCCTTGACGTGGTGAAAGAAGACAGTTTGACATTCACTTGCTTTTTGACTCAGGGTAAAGGCTCCTATTTTTTCTGGATACACAATGAGCAACACCTGGAACAGAACACATCTATATATGAGTTCCAGGAAGGAGGAAAAGTGCTACATATCAAATCTGCCCAACCACACCATGAAGGATCATACCAATGTGTTGTCGAAAAGGACTTCTCCCCCAAAAGAAGATTGGTTGCACAAAGTGGTACCCTGACCTTGAAAATCTCAAGTAAGTCTTCTTTTAGTAATGAATATTGTAGATGACAATGTATAGGACCATTCAACCCTCATAATCTCGTCCTATTTGGTAGGTAAAGGAGGCTTCTACCTGAAACCATTGCTGATCATCATGGCGGTGATGGCGATCCTCTTCATCTCTTTTATTGTGTACAAATATCAGAACAAGTTAGTTAAGCCTCACTTTTTCCAAGGAAAGCCAGAAAACACCAGAGGTAAGTAGGAAAGGTATGGGTAGGTCTATAGGTCACGTAAACCCTTATCAAAAGACCACCTCTTCAAGAAGACCACCCACCATGGAGACCGGATCTTTTGTCTATATTGGCCTCCTTCTTGATGAGACAACCCCTCTATTTAACAGAGTCCCAATGTTATCACATCATGGCTCAGTTGTATTCTGATGCAGCTTTGCCGCCATGTTTTAGTGTGAAGATCATGTCATTTCTTTAGCTAAATCCGACAAACTCAGTTCTGTTAAATCTGTATATATATAAATCACCTATGACCCCCCCCCCCAACAACATAGAAATGGGTAGATAAAATTTAATAAATATACGACGTGGAAGAGTTGGCCAGTTGGGTCGAGATCTCATTCCAAATTTATAAAGATCTGGAGTCCATGGACGCAATAATTAAAAGGGTAAATTCTGGGCGGGAGGCCTTTTTCAGCATCGCGGGGGGAGGGGGTTGATGAAAACAATGATGTCCACTTACCTCCCTGGCTCCTGCGCTGGGGCTGGCACTAAACTGCTCTGGTCCACAGACCGGCCACTTCCTGGTGATGCTTGAGATGTGACGTTTCTGGCCCGATAAGCCATTAAGCGTCGGTAGCAGGGTCCCGCCTCTGTTTCTGCATGGTTGAGGGGTCTTGAAACGTCACTGGAAAGCATCAGGAGACTGGGGACAGGAGCACCCCTTGTACTATGTCTGCTGCAACACATTGCATACATTTGTGTATTATCGTTACAAAACTTAATAAATAAAAAAAAAAGAATAAATTTAAAAAAAAAATCACCTATTAAGGTGGAAGTAAAAGTATAATAAGCTGGGTGGTTTGTGTCTGGGATTAGAAGGAGATGTGTAGTGTAACCATAGTATCATCGATGTCCTATCGTTCATCTCCAGTGCCCTTGGAAAACATCGGGGATAAGGTTCTTCTTGTGGACAATATGGAGAACTCAGAGAGGTTAGTATCTACTACTATTTTAATGATGGAAACAATTAAACGTTTATTTTTTTTCCTCCTTTTTTCCCCACAAGATGGAGCCATATGAGGCTTGTTTCTGTGGGACCAGTTGTACTTATTATTGGCATCCTTTAGAATTAATATTTTTTCCCCCGGGGGAGTTATTTAAAAAAAAAAAAAAAAACACCATATCGACTCTTTCATTTTTTCTGTATTTTTTCTGTGTGAGGCTAAAATGTATTTGCGTGTTGAGTGACCATGACAACCGACACCCTGCGATTGTGACCCTGAAGTTAGGGTGATCACAAGCAGAAGGCATGTGGCCTCTGACCCCCTACATGCAGCGGTCGCTATAGAGGGAATTGAAGACTTGCATCAGGACTACCTGACAGTGCAAAGGTCATCACGTTGGGGTCACATCAGTGGTCATCTTGTGATAAGACTATTGTTCTTATAGAAAGATGTGTGTATGTGACACCGGCCTACAGTTATCAATCTGTCCAAGACAATAAAGGTTTCCCATTACTCATTCCCAATTTTTATGGTTTTCTTCTCAGATCTCCTAATTCCCACCACTGAAAAGGCAGAATACTATGAAGGCAAAGCATGGAAGATGACCTCCATCCATCTACATGTGTCTCCATGTCAGATATGTTTTTATTGTAAGCCCAGCATGCTAAGTTACAATCAATGCTGAAGACCACACCTAGCCCTCCATGTTTGTACTGTGGACCATGTATAGATCTTCAGATTTTTTGACTGTGGACCACATGTGGACATCATTGCTTTTCTATGACATATATGAAGCTCTTGAACCTTTGGGGCCCAGTGCAGCTCCTCCTGACCATACAATAGTCATAGATTGTCCTCCTGTAATGGATGGAGACCAAACCAAGGTAGGGAGACCAACGTACAGGAAGAAACGGCGCAACAAAGACAACACTATCCACACTGTTGTTTACCGCACTACTCAAAACTATAGCCGCTCAACAACAATGTTGATGGGAAACTGGAAACTCATCCTTTTTTTTTTAGGCTCAACAATTCCTCTCCCACCAATCCTATGTCTATGCCAGAATGGCATGACATCAGGCCAAAACCTACTTTTATTTTTTCCTGTGTAAGTGTTCTCTAACTAGCCATCTTTCATTCCTAACTAGTGACGGGCCGCAAACTTTATTCTGCATTCACAAGGATCTGTGAAGTTCCGGAACCGTGATCATGGACAATTTTATAGCCCATAAAACACGGACGCGTATGCAAAATGGATGGTTTTTCACAGATCATGGAGGTAGATAGCGGACGTCATCCATGGACCTTGAAAATTACTGAAAATGTGAATGCAGCCTTACTTTGCTGTAATCCAATCTCTCTGGGCGCGATTCCAGTGCGGTAGCTTCCCACATTACCAAGTGGCCATCCCACATCTTCATCACAGCACCAACATCTTCACTCATGCACAGTGCAGGAAACAGGCACTTTTCCTGTACATGAGGCTGTGATGAAGCTATGGGCTGACCTCTCTGGAACTCAGGAAGTATCTAGGTCAGGACAAAAGCCACTACTTGCAGTAGCTAGAAAGGTCCAGGGGTCCTTGTACAACTTACCATCCGAACTCGGAGAGAGATGGTACAGAGGCCAAGTTAACACCCAGACAGGTGAGATTACAGTTAAGTAAAGCCCACAGTCTGTGACTAGTTAGGAATGAAAGACCCGATGCCTATTTGGAGAAAATTTGCATACATTGCGGGGAAAAATAGAAGTAGGTTTCCATCTGGTGAAAAAGAAGAAATATATATTAGGAGAAAATGCATTGAGGTTTATTAGGAATGGTTTCCCTTTAACAGGATCAAACTCTGCTCTCTTCTGAGGTCCAAGCTAGGCCCACCATGTCTGATTTCCATGTCTTTCTTTAATTACACTGGTCAACAGCCAAAAAGCTTCCGACATGAAAACAGTTGAACTTAACTAATTTTGGGGAAAATGTTGTTCAAATTTTGAAATTGGTTCTAATTTTCAAGATATAGACGTACTTTCTATACTTCTCACAGCCTGTGATACAATACTAGGAAAAGTTTGCATCATCAGTATTGCATCATCAACTGGTGTATTGCATCATCTTAGAATGACCAATAGTTATGGTATAAGGCTAGGTTCACAATGTGTTTTTGCTATCCGTTTTTTTTCATCAGTTTTTCGCGAAAAAGGATTTAAAAAAACAGATGCATTTGTGTGCATCCGTTTTGATCTGCTTTTCCATTGACTTCCGTTATAAAAAAAAAAAACGAATTGTTTTTTTTTTTTTTTTTTTTAACGGACACAAAAGTGTCATTTAAAAAACGGATCCGTTTCAATCCGTTTTTTTTTAGAATGGAAGTCAAAGGAAAAACGGATCAAAATGGATGCACACAAAAATGCAAAAAACGGATTTCAAAAACGCAGTGTGAACCTAGCCTAAGGTATCGGGGTAAATGGAACCCATCAATGCTTGCAGATTACTATTGGACAGTTATCAGAGACAATCCCATGTATGAGAACAAAGACATGTGTAAATGCACCGAGACGTCATTGAATAAGGACCTACATTCCAGAGTTCAATAAACATAATTAATTTGTAAAAAATCTTAGATCTGTCTGTAAATCGTAGGTGATTTCAGATAGAAGTTTCCTATGAATATATTTCAAAAGTTTATTAACAGTAACCGTGCTTCCTTATGATGCAGAAGTAATAAATATGTCGGCTATTATACTGTATTCTATACAATTCACAAAACATGAGAACTCTTCCATATCATAGAAACTAGAGACAATTCACATTTTTCCTTGTGATATTTGAATTCAGCACATAAAAATCATCAAGAAATGCATCATTTTATTTCCGAACCAAACAACTTTTGAAAATTTGTTGACCAGTGTTATGGGCCATAGGTCTGTATGTCTGTACTGTGGCCCCTATGCGGACCCTCATCCTTTTACAATTGTCTAAATGTGACCCTCCATCCATGCTATCCTCCTTTGTTGTCTTAACCTGGGATCATTTTTTAACATTTTTTATGGATTCTGTGAAATAAAAAAATGAAATAAAAAATTGTATTTCAAGTAATTTACTTTTGGGGGAAAAAACTATATAAAGCTAGATAAATTTAAAATCAACATGACTGATCTGTGGAGCATGAAATTAGGGCTGTAAGAAGACCTCTACTAAGTCAGGCCAAAAGCAACTAACTACCTGTGGTTCCTAGAAATGTCCAGAAGTCCTTGTACAATCTACCCTGCGAAGAAAAACCCCAACACACCTTTTAAAAGAATTAAATAATTATAAGCATCATAAATACTTTGTAAAAATCCATGTACCCCCCCCCCCTTCCATAACCAGCCAGGAAAAAAAACAAACAGGAGCAGCCTAGTAGTACCAGGGTGAGAAGGGCTACTGCCCAGTTCAGGTCCTCAATTCTTTGATACCTAAGAACTACTGGTTCCCGGCTGTTCCCAGTACCCCTGTGGTGGTGAGTACTCAGGTAATAATGTAGGGGTTATTGTAGGCCATTTTAGTAGATAAAACTAAGCTCCGGGTTAGTAATGGATGTTATGTATGAGACAGTTTCCACTTCTAAGCCTATAAAGTGCTTTAAAAAAAGTCAATACAGCATAGAAATTTTTTATTGAAATAAAAGCACCTCCACACCCTTTGTTGACCATTTTATTAAACATAAAAATCCTATGGTCATTGACGCAGCTAACCGAATCCAACATAGTCATCAGTAGACTAATATCTAAAAACAAAAAGGAGAGACGGAAAAAAGGCAGGAACAGAACACCCATCATTTTGACAGGTGTCCTGCTCTTTACAGTATGCAGCATCTGTACCGATAGCTGCTTACAGCATGGCCCCTAGAAGGTTAAGTGAATATACTATGCATCTCATCTTAACCCCCCGGGGCTTAGACTGTGGTCCATGTGCTGTCCTGAGCACAATGCATCTGCTCCAGCAAGGTGACAGTCTGACTCAGTTTTTAAGGTTTTCAGGTGAACCAGTTCCTCTCTACTCTGCCGAGCAGGGGGAACCGTACTAAATACTTGAGTCTCCCACTGATTTCAATGGGCCTTGTTACTTGAGTTCAGCACTCAAGCATTAAAAAATGCTTGATTCAAGTAACAAGCACTTGAGCATTTTAGTGCTCACTCAACACTACAACATCCTAACAGAAGATGAGTGAAACGGTCCGTCCAAACCCAAGTTCAACCCAAACGTTCAAGTTGAACACGGATCAGGGTGGACATGACACTTTCCCCCCTGATAACAGAGCACTGTCTGACCCCCAGGGGGTTAACTGCATCCCAACTTAACCCCCTGGGAACCAGACTGTGCTGCATCTGTTGTGCTAAGTGCACTGTGCCCCCCCCCCCCCCCCAGCAAGGAAGGGGTTAAAGCGTAACTGTCATTTCAGGGTCATTTTTTTGAAAACATTAAATATCAACAGTTCAAGCGATTTTAAGAAACTCTGTAATAGGTTTTATGTACTAAAAGAGTTAACTTTTGGACTAAAAAAGCAATCACCCAGCCCCCACCCTCACTGCAAAAGAAGCAGGATTTCTGTCTCCATTATGTGGCTATGGAGAGGGGAGGGGCTGTTAGGAGTGAGTGAGCACGGAGCAGTCCTGCACAGCACAACACCCTGCAATCTTCTCTCAGTAAGTTCATAGATAAGCACTGACCTTTCTGAAACCTGAATCCTGCGTTTTAGGTGCCCAGAGAGTCTACAAACAGCTGACCTTCCTGTCACCTCTTCCTGCTCCCTCATCTCCCTCAGCCCCTCCCCCCTTCATAGGCTTACAATGGAGAGAGCAGAACCCGTCTTCACTGGCTTCTCTGTAATGAAGACGTGTTTGCCTGATAATGCACAGATAAGAAGTCAGGGGGGAGGCTGGGAGATTGCTTCTTGAGTACAGAAGGAGGCTTTTTTGGCTGATAAAACCTATTACAGAGTTTCTTAAAATCGCTTATACTACTGATTTCTGCAATAAAAAAAACATGACAGTTACGCTTTAAGTCACTTCATGGAAGTCATCTAATATTCTTCATTCATTATTAAGCTGGGGCTTGCTGTTAACTCATAAGGTGGCTAATATTAACCCCCGCTTTATTACCTCAGTACCCACTACCACAGGTCTACTGGGAAGAGCCGAGCAACAGCAGTCCCAGAGTGTCAAAAAATGGCACACCTGGACTAGGCAGTAGCAGACTGGTGTTATTAGACTGGGAAGGACCAAAATAAATGGTGCTGCCCACCCTGGTACTACTAGGCTGCTACTGTTTTTTTTTTTTTTTACCTGGCTGATCATGGCAAAGAGGAGGGGTCCTACACTTTTTTTTTAAATAAATAAATAAATAAATAAAAAAGTGTAAGGATCCCCCTCTTTCCCAGATACCTGCCCCTGTATATACTGCTGAGCTCTGTACATATCACTGACCCCAGAGACCGGCCTCTATATACTGCTGAGCTCTGTATTTATCACTGACCCCAGAGACCGGCCTCTATATGCTGCCGAGCCCTGTATATACCACTGACCCTAGAGACCGGCCTCTATATACTGCTGCGCTCTGTATTTATCACTGACCCCAGAGACCGGCCTCTATATGCTGCCAAGCCCTGTATATACCACTGACCCTAGAGACCGGCCTCTATATACTGCTGCGCTCTGTATTTATCACTGACCCCAGAGACCGGCCTCTATATGCTGCCGAGCCCTGTATATACCACTGACCCTAGAGACCGGCCTCTATATACTGCTGCGCTCTGTATATATCACTGAACAAAGTAACTGGCTTCTGTATATACTGCTGAGCTCTGTATATACCACTTACCCCAGAGATGACCTCTATATACTGCTGAGCTCTGTATATACCACTGACCCCAGAGACTGGCCTCTGTGTACTGCTGAGCTCCATATATACCACTGACCCCAGAGACCGTTCTCTATATACTGCTGAGCTCTGTATATAGCACTGACCCCAGAGACCGATCTCTATATACTGTTCAGCTCTTTATATACCACTGACCCCAGAGACCGGCCTCTATATACTGCTGAGCTCTGTATATACCACTGACCCCTGAGACTGGCCTCTATATACTGCTGAGCTCTGTATATACCACTGACCCAAGACGACCTCTATATACTGTTCAGCTCTGTATATACCACTGACCCTAGAGACGACCTCTATATACTGCTGAGCTCTTTATATATCACTGACCCCAGAGAGCGGCCTCTATATACGGCTCCCTGCCTCTCCTCCCAGGATGCTGGGAAAAGCTGGATCCAATCCTGGGAAACTTTTCCCAGTTTCCCAGGATTGGATCCAGAGGGCGGAGCAGGCCGGCAGCTTAATGAGCGGAGCGCTGATCCAAGAAAGCACTTCACGTAGCTTAGCTGGGCGATTCCCTCATCTCCAGTACTTATACCCTACATATGACGTCTTTCACTGATTCTCTAGAATTTCCATGGACGTTTTTCCTGATATCTGTATTATAGAAATTATTGTCTGTCCGTCCTCTATAGACGTCTGAACATCTCATCCATTTGACCTAAATCTGACACGTACATACATTCAGTTTCTAGGAAGGTTTATGTAAAGGTCGTGACCTTGCCGGATGTGCACAGCACTCACTCGCTGTTATCAGCCATTATCACAGCCTGTACTTCCTTTATAGGAATCCAAACGCCTGAACCAATTGACCCCACATGTGACACGTATGTACATCGAGGAAGGTTCATGTAAAGATGTTCCTGCTGGACGTATACAGCACTCGCTCGCTGTTGTTCTCTGTTATCAGCCACTGTCAGGAATTCCTGGCCTACTTTATGTCCGTATATGTCCGGCCGGACATATACGTGTGAAACTCCGGCCAGGGATTTACGTAAGGTACGGTCCGCGAACTTACGCCCGTAGTCTACTTACGCTTCCCGAGCGCCCTACGTAGCGATCTGAGAGCGGTCTTTTACTTGGAAATCTTCGCCTAGCCCCGGACACCCCACAGAACGTTTTGGATCGGCAAAGCAAAGTGCAAAAATGAAAAAATCACCACTACGTACGGGACCGCATGTTACGCTACGGGCGTAAGTTACGGCATCCTCAAACAACGGTCTGGTTCATTTTTTACGGCGCCGCATACGATCCAGGGAGGGCGAAACAGCGTAGCATAGTGGCAGCCCGTACATGACTGGGTGGGCAGTAAGGGGTTAACAGTGCCAAGGGTGGGGGGGGAGCAGGAGAGAGGTTACCTGTAGTTCAGGGTATAGTGAAATAAGGGGGTTGCTAGGTGAGAGCCAATGGGGGTGGTGGGAATAGCTTGGGGAAGGAGGGGGCTAGCTAGGAGTTGGAAGTGAGGAGAAAGAAACTTACCAGTCTTCTGAAGCTACAGGACCTGAGACGGAGCATGGATACTCAGCCTGCAGCAGACTTGTCAGCATTCATGGCATCCCTGAGGGGTGTAACGGCTCAGCATGGGGCCGCCTGGGTCCAGGCTCAGCTTGCCCAGGTGATTAGGGAAGCGGACGGGGGGTTGCAGTCCCGGGGGGCCCGCCCGTCCGCACGCCGCCGGCGCCCGCCGGAGCGGCTCAGCCCTGGAGTCCCCAGCCGTTCCCGCCGCGTAAGGAGCCCTTCACAGGACCCTCCGGCCCCTCCTGGCAGGCACAGCTCTCCCCTGCACAGGAGCCGGGCTGGGAGGAATCCTGCAGCGCGGCGGGGTTCCGGGCGGCAGGGGGAGGGTCACGTGGCTCCTTCCTCCCCCTCCGTTACGGCAGCAGTAACAGGACCTGCGGCGGCTGGCCCCTCTCACAGCAGGAAGCAGGGGGCAGCCCAGCGACGAAGCAGAGCCGGGACCCGGTCCCAGGGGGAGAAATTGCAGCCCAGAGAGGTGAGGAGAAGGCGATCCCGGGCAGCAGCTGATCCGGGGGGGGAGGCGTTCCCCGCCACGTCTCAAGGTGCAGGGCGGAGGGTGGCCGACGGAGTAGTAGTCCCCAGCACGTCATCCGTGGCGGCCAGCCCTCCTGTCGCCGGCGGCTCATCTGGACAGCGAGTTCAGGTGGCTCCGCCCACGCTGGACGTTGCTGGAGAGGATCTGGGAGCCGGGCCATCTTCCTTGGACGACGAATCTGACAGCCTGGAGGAAGGAGAGGTTCGTGGTGCTGCGACAGCAGGGGTGCGATCTCGGATAGCGGCTGTTCCGGCGTCCGCTGAGAGTCAGCCTGGTGAGTCTTTTTCTATGTCTGTGCTGTCCCCTGTTTTGTCCCCTGTGTCTTCTGGTGTGGCTGGAGGTGTCAATGTGCGTGTAGGGGATCAGTGGTCGGGGGGCGGGGGACAGTTTGCAGGGATTGGAGAGGCAGTGGCGCAGTTTTTAACTAGCATGCGGGGGTTGATGGTACAAAGCGCGGGTTCGCATGCGACAGTGGCGCCGCCAGCGGCAGCATGGGTGGGTAGCGGTGCTGGGGCGGTGGGACAGGGAACTCCGGTGGCGCAGGCGCCTGCAGCTGTTCAAGCGGCACCTACGGTGGGGCCCGCGGTCAGCGATGCCTCTGTCCGCTTGGATGACTCGGCACGTGGGGAGGTGTATGTATGTTTTGATGGCCCGCTGGGGGCGCATTTGAAACAGGAAGTGCGTGAGAGGATCTGGAAGGATGAATACGTGGAAATATTCTCCCTCCTTCCTCTGGAAAAATTTAACATTGAGAAGGGTAAAGCAGATGAGAGTAAGAAGGAGGAGGAGGAGAAGCGGCGGTATCGACTGATACCCCGCACTTTTACGAATTGGCTTCAAGCATTCGCCATTTTGGCGAGTGTAATTGGAGAGAAGGCTCCTCAGAACTGCTCTGCTTTATTCGGCTATATGGATGCTATAGGGGAGGCTTATCGTGTTTATGGCGGAACTGCTTGGCTGCGGTATGACGAGCAGTTCCGCCAGCGTAAAGCGGTAAGGCCGGCGCTGCGTTGGGATCACAAGGACATAGCATTGTGGATGCGGCTGATGGTGGCATCACGCGCGCCTTCTCAGTCGTTTCGGGCGGGGGCCGGGGGTTCGTCTGGGTCAGCTGGGTCGGCCGGAGCCTCGGCCTCCCAGCGCCCGGGTTGCTGCTGGCAATACAATGAGGGTAACTGCCGGTATGGGTCCAGCTGCAGGTTCAAGCACGAGTGTGGAACCTGTGGGGGGAACCACCCTCAGTCCAGATGCTTCCGGAAATCCAAGGGTCGTCCCGCCGATGCTGGCCAAAAAGGGACAGACGCCGGTGAGCATAGAGGCGATGCTGCCACTGCTAAATGAATACCCTGACCAGAGGGCGGCGCAATTGTTGAGGGATGGGTTTATGTGGGGCTTTCGTATTCCTTTTGCTCCAGACGCACCAATTTTTCGCCCGCAGAATTTGAAGTCCGCCAGAGCGCATCCGTCTATTGTGAGCGAGAAGTTGGGCAAGGAGGTGACTCTTGGACGCATGGCGGGTCCGTTTGCAGACCCGCCGTGGCCGTACTTGCGGGTCTCTCCTTTGGGTCTGGTGCCAAAAAGGGAGCCTAACAAATTTCGTCTAATCCATCATTTGTCTTATCCGGAAGGTGCTTCGGTAAATGATGGAATAGACCCGGAAGCATGTTCGGTATCATATGTCTCATTTGATCGGGCGGTGGAGTGGGTGCGGCGGTGCGGGCCGGGGGCGCTCATGGCAAAAACGGACATTGAGGCCGCATTTCGGCTCCTGCCGGTGCACCCTGATAGCTTCCATTTGTTGGGTTGTATGTGGGAAGGACAGTACTATGTGGACTGCTGTTTGCCGATGGGGTGTTCCATTTCCTGTTTTTACTTCGAGGCTTTCAGCACGTTTGTGGAATGGGTGGTGCGCAAGGAGTCGGGGTTGCAGTCGGTTTTGCATTACCTTGACGATTTCTTGTGCGTCGGCCCGGCACGGTCGCCCATTTGTTCTGTCCTGCTGCATACAGTGGAGCAGGTGGCGCGCTGGTTCGGCATTCCTTTGGCCCCGGACAAGACAGAGGGACCCGCCACTGTCATTTGTTTTTTGGGCATCGAGATTGATTCGGTGTCAATGGAATGCCGGCTGCCACCTGACAAGTTGTGCGAGCTACGTGCGTTGGTACGGGAGTTCCTGGGTTTGCGAAAAGTGCGGTTGCGCCAGCTTCAGTCCCTTTTAGGCAAGCTTAACTTCGCGTGTCGCATCATGCCCATGGGGAGGATTTTTTGCCGGCGCCTAGCCGCTGCCACTGCGGGAATCCGTTCCCCCCTGCATTTCATTCGGCTTACAGGGGATCATAGAGCAGATTTGTGTGTGTGGAATGAGTTTTTGGCACAATACAATGGGCGTTCGGTTTGGCTGGATGACTGGGTTGAGAATGCGGACATGGAGTTGTTTACGGACGCATCTGGTTCAATTGGCTTTGGTGCATACTTTGGGGGAGAATGGTTTGCAGGCGGCTGGCCTGACGAGTGGCGCAAAAATGGTTTGGTACGCAACCTGGCGTTGCTAGAGTTGTTTCCCATAGTGGCGGCAGTGGAAGTCTGGGGGCCTCGATTCCGCGGCAAAAAGGTGCGTTTTGCTGTGACAATCTGGCAGTTGTTCAGGCCATCAATAGCTTGTCGGCATCCTCGCCGCCGGTGGTGACTTTATTGCGCCGGCTTGTTTTGAGGGGGTTGGAACTGAATGCATGGTTGTCTGCATGTCATCTTCCGGGGTGCAGGAACTCCATTGCTGATTCGCTTTCTCGTTTCCAGTGGGACCGTTTTCGGGAACTGGCGCCAGAGGCGGAGCAGCATGGGCTTTCCTGCCCCGATCATCTATGGAGCCTGGTTTGCGGACTGCATTCGGTCTGATGGCAAGGGCGGTTAGCCAGCCTACATGGCGGGGGCGTGAGGAGGTGTGGCGTGAGTGGCAGCAGTTTTGTAGGAGAGTGGGGTCGGATGGGGCGAGTGGTGAATTGATCCCACTGTTGCTGATGTTTGTTGGGGATGCGTTTGGAGCGGGGGCTTCGGCGGCCGGTATCGCCAAGAAGCTCTCCGGCCTTTCGTTTTGGTTTAGAATGATTGGTGTTCAGGACGTGACGAAAGATTTTTTGGTCCGCCAGGCAATGGCGGGGTACAGGAAGGCGAGGGTAGCAAGGGATTTCAGGCGGCCGGTGTCCTTTAGTATCCTGGGGGATCTGGTGAGAGTGTTGGAGACCTTGTGTACGGATGGGTATGAATGGGTGTTGTTTAGGGCTGCTTTCTCGTTGGCATTCTTTGGGGCCTTTAGGATTGGCGAGTTGGTCAGTCGTTCCTGTGTGTCGGGAGATGGATTGCAGGTAAGGGATGTAGAAGTGGGAGAGGGGAGTGTGTCCTGCTGGCTTCGTAAGTCGAAGACCGATCAGGCGGGGAGGGGGAAGCATATAAGGCTCTATGCGATAGGGGATTGCGCGGCATGTCCGGTCAAATGCGTATCAGAGTACTTGAAGGTTCGCTCGGGAGGTAGGGAGGGACCCCTCCTGCTACATAGGGATGGTAGAGCCCTCTCTCGTTTCCAATTTGTGGCAGTTTTCCGCAAGGGTCTGGTATGCTTGGGTTTGCCGGCAATGGAGTTTGCCTCTCACTCCTTCCGGATTGGCGCGGCCACGGAGGCGGTTAGATGTGGTTTGTCTGAGAGTGTGGTTCGTCAGATTGGGAGGTGGGAATCTGCTCGCTTCCGGTCGTATGTGCGGATGGACATGATTTGAGGGGAAGGAGGCGGTTTGTTCTGTTGGTGTTCTTTTTCCCTTTGTGTTTTTTCTTCTTGTTTTTTTTTTTTTGTTTGTTTGTTTTTCCTTTTGTTTTCTTTGGTTGTTTTTCTCTCCCTAGATTGTGCGTGCCTGACATGGATCCTGGGGCACTCGTACGTTCGCCGGGGGGCGGCACGGGCAGACGTAAGAACCAGCGGTAGACAGCTGGGTTTTCAGAGGAGTGAAGTCCGCATCCGGTGGATCGGTGTCGGGGGCTTATTGTGGAGCGGGGTGTTACCAGAGTTTCATTTCCACGCTAGGCTGGATAGGCCCCCAGACATATTAGTCTTGCACGTCGGGGGCAATGACATCGGGGTGCGTGCTTCCCGGGAATTGATACGGGACATTAAATTCGACATATTGAGGCTGTGGTCCATGTTCCCAGGGGTGGTAATAGTGTGGTCAGAGGTGGTGGCTAGATTTGTGTGGCGCCAGGCCCGGTCGGTGGACAAGCTTAACAGGGCTCGGGGGCGCATTAACAGGGAAGTTTCCCGCTTTGTGGCACGTAATGGTGGCGTAGTTGTTCGCCACAGGGAGTTGGAGGTGCCAGCTTGGGGTTTTATGGATGCTGACGGGATTCACTTGAATGAGGTGGGGACGGACCTTTGGTGTTCAGATTTGCAAGACGGGATTGAGAAGGCCATAAGGGTGTGGAGGGACTCGCAGGCACAAGGTGTCGTCCCTGCTCGCTGTGGCGGAGGGGGGGTCATCGATGGCTCGGACTGAGGGGGTTATCAGGAGGCCCTGTGGAGGAATGGGGAATCCACGTGTCTAGCTGGCAGCTAGTGGGAGTACGGAATGTGGTTACTACTTGGGTGGGATGATATGGTGATGGGCAGTACGTGACAGATTTGTCAACCCTGAGTCGGTGCGTAGCGACTGGGGATCATTATTCTAACTGTACTGCCATTTATGGGCCATCCGTGACCTCCTCGGGATATCAGTGTTATGGTTATGATAATGGGTTGTTATTGAAGTTTATAGGTAATATGTTTATTACAGAGTTGGTATATATATATTTGATATCCCTGTTATTTAATAAATAGGCTGCTGTGGCCATTATTCCAATTCTACATGGTGTTTGGTGTTTATTTAAAGGGGCTAGAAGGGGGAGGAGGGGAGGTGTGGTTAAGATATTATTCCCTACCCGTAATCTGCAATACCCGGGTCAAGGGAGGGCGAAACAGCGTAGCATAGTGGCAGCCCGTACATGACTGGGTGGGCAGTAAGGGGTTAACAGTGCCAAGGGTGGGGGGGGAGCAGGAGAGAGGTTACCTGTAGTTCAGGGTATAGTGAAATAAGGGGGTTGCTAGGTGAGAGCCAATGGGGGTGGTGGGAATAGCTTGGGGAAGGAGGGGGCTAGCTAGGAGTTGGAAGTGAGGAGAAAGAAACTTACCAGTCTTCTGAAGCTACAGGACCTGAGACGCCCGCCCGCCCGCCCTTATTGATACTTGGCCGGTGGGTGGTTGGCCTGGGGTTCGCGATGTAGCACTCGTCGCGGCAGCTGGCGGAGGGGGGGTCATCGATGGCTCGGACTGAGGGGGTTATCAGGAGGCCCTGTGGAGGAATGGGGAATCCACGTGTCTAGCTGGCAGCTAGTGGGAGTACGGAATGTGGTTACTACTTGGGTGGGATGATATGGTGATGGGCAGTACGTGACAGATTTGTCAACCCTGAGTCGGTGCGTAGCGACTGGGGATCATTATTCTAACTGTACTGCCATTTATGGGCCATCCGTGACCTCCTCGGGATATCAGTGTTATGGTTATGATAATGGGTTGTTATTGAAGTTTATAGGTAATATGTTTATTACAGAGTTGGTATATATATATTTGATATCCCTGTTATTTAATAAATAGGCTGCTGTGGCCATTATTCCAATTCTACATGGTGTTTGGTGTTTATTTAAAGGGGCTAGAAGGGGGAGAAGGGGAGGTGTGGTTAAGATATTATTCCCTACCCGTAATCTGCAATATACGGGTCATGGCGTAAGTTCTTACGTAGTGTGGACTGTGCAGCCGTAGATCGTATACTTTCCATTGTACCCAAACTACGTAAATCTCCGGCCGCTTATTCACGGAACGCGCTACTGCCGGAAACTTACGTAGTGTGAACATAGCCTAAGTGTGAAGGGTGTGATGAAATGTTGGACTATCCACTGGTAGAAGTAGAAGACCTTCTCTGTTACACCATTAATCCAGTGTCACTGGAGCGTAATATGAGGAGGGTGAATGACCTGAACTATTATAATCCTAGTGATCTGCAATGCTGTTAGTTCAGGTCACAGGTGCTGTATTATGGGACCAGAGTGATATCAGCCTATGTATAGCGCAGTCTCCGGGTCTCCCGTCTCCAGGGCAGTCTCCTATTGGTATTTGTGGACCAGAGATGGTGGTTACATAGATATTCAGCGTCTTCAGGTCTGACGTTATCGGTACGTTATGTTCAGAAGCGCCTAAGCTTCACCTCAGCGTATGTGGTAGACATATCAACCTGTGAGGTAAGGAAATGGGGAAAAAAACATATAAAGCTATATACAGGCTGTCTAGTCCAAGTTTAGACCAATGATTAGCTGACTTAAAGGAGAAATCTAGTCTCTGTTTTTTGTTCTTTTAAAAGGTAAGGGTGGAAAATAACAAAGGGTACTAACTCACCTCTCCCTGTGCCTCCTCAGTGCCGGATTGCTTTTCACTGATTGGCTGAGCGGGCTGTCCATCAGCCGGGACAGGCATTTTCCCATCACAACTATCATCACAACTCTAGGGGAAATGCCTTCTGCCGGGGGTCCCAGGGCCGGTCAGATGGCGCATCGTGGGCACGGGAAGAGGTAAGCAATGCTTCATTGTTACTTCACCCCCGCCACCTGTGGCAAGTTAGATCTCTTGAATTAAAGGTATTATCCAGCGCTGCAAAAACATGGCCACTTTTGCACCACTTGTCTCCACTTTAGGTCCTGTTAGCAATTAGGCTTCATTTACTTCAATGGAAATGAGCTTCATAACCCCTCCCAATCTGGAGACAAGAGTGGTGCAAACGTGGCCATGTTTTTGTAGCACTGGATAACCCCTTTAATCACGGCCGTTGTTGCAAATGATTAATTCAAAAAATAGGTTGTGTGCCTTCAACTACATCACATGGGTGGATACAGGGGGGCTTTTGTTCCCAAAAGGCCCCCCTTATATATACATTCATGTGCTGTAATAGACACATGGACAGGGGCCACCATGATGGGACAACTCCTGCTCCATCTTCATCAGGTCTACTGTGAATCTCATCATCTCCCCCCGCTCTACAACTATGATGGGACAATTGTCTCTAATTCATTCCGGAACCCCTAAACGTTCCCCATTGTATAACTCCGGCTGATACTCACACTTCTACTGGCAGATGTGGAAGAGGCTAAAAAAAAAGGGAAACAAAAATTGCAGATTAATAATTATACATTATTAAAACTTTTACGACCTATTTCATCAATGAGGACGATACTATAGGCCAAGATAGATAGTGACCGGACTCCGACCTAATGTGGATGGTTGGTCTTCCACAGTAAATATATCAACCATATCATCATACAGATGTCCATTATTAGAGCCCTGATTTATCCATGCAGACTAATGCCTTCACAGTGACATCATAGTGTCTCCACTGATGTCATCATAGCTTCTCAATCAATAGCGTCCTTTACAAAAAGTTCTCCCAATAATAGTGTTAGCACAATGACTCCTCCATAATGGAACCCCAGAAGCAACCAACATAGGGTGGAAATAGGACTGCTCCATGCTCCGGTTAGCTGTGACTTTTCCATATGAATTCTTTGCTCCTATTTTTTCTTCATCCCTACCAGTGATCCCTCCCTATTGTCCTCAGACAAGTCATAGTATATGACTCCTGCAGGGTGGCTAATAGCAGACAAGACCTTCACCCTATCTCCACTGCCCTACATTTGTCTATGGAGGAAGTAGCCATAGCTAAGTGCCGAAAAAATGGGTTTCCTATAAAACCTTGTGTTCCGAATATAATCTCCTGTGTAAAGGGTTCCCCTCATCAAAAACATATTAAAAAAATCTTGATTTAGGCTATGTTCACACTACGTATATGTCCGGACATATACGTGTTAAACTCCGGCCGGAGATTTACGTAAGTTGCGGCCGGCTATGAACGGTCCGCGAACTTACGCCCGTAGTCTACTTACGCTTCCCGAGCGCCCTACGTAGCGATCTGACAGCGGTCTTTTACTTGGATATCTTCGCCTAGTCCCGGACACCTCACAGAACCTTTTGGATCAGCAAAGAAAAGTGCAAAAATGAAGAAATCACCACTACGTACGGGACCGCATGTTACACTACAGGCGTAAGTTACAGCATTTTCGTCCTCAAACAACGGTCTGGTTCATTTTTTACCGGCGCCGCGTACGATCCTCGCGTAAGTTCTTACGTAGTGTGAACTGTGCCGCCGTAGATCGTATACTTTTCCAAACTAAGTAAATCTCCGGCCGCTTATTCACGGAACGCGCTACGTCCGGAAACTTACGTAGTGTGAACATAGCCTTAGAGTACAAGGGTGCAGAAAGTCGTCAACGGGGTAAGCATTATTATAGGGCCGTAGTTACTGAGAGGCGACTATAATACCAACCTTTCTGTAAGTGGTCCACACTGACATAGCAGATATCTTCTTCAGGATCATGAGGTGTTCCAGCTACAAGATCCATAACATGAAGAAATCAAATCAGTTCAAAGACCATTGTATTATCAAGAAATGTAACAATCTCTAAGGACAAAGCTCCTAAATACTGAAATGTCAAAATACCAATGATATCCCAACAACCCAGTAAGATATATAACACCGAAACATCTCCGTCCAGTCATCTGAAAATTAGTTTGGTTCCCTGGATGATCCAGTCCCATCATGGCCCCTAACTGTATGTACTTCCCGAGCTCTCCCAATGTATCTATCCCCAAGTGTCCTACTTAAAGGAGAAGTCTGGCAGGGCAACAAATTTTCACTACGGGCAGGGGGGATGGACTAAAGAACTTATATTTACTGCTCCCTGTGCCCATGCTGTAATGCGTCCCGCTCCAGGGGCACCCACCGGCACTCTCCAGCTCACGTCATGACCCGGTTGATGGATGCCCCGCTCGGCCAGTCAGTGACCATGGAGCAGCACCACGGCAGTCATGGAGCATCCATCAGCTGGGTCAGGCATTTTCCCCCGATTTGTGACATCATCAGAACTGGGGGGAAAATGCCTTCCGGCGGGGGTCCTGGCCCTTCGACACGAAAATTCACGGGCATGGGGAGAGGTAAGTAGTTGTTCCTTACCATGCTCCCCCCCCCCCAGCCTCTGCCAGATTTTAAAATGGAGAAGAGGACAGTCCACCAATAAGAGGATGTAACTCATCAGCGTCTTTTCATCGTTACCTCTTTTCTGCAGAACCTGAACAAGCAGTTCTAGTAAAGTGAACTCTCCTGGAGGATTCCTTCTACCTTCTACATGGACAACCAAAGCTAACAAGTCTCATCACTAAAGATCTACAGTACAACCTCCTTTTGAGAAGTATACAAGACAAAACCACTTTCTTTCCTTTTTTAAACCTTAGATATGTTGTGTTTACTTACCTGCCATTGGTTCACTTGTTGCTTCCTGTTCTTCACGCTTAGGCAGTAACTGTTTTTTATCTCTACACTTCCAGAAAAGGATGAGAAAGAGGATGAGAACAACTGATACAATACTGACTGTAGCCCCAACCATGACACTGACACTGACATCGACTCTTGACTCTTCACCTTTGACATTGACTCTCGGCTCAACGACTTTCACTGGAAAACATTGCAACATTTTGTTATTCAGACACTTTGGCGATACTTCAGATAATTCAGGTTTTCCTCCGGATACTCTGGTTTCTTCCTTTCTTACCTAGCGCTGAGATGTTGGTTTCAGCCCGGTAAGTATGATATCGAGGATCCCCAGGATGTAGAAGCAGTTTAGTACATCTGTAGATCCCGGACGAGCCCCCATCTACTGTATCTAGATGGAACTCCGAGTCACTGACTGAGAACTTTATCTCTTTATCTTCTTTGTAAAATGTTGTGTTTGTTCCATTATATCCATATGCACTGTGACACCTTAGAGTCAGGGGGTCTCCTTTATAGATATATGGGGGTCTCTGCAGGATGAGGTAACCTGCAATGATGACAGTGAATACATGAGAAAGAATGATCTCTATATACAATGTTAGGCGATTACTAGGATGAGAGTGATAGCTGACCGTCATTCATCTTCAGTGTGAGGGGAGGACTGAGGTCACTAGTGCTGGTCCCACACTGGTAGTCGCCTTCATGTTTTTGTAGAATATGATCAATTCTGAAGCTCTGCTCATGGTCATCTGTTAGAAGTTTTGCATCTTTATACCAGTGATATCTGTGGTTCTCCGGGGCAGCAGATCCCACATCACAGGTTATGGTCACTGGATCATGGTATAATACTTCCATCAGGTTAGGGACCGCCATGGGTCTAGCAACAGCTCCTACAAAACAAAAGGGACAATATAAGGAGTATTCTATAATACTCAATTCCTCACTGTTTCCAATATTTCTGCTTGTTCTCACCCTCACTGTTACTTCCAGAACATGAGAATCTGCTCGGGTCATGAGGATGCGGAGTATTACTATAAGTAGTGGTCTCCTTTCCCTCTTCTTCCCTCCTTTACTGTCTCTCCATCACTCTCTCTTTCTCTCTCTTGTAAGAGAGGCTTCCTATGCAGATTTCCTTTAACGGAAGGGAACTGAGGACTAGAACATTTCTAACAGAAACCATTTATAGAACAGTAACCTACTGTAAGTGACACAACAAACTTCACAACTACCGTTCTCTGTGACATGGTTGTACAGGGTGGAGCAGTTTGCTAAACCTTATACACAATACAGCACAGAGGATCCTGTCCTCCCCACATTGGTCTATTCTTCGCTTGTTACTTTTCATGGAACCCTTTATACTTCTCACCTTTTGACAGGCTAGTACCTCCTTATATCACATCCTGACCCCAAGGACACAAACTTTATTATAGTTTCTTATCAATGTTGCACCCCACTAGACTCCATTAAAGCTGATCTCTGAGGTTCTTCCTACATATCTGAAGACACTATCTCAGCTTAGTCTACTATGCAGCCATCCCAATTAAGGCTGCACTGACAGAACTAACTTTCTACTTCACTTTACTTGCAGGGCAGCATATGTCTACTGTAAATTCTTGCTGGCCCACCAAGATCAAGGGGGGGATTTACGAAGGGTACGCCAGAGGTGTACGCTAGGGAGAAGGTGCAGATTCGCCCCTTCTCCCTGGCATACGCCTCCCATACACCCCGCTCGCCCGATGGGCGGGCTGACGGAGCTTGCGGCCTCCTCCCACGCCTCATTTATCATGATTTACGCAGGTTTAGATTTCGTACGCTGGGCGCAGATTTGGGCGCCCAGCTGGCCAGATTCACCATGAGGCGTGCGCCTAATATAAGACCGGCGTACAAGTAAATCCCCCCCCTAAGAGTTCCTTTTCAGCTCCAAAAGGAGACCCAACAACAGAGTACCCTGTGTTCGATCACCTCACCCCTATGGTTGCTTAGTTATATTTTATCCCGTAGCCGCAGCAGGTTCTTTACAGCCAGATACTTGCAAGTTAACAATCCATATGCCTACATAGCGTCAATGATCCATTCACATATGTCACCATTTCCAAAGCCGTCACTTCATCAGCTCAAATTCTACTCCACAATGTCCGGGCACTATTACTCATCCAGTGAGGAATCACAACACAAGTTACCCCCCTCCCCCTTTAGCTCCACAGACATGTCTTCCAGTCTCCGGCACACCATTTCCACACCATGACCAATGACTATCCACTATAACTATGCTCTTGATCTCTTTTTATGATCCAGCTAGACCCCTTCCCTCGCAGCTATCATAGGGCACCATCAACACAAGCATGTCTACCAGCCAGTACTAGGACCTCTTTATGCCCATTACTGCATTCTACCTGGTACTGCCACTTGGTGTGGTGTCCCACCACGGGTGTTTTGTGTTTCACACCTGTTGCAAAAGCTTCTCTAGGTTAAGAGGTGATGAAGGTAGTATTTTCTAGTTTCGACACAAAATGTCAGTGTTTTATATGTAGGCTCTTATGGATTGCACAGCTGCAGCTAACAAAGGGTTACTGTTTCTTATGTATTATGCATTTTTATTGTCCAATGGAGATACTCTTTCTTATTGACCTATCCTTTTTTTTCTTTGCACACATTGCTTTCCCCCACTCACAAGGTTTCTTACATATCCCTGTAGGAAGTAGTCACTTGGTGGGAGGAAGTGTAGCTTCAGTTCTACTTAGATTCTCGTGGGAGGAGGACACACAGAGCAGACATCCCTGCTGTAGTCAAGCCAGGGCCTGGCTCTGCCAGGACCCTTGTCCAGGACAAGACTAGTCTATATAGTGTGTTAGTGAGTGCAGTCTACAGGTGAATGGAGAAGCAACCAGAGTCACTAAGTTCTTTTAGTCTATCTCTTATATCTTCTATGCAGTGCTAGGCAGTACAAGATTGAGAAAGTCAGCGACTAGCCTGGATAGGACAAAGCTAGCAGGGGGTCTACGTATTCTATCTTGTAGTGTAAGTAACCCTGGGAAGTCTTGGACACTTAGCTTCACCAAGGTAACCACGGCTGGGGCTTGTATCACCCTAGTAGGACGAATACCTCGACACTGTAGGGCAGAAGGTGGTCAGACATTTACAAGGTGGTAGTCATTTTATCTTAATCTATAATACCACTTTAACAACATTAGTGTAAACACGGGTACAAGTATCTCTCTCACTGTCAAGTATTCTTCTCAAGTGTTTTATACTATTCAGAGACTGTACAGTAAAGTTGTTCTATGTTTATCACTGGGACTCAGTCATCTCTTACTTCGCACCAGCACCTATACACCTTCGCCATACACCTTGGGTCATTTTTCTCCTTTCTGTGGGTGGTGGTACCGATAGTCCGGATGGGTCAATTGACACTCAGGACTACTGTGACAAGAACCCAAGGGACCAATCACAGCCCGGTAGGTCACTGACCATTTGGGGAACAGTACAGCCAGCCACAACAAAAAGCAGGTACTAACATCACACCTGTGTGCTGGACTAGCACTGGCGACACAACAATATCATCAATAACATCACTATCATCACTAGTAACATCATAGGACGTCACCGGTTGAGTACCACATTGGAAGTTATCATAATCCAAAATGGCGGTGCTGATAGGTACCACACCCCGTCAACTTGTAGCAGAGAACCCCATACAAAGCCAACAAAGAAGAATGCTTCACCCCGCACGCCCATACCCTCTGTT
The DNA here is from genome assembly GCF_027789765.1 of Dendropsophus ebraccatus. NCBI lineage: Eukaryota > Metazoa > Chordata > Amphibia > Anura > Hylidae > Dendropsophus > Dendropsophus ebraccatus. The sequence continues at coordinate 8,304,364 of NC_091466.1, read as the reverse complement.
TATCTCTCCTCCAATATATGTTACATTAGGAAGGTTATATCATGTATGTTGTACTTACCCAATGTTATATCATGTATCATGTATGTTTTACTCATCCAATGTTATATCATGTATCATGTATGTTGTACTCACTTGATGTTATATCCTTTGTCATGTATGTTGTACTCTGCCAATGTTAAGTCATTTTATACACGATAGTTCCAATGGACATTTACATCATTATATTGGTCTCTGCCTAGCAGAGTTAATTAACCACACCTTACTACATATATATATATACATATATATATATGATAGCATTTCTATCAAACAAGTACATAATACAAGGCTATGCGTTTAAAAATTACATAATTTTTATTAACATGATTAAAAATCTCATAATATATTGTGGTGCAATGTTATATCATGTATTATGTATGTTGTACTCACCCAATGTTATATCACGTATGTTGTACTCACCCAATGTTATATCATGTATTATGTATGTTGTACTCATCCAATGTTATATCATGTATGTTGTACTCACCCAATGTTATATCACGTATGTTGTACTCACCCAATGTTATATCACGTATGTTGTACTCACCCAATGCTATATCATGTATGTTGTACTCACCCAATCTTATATCATGTATGTTGTACTCACCCAATGTTATATCACGTATGTTGTACTCACCCAATGTTATATCACGTATTTTGTACTCACCCAATGTTATATAATGTATGTTGTACTCACCCAATGTTATATCATGTATGTTGTACTCACCCAATCTTATATCATGTATGTTGTACTCACCCAATCTTATATCATGTATGTTGTACTCACCCAATCTTATATCATGTATGTTGTACTCACCCAATGTTATATCATGTATATTGTACTCACCCAATGCTATATCACGTATGTTGTACTCACCCAATGTTATATCATGTATATTGTACTCTCCTAATGTTACATCATGTATGTTGTACTCACCCAATGCGATATCATGTATGTTGTACTCACCCAATGTTATATCATGTATATTGTACTCTCCTAATGTTACATCATGTATGTTGTACTCACCCAATGCTATATCATGTATGTTGTACTCACCCAATGCTATATCATGTATGTTGTACTCACCCAATGCTATATCATGTATGTTGTACTCACCCAATGTTATATCACGTATGTTGTACTTACCCAATGTTATATCACGTATGTTGTACTCACTCAATGTTATATAATCTATGTTGTACTTACCCAATCTTATATCACGTATGTTGTACTCACCCAATGTTATATCATGTATGTTGTACTCTCCTAATGTTATATCATGTATGTTGTACTCACCCAATGCTTTATCATGTATGTTGTACTCACCCAATGCTCTATCATGTATGTTGTACTCACCCAATGTTATATCATGTATGTTGTACTCACCCAATGTTATATCACGTATGTTGTACTCACCCAACCCTCCAAATGCTGAAAGCAGAACGCAGAGGAGACAGAAGCGTGTTCTCCCGTCCATGATCTCTGTCTCTCTTGACTCGCCACAGGTTTCCCTTTTTTTTTTACTGTCCTAAATTTTCACTTCAGTGTTAAATCTTCTCCGATCCCCCAGAATCCTCTGCTCACTAGTAAATCTGGGGTTCAGTAATCCACATTACATTCGGACTAATGATATGACCAGAGCGCAGTGCTGTCATATCATATATGTGGTCACCTTAGTGGGCTGTAAAGCAGAAGTGGAGGCGGCCACTTCCTCCCTGTGAAGAACCTCACTAACAAATACATCATGTAGTAAAACCGACACGTCCACTATATTACATAGTGAAATCGTTTTTTTTCACCTTTATTTTATTACCTGTACTTCAAATAAATGTACTTAGAATTTCCCTATCCCGACCCCTATAACTTTTATATTTTCATCCCTTTTTATACACATTTTTTTAATTCTATTTTTGATGTGGCATTTCTATTGTTTTGCACTCACCCCCTTTATTGCACAATATCAGGAATGGGCTTTAACCCCTTAGTGACTGAGGCTTTTTGGGCCTTAATGACCAGGCTCTTTTTTCACAATCTGACCTGTCTCACTTTATGCGCTTATAGCTCAGTGATGCTGTAACGTATGCTAGCCATTCTGAGATTGTTTTTTTCATAACATATGGTACTTTATGTTAGTGGCAAAATTTGGTCACTATCTTGTGTGTTTTTTGTGAAAAACATCAAAATATCATGAAAAATTTGCACTTTACAGACTTTGAAATTTTTTACTTCTAAAAAAAAAAAGAAAAGAAAGAAAGTTATGTGACATAAATTAGTTACTAAGTCACATTACCAATATGTCCTCTTTATTCTGGCTTCATTTTGTAAACACTTTTTACTTCTTGGGGCTATGTTCACACTACGTAAGTCTCCGGACGTAGCGCATTCCGTGAATAAGCGGCCGGAGACTTACGTAGTTTGCGTACAATGGAAAGTATAGGAAGTACGGCCGCACAGTTCACACTACGTAAGAACTTACGCCAGGATCGTACGCGGCGCCGTAAAAAATTAGCCAGACCGTTGTTTGAGGACGAAAATGCCGTAACTTACGCCGGTAGCGTAACATGCGGTCCCGTACGTAGTGGGGATTTCTTCATTTTTGCAGCTTTTTGTGCCGATCCAAAAGGTTCTGTGGGGTGTCCGGGGCTAGGCGAAGATATCCCAGTAAAAGACCGCTGTCAGATCGCTACGTACGCCGCTCGGGAAGCGTAAGTAGACTGCGGGCGTAAGTTCTCACTTTGTACGTAGCCGGCCGCAAGTAGCGTAAATCCCCGGCCGGAGTTTAACGCGTATATGTCCGGCCGCGGAAATATGCGGACGGACATATACACAGTGTGAACATAGCCTTAGGGTGTTACGCGGCTCAGAAATGTATCAGCAAATTATCACATTTTCATGACTAATTTTTTTAGGGAACAGTTCTTTATTTAAGTGGATTTAGGAGGCTTGTATACTGGGAACCCCCATAAGTGGCCCCATTTTGGAGACTACACATCTTAAAGAATTAAAGGGGAACTCCAGGTAGAGGTAAAAGAAAATGAAACTTCTGCAGAAGCATATAGCATTACTTACCTGTCTATCCCAGTTTTGAAACTACCAAAAATCCATTTGTTTTGGGGGGTTTTGTTCTCTATTGTGTTTCTGTACTTCCTGGTTGAGCAGTTGCCAGAATGCAGGACTGGTTCCAGAATGCAATGCTTTCCCTCAGCTGTTCATCACAGTACACAGTCCTTGCAACACAGCCACGCCTCCTGGGAGATCACGCCCTGCCCCCTGTCTGCATCATCAGCCTGTCCTCAGCAAACACACACAATGTGAGACAGAAGCATGGAAGATTTGTCTCCTAAGGTGGGAGAGCAGAAGGAGCAGGAGACAATGTGGATTGGCACAGGGGCTATTTTTCTTCACTTCCTGGATTTCTATCAGCTACCAGTGTGGCAGAACCGTACAGATACAGTAATACATTGTATAGACACATCTATATAACTTTTAATGTACTTTTAATAGAAAACAAATTTCCTTATGTGGAGTTCCCCTTTAATCTAGGGGTATAGTGGCTCAGTTGCCCCTAGCAACCAATCAGATTCCACCTTTCATTTTCCAAAGAGTCTGTGAGGAATGAAAGGTGGAATCTGATTGGTTGCTAGGGGCAACTGAGCCAGTTTCACTTTACACCATGTCTGATAAATCTCCCCCAACATGTCTTCTGTTTTATATGCACGAGCAGCAGCAATATGTTAAATAATGCTTAACCCCAGACACCCCCTTTAAGGTTTCAGCAGGTCACAATCCTTGCTCGTGGTAGCTTGTGAAGAACTCGGACTTTAGCAGATCTGGACACCTGGCTATGAGGGCCAGGCCCTGAAGTAGACGCTCTATGGAACAATAGTAGTAACTCAATGTCCCAAATGTTAGAATGTTCTAGAAAATGTCCCTGATGGGGCTGGGCTGAGGGAGAGGGATGTGGCTGGCAATCAGTTCCTGATATACACAATATAGCATGAAATACATTAACCCCCATCGACGTCAATGTGCTGGCAGAAATACAAGGCAAATACTCTCTAGTGACATCTCGTGGCCAAAAAGCAATAGTACAGTGTGAAAAATAGAATACAGGAAACCAGGTGTACAATTTACACTGCCCTAAAATCTTTGAAAATGGCAATAAAAACACCATGGCATCTTTTTATTTTATTTTTTTGCAAAAAAGCCAGCGGCCAGATGTTAGCTGGAGGTCTATGGAACTTGCAGTTTTTGGGGTGGCATTTTTCTCTTCTTTCTGGCATTTTTGAGCCTCTGTTTCAGTTTTTCCAAAACCCGGCATGCTGCGGGGGTGGCTTTTTCTTTTTTTTTGCGGACTGTGGCATTTTTCTACCATAGACTTCAATGGGATTGTTCTGGTTGTTTCAAAAACGCCATGGGGGTAGCTTCATACGTACCGTAACGCTGCTTTTTTGCTGCGTTTTTTACATGCACGTTTTGATTTTCACATGATTTTCATGTGAAAATCAAAATGCGCATGTAAAAAACGCAGCAAAAACGCAGCGATAAAAACGCAGTGTTAAAAATGCAGCGTTAAAAACGCAGCGATACGGTACGTGTGAAGGCACCCCCGCTGTGCGTATACTGTTTTGGTTTTTTTTCTTGTGTTTTTTTTCACCATTTGTGTTGCAGCAGCGAAAAAAGGTGATGGCGGAAGAAAAAGTTCAGCACACAAAAAAATCTAAACCACAAAAAAAGTAAAAAATGCCAGAAAAAAAACATTGACAGTTTTTCTGGCGGTTTTTTTTTTTGGAGGCCTGAAAAACGCCACACCAAAAGCACGTGTGAGGGCATCCTAAGTCCCCCTAGGGCACATATACATGCAACCATGGGTGACGTGAATGGGTTAAGGTGCAAATGGGTGCAGCTAAAAGAACTCCTACACTCCTAGAAAATTTTTAATTTGTGTTAAAAAAAATTTGCCCCAAATAAAGTTTCTAACCAAAAAATGCAAACCAAAAAATAAAACATCAGTGCACAATGTTAAATGGATTTTTCCAATTCTTGCAACATCTTAGAAGATCAAATAGGCCGAATAAAATGTTTGAAACTGTGAGGAAATAAGTAAAAACCGAGATAGAAACGACATTATTAGAAGAAAAACTAATTTCAAACTGAAATTAAAATATACAGAATATTTCCGATCCAAAACAATAGAATAAAACGTGAAATAAAATGGATAAGTATTTTCTATGCAAAAGATGCAAACTAATATCTTCATCTACTTTTTTTTCTTATTTTAGCATTCCATAAGAGAGGATCTGGTGAGTACAACATAAAAGGTTAAGAAGCGGCGGAGGTCTGTGAGAAGGAAGGGGAGGGGGGAAAAGACGCAGTCTGTGGAAGAGAGAGGGGAGGCAAGTGTCCACATGGGGAGAAGAAAAAGACCAAGCTCCTTCAGCTCTTTAAAATTCTTTCATGCTTTATTATAAATCTTTAAAACAACAACCTGACCGGTTCTTAGTCATGGTATCTGTGTAATATATCACATAGAACAAGTGTTGGCGTAGAAAGATTGATGAATATACATGTTAGTGAAAATAAAAACATACTTTAAAGGGGTACTCTAGCGGGGGGGCACTTTTTTGCTAGCGGCGGGTCCCGCATCCCGGCGCTCCGGTCCCCAGTTCCCGGCCGCTTCCTGGTGTCTGGCGCAGGTCCTAGACGTGGCGTCTCAGGTCCGCTCAGCCAGTCAGTGAAGGAGGCGGGATCCGTTTCAAGTCCGCTCAGATCCCGCCTCTGTCACTGACTGGCTGAGCGGACCTGAGATGCCACATCTCGGGCCCGCGCCAGACAGCAGGAAGCGGCCGGGAACCGGGCACCGGAGTGCCGCGATGCAGGACCCGCCGCTGGGGCCGGGGAGGTGAGTGGACGTCTTTTCCCTCAGCCACCTCCTCCCGCGTGCCAGCAAAAAAGTGCCCCCCCCCCCCCCGCTGGAGTACCCCTTTAATATATATTAGTGGTGTCATGACAGTGAGATAGAGAGACAGACCACTGACCAGAGTTCCCTCTGCCAGCCTGGGTTAGCCGCTGTATGCTGTATGCTGAGACAGACAGACAGCTCTGCACACATCCGGCACAGTACTGTTACAAATTAGACAAGGGCTCCTATTGGACCCCCATACTACCCTCACACACAAGTCTTCTCTTCTTCTATTTTCTCTAAGCCTACCTAAGTTTCTCTAAGTATCTACAGTCTTATTGTATTTTTGCACTAACAATTGTGAGCAAGGTCTCTGATATATTCTGTATTGCACTGAAGGTTACTCAAGTAAAGTTAAACCACTCTTTAAGTCGGGACTCTGTCACCAATTACGCCACACCTTGCACCTGCACCTCAGACCAGTTCTACCAAGGTCTAGTGCCCGTGTGTCCGGGGGAGGGTACTACCACTCCTGGCCACCGTTATGTCACCCCCAAAACACCAGAGCCCACCAGCTGCCATAACACCGGCATCCAGCCCCCTGGGCCATGGCAATACCTCATTGGCTGGATGTTTGAAATGCAGCGACCCAGGGTAGCTAGATGTGGTGTAGCTGGGCGAGGTGTTGTTGTACCAAACAAGACTCTTGTCATGGTGGCCAGGAATGGTATGCGCCCACCCCTGGATACAGTTGCAGTAGTAGTGGGCTACTTGAGAGTAGGGGGCCTTATTCAGACCTCAGAATGCAGGTACTCAACTAGATAGGGCTCTGACCACCTTGAAAGTGGTGATAAACAGTACCTGCATCTACAGGGATGAACGTCCGCCTAAGCTATCTTGTGGGCACAGAGTGACACAGGATCAGGGACATAGTCCCACCTAGTGGGAAAGCTAGCTGTCCGGGCGAACTCTTAGGGAACCTAGCACTTGCAGTAGAGTCTGTCGGCAATAAGCTCTTACCTACTAACTACCTACTCAACTACTGACTTGACTCCTGGAGTGATCATCAGGAACTTTGAGTATGCCACCCAGCATGGATAGGGTTTGTCCCGTGCCTTCTCACCACAGCCTCACCGCAAGGTGCTCTAGCCGAACATAGCTAGGATATCAGGTGGAAGTATAAAGATCTGAATGAACACTCTGATTCAGTGTAGAAACCCAATGATGGGTCCTGGCCTTAGGCCAGGCCCTTGATAAACCTCCTCAGGAAAACTCTCTCTTTTTACTCGGTCTCTGGAATCATAGCTCCTCAGAATCTCAGGAATCACACTATATATACTCCTTCAGGGGGGCTCTTATTGGGCAGGAGGGCTAAGATAACCCTGTTGGATAGGTTAGTGACCTCTGTGGTACCTAGCTCAGGGATTGATGCAACATAAATCATCAGACAGTGGCATAACTAAGATCTATAAGTACATAGTTAATCATTTAGCATACAGCTGTGCTACACAGCACATACAACACAGTGACACCTAGTGGCAGAAAACAGGCAGTGCAGAACCATCACCCAGAGTGTACCTTTAGCAATGGTACCTGACAACAGGCGTGCAGAAGAAGAGCCGTGGCACAATCGCTCTAGGACCCTGCATAACCTTGATGGCGGACGGGATGAATGTGAATGATATAGATATATAATTCTAATGATAAGGATATGTTAATGATTTATTATAGATGACTTCACTTATACTTCTGTCATCATGTTCCCTTAGCCCGTTCCCCAGGTTCTCCAGATTACACTTGGCAGGATATACTACGGATGACGCTGTCTGTGTGTGTAGTAATGGCTGCCGCAGGGATGATCCTCTACCACCTACAAGGACAGCGAGCGACGGACTGACGTCTCCTGGATTGTTGGCCTTCATACTTGGTCTTCCCCCATAGACACCAAAGTAAATGCTACGATTTTGGTTACCAGCAGTCTCCTTATACCTGGTATACATGGAACTCACCAGTAAGCTGTAAGCTCCCTATAGTGGTGGATTCATAGAAGTGCATGAATACAATGTAGAGAGCTCCCTCTAATGGTGGATGTATAGAAGTGTATGAATACAATGTAGAGAGCTCCCCATAGTGGTGGATTCATAGAAGTACATGAATACAATGCAGAGAGCTCCCCATAGTGGTGGATTCATAGAAGTACATGAATACAATGTAGAGAGCGCCCCATAGTGGTGGATGTATAGAAGTACATGAATACAATGTAGGGAGCTCCCCATAGTGGTGGATTCATAGAAGTACATGAATACAATGTAGAGAGCTCCCCATAGTGGTGGATGTATAGAACTACATGAATACAATGTAGAGAGCTCCCTCTAGTGGTGGATGTATAGAAGTATATGAATACAATGTAGAGAGCTCCCCATAGTGGTGGATGTATAGAACTACATGAATACAATGTAGAGAGCTCCATCTAGTGGTGGATGAATAGAAGTACATGAATACAATGTAGAGAGCTCCATCTAGTGGTGGATGAATAGAACTACATGAATACAATGTAGAGAGCTCCCTCTAGTGGTGGATGAATAGAAGTACATGAATACAATGTAGAGAGCGCCCCATAGTGGTGGATGAATAGAAGTACATGAATACAATGTAGGGAGCTCCCCATAGTGGTGGATGTATAGAAGTGCATGAATACAATGTAGAGAGCTCCATCTAGTGGTGGATGAATAGAAGTACATGAATACAATGTAGAGAGCGCCCCATAGTGATGGATGTATAGAAGTGCATGAATACAATGTAGGGAGCTCCCCATAGTGGTGGATGTATAGAAGTACATGAATACAATGTAGAGAGCTCCCTCTAGTGGTGGATGTATAGAAGTGCATGAATACAATGTAGAGAGCGCCCCATAGTGATGGATGTATAGAACTATGTGAATACAATGTAGAGAGCTCCATCTAGTGGTGGATGTGTAGAAGTACATGAATACAATGTAGAGAGCTCCCCATAGTGGTGGATGTATAGAAGTACATGAATACAATGTAGAGAGCTCCCCATAGTGGTGGATGTATAGAAGTATATGAATACAATGTAGAGAGCTCCATCTAGTGGTGGATGTGTAGAAGTGCATGAATACAATGTAGAGCGCTCCCCATAGTGGTGGATGTATAGAAGTACATGAATACAATGTAGAGAGCTCCCCATAGTGGTGGATGTATAGAAGTACATGAATACAATGTAGAGAGCTCCATCTAGTGGTGGATGTATAGAAGTACATGAATACAATGTAGAGAGCTCCATCTAGTGGTGGATGTATAGAAGTACATGAATACAATGTAGAGCGCCCCATAGTGATGGATGTATAGAAGTACATGAATACAATGTAGAGAGCGCCCCATAGTGGTGGATGTATAGAAGTACATAAATACAATGTAGAGAGCGCCCCATAGTGATGGATGTATAGAAGTGCATGAATACAATGTAGAGAGCTCCATCTAGTGGTGGATGAATAGAAGTACATGAATACAATGTAGAGAGCTCCATCTAGTGGTGGATGAATAGAACTACATGAATACAATGTAGAGAGCTCCCTCTAGTGGTGGATGAATAGAAGTACATGAATACAATGTAGAGAGCGCCCCATAGTGGTGGATGAATAGAAGTACATGAATACAATGTAGGGAGCTCCCCATAGTGGTGGATGTATAGAAGTGCATGAATACAATGTAGAGAGCTCCATCTAGTGGTGGATGAATAGAAGTACATGAATACAATGTAGAGAGCGCCCCATAGTGATGGATGTATAGAAGTGCATGAATACAATGTAGGGAGCTCCCCATAGTGGTGGATGTATAGAAGTACATGAATACAATGTAGAGAGCTCCCCATAGTGGTGGATGTATAGAAGTACATGAATACAATGTAGAGAGCTCCCCATAGTGGTGGATGTATAGAAGTATATGAATACAATGTAGAGAGCTCCATCTAGTGGTGGATGTGTAGAAGTGCATGAATACAATGTAGAGCGCTCCCCATAGTGGTGGATGTATAGAAGTACATGAATACAATGTAGAGAGCTCCCCATAGTGGTGGATGTATAGAAGTACATGAATACAATGTAGAGAGCTCCATCTAGTGGTGGATGTATAGAAGTACATGAATACAATGTAGAGAGCTCCATCTAGTGGTGGATGTATAGAAGTACATGAATACAATGTAGAGCGCCCCATAGTGATGGATGTATAGAAGTACATGAATACAATGTAGAGAGCGCCCCATAGTGGTGGATGAATAGAGGTACATGAATACAATGTAGGGAGCACCCCATAGTGATGGATGTATAGAAGTGCATGAATACAATGTAGAGAGCTCCCCATAGTGATGGATGTATAGAAGTGCATGAATACAATGTAGAGAGCGCCCCATAGTGATGGATGTATAGAAGTGCATGAATACAATGTAGGGAGCTCCCCATAGTGGTGGATGTATAGAAGTGCATGAATACAATGTAGAGAGCGCCCCATAGTGATGGATGTATAGAAGTGCATGAATACAATGTAGAGAGCTCCATCTAGTGGTGGATGTATAGAAGTGCATGAATACAATGTAGAGAGCGCCCCATAGTGGTGGATGTATAGAAGTACATGAATACAATGTAGAGAGCTCCATCTAGTGGTGGATGTATAGAAGTGCATGAATACAATGTAGGGAGCACCCCATAGTGATGGATGTATAGAAGTGCATAAATACAATGTAGAGAGCGCCCCATAGTGGTGGATGTATAGAAGTACATGAATACAATGTAGAGAGCGCCCCATAGTGATGGATGTATAGAAGTGCATAAATACAATGTAGAGAGCTCCATCTAGTGGTGGATGAATAGAAGTGCATGAATACAATGTAGAGAGCTCCATCTAGTGGTGGATGAATAGAAGTGCATAAATACAATGTAGAGAGCTCCATCTAGTGGTGGATGTATAGAAGTACATGAATACAATGTAGAGAGCGCCCCATAGCGGTGGATGTATAGAAGTGCATAAATACAATGTAGAGAGCGCCCCATAGTGATGGATGTATAGAAGTGCATGAATACAATGTAGAGAGCTCCATCTAGTGGTGGATGAATAGAAGTACATGAATACAATGTAGAGAGCTCCATCTAGTGGTGGATGAATAGAAGTACATGAATACAATGTAGAGAGCGCCCCATAGTGGTGGATGTATAGAAGTGCATGAATACAATGTAGAGAGCGCCCCATAGTGGTGGATGTATAGAAGTGCATAAATACAATGTAGAGAGCGCCCCATAGTGATGGATGTATAGAACTATGTGAATACAATGTAATGAGCTCCCCATAGTGGTGGATGTATAGAACTATGTGAATACAATGTAATGAGCTCCCCATAGTGGTGGATGTATAGAACTACATGAATATAGCCACCAAGACTACTTCTACACAGGCGAAAATCACTGATGTACTATATACAAGTTGGGGGGTTATGACCTATATGTGGTTCTTTACATTTTTACTGCATTCCTAGACTGCTTATTTCTGAAGAGCAGAGACGGAACCCGGGTAAGCAGAGAGACACCTGGAGAAGAGGGTCCGATACTATGAAGAAACCAGCACTCCGGGAGGTTGGTCACGGCGTACGTAGTATGATCATCCACTGCGTTGCACATACAATCCCAGCACACAATGTAATGTTGTACAGGCTCTGACCCTGCCGGGTGTCAATAAAAATTTCTTTACAACGGAGCGGGAGGGTCCGGCAGTGCCCACCCTGGAGGAAAGGCTCAGCAAAGACGTGCGAAGATGTAGCCTGGGCCTGGTAGTACATGAGAAGGAAGGGGCCAGGGGGCAGTGCATCCTAGGGCAGCCGCCCCAAAGATGACTTAACTAAAATGACAAGGAAGATTTTGCTGCCCCCCTCCCACCACCCTCTGAAACCAGATAATCTGTCGCCTGAGGCGGAATCCTGACTCATGGTGGCCCTGTACTATGGTCACTTCTATGGTGGCTCCCCACTAACCCTGGGTCATGGAGTATGCTGGCGGGAAATCCTCAGTCACTGCACTGCTAACCATAAACCCAACCACAAAGGTTCCATCAACCTTTTACAAGTAAATTGAGGTGAACATCATATATAACATCTCAGAGCCAACCAAATAGAGATAACCTTACTCTCTCCTATATACAACATCACAGTAAAGAGACAGTAATACCGTATATCCTACACCTACAAGTCTTTACTATGGACTAATGGACTATAGGTGACCCCATTGGTCGTATGAATCCCATCCACCCCACCCCACCCCCGACCCCAGAAGGTTCCTTATAACTAAACATATACATTTCTTGTACAGAACTTTATACCAGATGAGAGTGGGCGGAGCTGTGACAACCTATTGGTATTTGTGAACCAGAGATGGCGGTTACATGGACACCCAGCGTCTCCAGGCCTGACTTGATTGTTTGGTTATGTTCAGTGGGGTCTAAGCTTCACCTCGGCGTATGTGGTAGACATATCAACCTGGCAAAACAAAACGTAAGTCATTTTTATTACTTTACAGGTAAAAACAATGGTCCAGCTCTCCTGAGATTGCTGAATTCTTAGACAGTGTAAGAAGACATCAGATTTATCACAGGGGATCAGGATGTTGCGCTTGTAGACTTTCTAGTCTCAGCTTAGACATTGATTAGTTAGCTTAAAGGGGTACTCTGGGGGAAAAACAAATTGATGTCAGAAAGTTATACAGATTCCTAAATTACTTCTATTTAAAAATCTCCAGTCTTCTAGTACTTATCAGCTGCTGTATGTCCTACAGGAAGTGGAGTTTTCTCTTCAGTCTGACACAGTGCTCTCTGCTGCCATCTCTGTCCATGTCAGGAACTGTCCAGAGCAGCAGCAAATCCCCATAGAAAACCTCTCCTGCTCTGGACAGTTCCTGACATGGACAGAGGTGGCAGCAGAGAGCAGTGTGTCAGACTGGAAAGAATACAAAATACAAGTAACTTACAAATCTGGATAACTTTTTGACACCAGTTGATTTAAAAACATTAGCCCTTTAGGCCACGTTCACACAATGTATCTTTTGCATTAATCACGGCCGTGATTAATACAAAAAATATATTGCACTGAAAATTAATGGGATCCCGGCCAGAATGAATACACATAGTATACGCTCCGGCCAGGATGCCAGGTGGCCACAACGAAAATTGACGTTAGTTTTGTGCAGCCGCTATTCATTGAACAGCAGCCACGCAACAGCTTACACAATGGAGAGTGCAGCTCCGGCCACACTCTCCATTGTGTGCAATTGGTGAATTGATGCGCCCACATCCTAATTTAATAGAAATTAAGTTTATCTGCAGTACCAGCCAGGATAAACTTTACTGACACCGGCCGTTCTGTGGCCAGGTCACAGAACGTCCGGTGTCATACTAAATGGGAAAGTGGCCTTAATCTGCATCAGGATTTTGTGCCAGAATTTTACCAGATTTGTGGCAGACGATGTTCCATCTTAAACCACGCCCCTTTTGCAGTTGCCACACCCCTTTTACCGATACCCTTTTTACACTTCTTTTTCTAGTACGTCAGGAAGATGTCAAAAACTTGGCGAAAGTCATGTAACGCAGAATACTGATGCATATGTAATAGCGAAATCTGGGCCAATATGTATAACTTACACGTCTTTAAGGGGGATGTATCATATTAGTACAGTACCTGGAGTGTTTTTCAAAAAGTCACAAAATTTTTGCCATGCTTTATGCAAAAATTGTGAAAGATCTTCCGCTACATCCACCAAGCGGCTAGAGCCTGGCACTAAGGAGGCATGGTATCATGTGAAGGGGGATGGAGCCAGGGGTGGATACGGGGGTCTTTTTGTCCCATGTCAACTGGGTAAACCTGGTTTTGTCCAGCCAAGGGTGGGGTATACTGGAGGCCACTGTAACCTCTACACCCTAAGGACATATGGCCTGGAGTCTTCTCTACATCCAGTGAAGGATATGGGGGTTAGGGGTCCTCCTTTCCTGATATATATGTGCTGTAATAGACATGTGGATGTGGTCACCATGCTGGGACAACTCCTGCTCCATCTTCACCAGGTCTGCTGTGCAACCATCAGGGATAACACTCATCATCTCCACCGGTTTTACAACTATAATGGGACAATTGTCTCTGATTTAGTCCTAAACTCCCAGTCGCTCCCCATTGTATAACTCTGGAGGATACTCACACTTTTACTGGCAGATGTGGACGAGGCTGAAAAAAAGGTAAAAATGACATTAACAATTATACAATAAGAAGAAACCTATAACGTACTTCATCGCTGATGACCAGGAAAGATGTCGGCCACCTGACACCCATCTAATGTGGATGGGGGGAATCTACAGGTCCTCCACAATAAAAACAATAATAGCTGAACAAACTTCTTTATATTACTTTAACTGTTATCTTATGTTCAGGAATATGTCCCCAATGAGTAGAACCAGACTTAGGCCTCCGCATATACATCATAGTGTCTCCACTGGTCATGCCCTTTGAGGATAATTCTCCCATTAATAGTGTCAGCACACCAAGCCCACTGGTCCCCTAAAGTATCCTACATAATGCGTCCTTGGAATGGAAATGGAAGGAGCGCATACTTTTGCCAGCTACTTTTTGATCGTCCAGTCATAGGACTTCAGCTATTACGTGAGGCTAGAATACCAACCTTTCTGTAAGTGGTCCATACTGAGATAGCAGATGTCGTCTTCAGGATCATGGGGCCGACCAGCTACTAGATCCAGAAAATAATTCTACATAAATGCCAAGGCAAAATCAAGTAAACCAGCTCCAAAAGAATTGTAATATCAAGAGAAGAAACAACTTCTAAGGCAGTGTTTCTCAACTCCAGTCCTCAAGACCCACCAACAGGTCATGTTTGAGGATTTCACAGGAGATATAATTATAGTCCGTGCACCAGTAACTGCCACAGCTGTTCGTTGCTTGGGATATCCGCAAAACATGACCTGTTGGTGGGTCTTCAGGACTGGAGTTGAGAAACACTGTTCTAAGGCCAAATCTTCTAAATGCTGGAATGTAGATGGACATGAGAAAATCCTGACAACATCCTGGTAACCCAATAAACTATATATCCCCCTGGGGCTCTTATGCCAAGAAGAGACTTTGGTGGTCCAGTTAACAATCCAACCAGTCTCACCATGGCCCCCAACTGTATGTCCTTCCTGAGAGTGTCCTACTTCATGGAGAAGAGGACAGCCCACCAATGAGAGGACGCAACTTCTCATCGTCCTTTGGTCTTTCGCTATTTTCAGCATAACCTGAACAAGCAGTTCCAGTAAAATGAACTCTCCTGGACAACAGTATTGGGACTAACACAGCTAAGGTTTTATAATTCCACTATATAGTCACAGTAGGTGACCCTCCCCATCCTTTGTACAGCTTTGTGAGTTCTCTGATCTTTATTCTATGGACTCTTTTATGCTTTGGACTCTTATACTTCTTTCGTCCTAGGTACCATGTAATGATGACTATACCACAGTCATCCCCAATGGTTCCCTTCCTGTACGGCTATGGGGGTATTGAAGTACTGTCCCCGGACTCCAGTCCTGGTTAACATGTGCCGGTTGGCTACATTCTGTACAAGACATCAGCACTTTTTCACCTTTTTTAACCATAGATCAGTCTAGTTTAGTTACCTTCCATTGGTGCACTCATTGTTTGCTGATCTTTATGTGCTGGCTGTAAAGTTGTTTTATTTTTACACTTCCATAACAGGATGGAAAAAAAGATGATGAGAACGACCGCCATACCCCCGACTGTAGCCCCAGCAATGATACTGACATCGGCTCTCGGCTCGACATTCTCCTTGACTTTCCCTAAAAGAAAAATGTTTAGAACATTTTATGATCCTGAAACTTTTTACAGAAAAAATAGAGATGAGCGAACCTGGAGCATGCTGGAGTCGATCCGAACCCGAACTTTCGGCATTTGATTAGCGGTGGCTGCTGAAGTTGGATAAAGCCCTAAGGCTATGTGGAAAACATGGATATAGTCATTGGCTGTATCCATGTTTTCCAGACAACCTTAGAGCTTTATCCAAGTTCAGCAGCCCCCGCTAATCAAATGCCGAAAGTTCGGGTTCGGATCGACTCAAACCCGAACACGGTTTGCTTATCTCTAATAAAAAAACATTTATGATTTAGCCTTGTAGTACCACTCCTAACCCAGGGCCGTCTTACCCATTGGGCATGGTAGGCGGCTGCCCGGGGGCCCTTGCGTCCTAGGGGGCCCCTGTCCGCTGTCACAGCGGGCAGGGAACCCCTAGGACGCAAGGGTCCCCGGGCAGCCGCCTCCCATGCCCAATGGGTAAGACGGCCCTGCGCGCCCCCCCCCCCCTTCCCCTTCTCTTGCGACCGCAAGCACTTTCTTGCTTGCGGTCGCAAGAGGAAATCCGGCCCCGGCTGATGCGTCGCTCCCCGGGGGATTCTCCGGGAGCGCATGCATCAGGAACCTCAGTGCGCGTCGCTGGGGTTTCCTGTATCGGAAGTCCCGGCCTGGGCGCACACTGAGCTTCCGGATGTGTGCGCTCCCGGAGAATCCCCCAGGGAGCGACGCATCAGCCGGGGGCAGAAGAGGAGAGGAAGCAGCGACGGGGGAGCGCTGGTAGGTGAGTTGGGTGTTTGTTTTTTTTATCTTCTGTGCAGGGGGGAGCCATCTATAAGGGGGGAATACGGGGGAGCCATCTATAGGGGGGGATACAGGGGAAGCCATTCATAAAGGGGGAATACGGGGGAGCCATCTATAGGGGGGATAAAGGGGGGAGCCATCTATAGAGGGAATAAGGGGGGAGCCATCTATAGGGGGGATACAGGGGGAGCCATCTATAGGGGGAGATACAGGGGGGAGCCATCTATAGGGGGGGATACAGGGGGGGAGCCATCTACAGGGGGGATACAGGGGGGAGCCATCTATAGGGGGGAATAAGGGGGAGCCATCTATAGGGGGAGATACAGGGGGGAGCCATCTATAGGGGGGGAGCCAGGGGGGAGCCATCTATAGGGGGGGATAAAGGGGGGAGCCATCTATAGGGGGAATAAGGGGGAGCCATCTATAGGGGGGATACAGGGGGAGCCATCTATAGGGGGGATACAGGGGGAGCCATCTATAGGGGGAGATTCCGGGGGGAGCCATCTATAGGGGGGATACAGGGGGGAGCCATCTATAGGGGGGATACAGGGGGGAGCCATCTATAGGGGGGATACAGGGGGGAGCCATCTACAGGGGGGATACAGGGGGGAGCCATCTATAGGGGGGGAATAAGGGGGAGCCATCTATAGGGGGGGATACAGGGGGGGAGCCATCTATACAAGGGGGGGATACAGGGGGGAGCCATCTATAAGGGGGGGATACAGGGGGAGCCATCTGTAAGGGGGGGATACAGGGGGGAGCCATCTATAAGGGGGGATACAGGGGGAGCCATCTATAAGGGGGTAATACAGGGGGAGCCATCTATAAGGGGGTAATACAGGGGGAGCCATCTATAAGGGGGGGGATACAGGGGGGAGCCATCTATACGGGGGGATACAGGGGGAGCCATCTATACGGGGGGGATACAGGGGGGAGCCATCTATACGGGGGGATACAGGGGGAGCCATCTATAAGGGGGGGATACAGGGGGGAGCCATCTATACGGGGGGATACAGGGGGAGCCATCTATACGGGGGGATACAGGGGGAGCCATCTATAAGGGGGGGATACAGGGGGGAGCCATCTATACGGGGGGATACAGGGGGAGCCATCTATAAGGGGCCAATACAGATGTGCAGTGTGTAGAGAGATGAGGATGGTGACAGAGTGTGGAGCCTAATATGTCTGTCTGGCAGATTCTGTGGATTCGTGGCTCGGAGAAGTTCTCATAATGGCCCAGGGCAGATGGAGAAGAAGATGAAAAGGGAAGAACTCTGATCAGAGAAGACGTCCCATGTGAGTCACTTGATGTATCTGCACTGTAATGTATATGGTGTACAGAGCCTGTGTAGAGCTGGGTACCTCTATATGACTGGATGAGGTGATAGTGATCTGTGTACAGTGGATTAGTCAGTAGCAGCGCTGGTGTTAGTCAGTATGCGGTGGTAATATTTGTTGCTTGTTATCTGGCATATATATAGAGAAGGTCAAAACAACTTGTCTCATATAGACAGAGGAGCAACAACATTACTATTATATTATATATAAGCCATGTTGTTTCCCTGTATTCTGTATACAGGGAAACAACATGGTTCATATATAATATAATAGTCATGTTGTTGCCCCTCTGTATATATGAGACATGTTGTTTTGCCCTTCTCTATATATAAGCCATGTTGTTTCCCTGTATATTGTATTATACAGTATACATACAGGGAGACAACATGGTTCTCATATATAATAGTCATGTTGTTGCCCCTCTCTATATATGAGACATGTTACCCTGCAGATTGCTGTTGGAAGTGCTGTCTCCATTGCGTTTTTTGGATACTTTGAAGCCAACCTGGTCTGGTTTGGTGTGGCACGCTTGGTTATTTTTTGGTTTTGCGCTGCTGAGAGATTGTGTTGTGAATTAAAGTTTATGTTAACAATAGTTTGTATTTTTTATTGTACGTAATTGTACTGGCTAGGGGCGGGGTTGCAAAGATGGGGGGGGGGGTTTGATGGCGGCGGCCGCGGGGGGTGGGGCCCAATTCGCACCTCTGCCCAGGGGCCCATAATGCTGTTAAGACGGCCCTGTCCTAACCTCAAGGTGCGCTGTGACGGGGAAGAATATGCATAAGTAGTGGGAGGTGAATGTCAGTGAAATAAACCACAAACATTTCAGCTCCTCTTCCCTTCTCAGTGATCTTTGCACATGTCACTGGGCATAAAAGTTAACTCCCTGTGAAAGGAGATAATATCCACTTACCCAAGACAGAGATGTAGGTTTCTGCAGAGTAGTTATGATGTGTATGATCACTATGATGTAGAAGCAGTTTAGTACATCTGTAGATCCCGGACGAGCCCCCATCTACTGTATCTAGATGGAACTCTGAGTCACTGACTGAGAACTTTATCTCTTTATCTTCCTTGTAAAATGTTGTGTTTGTTCCTTCATATCCGTATGCACTGTGACACCTTAGAATCAGGGGGTCTCCTTCATAGATAAATGGGGGTCTCTGCAGGATGAGGTAATCTGCAATAATAACAGTGAATATATGGTAATGCATCATCTCTATATACAATGTTTGGAGATTACCAGGATAATCCCACTGCTGACCTAGAGTTGCATTCAGTGTGACGGGAGGACTGAGGTCACTAGTGCTTGTCCCACACTGGTAGGCACCTACATCTTCTTCCTCCACATAGTCAATCCTGAAGCTCTGACGACCATTATCTCTTAGTAGTTTTCCATCTTTATACCAGCGATATCTCTGCTTCTCCGGGGCAGCAGATCCCACATCACAGGTTATGGTCACTGGGTCCTGGTATATTATTTTACTCCAGTTTGGTGTGAAGGTCACCACAGGCCTGACTGCCGCTCCTACACAACAAAAAAGACAATATATTAGTATTCTGGATCTACCCATGATGGACTTTGATGATAGGCGATTAAGCGTGGAACGTTAGTTGGCAACTTTGTCCCTTTGTATTGTTGTCTGTGTAATGGCTAAATAAAGTAACGTGGAATGACTAGCAAGTGCCGCATTGCCTCTATCTTCTGGAGTTTATATGGACATTGTTACTGCTGAGAGGTGCAGAGCACGGCTTATACCACGTCAGTGTCCGGAGAGACTGGATTCAGCTCAGATCTCCTGCAGATTGGTGAGTGGATAGTGCCAATACCCACTTCTTTGAATTTTATAGTCCTAGGACAACTCTGCAGATTCTGACCGTATGCAGGAGTACGACCATTGACGTGAAAGCCAATCAGCACCATCTGGATGGAGAGCTGAAGGAAGATGGGGAAGCCAGATGGCCCGCAAGCAAGAATGCAGTTGTTCCAACCCTGGACTAGACATAGAAAAGAAATGTAGGATGGGTCCCCAGAGCGTGAACTGGTATAGACTCAGAGATAGACGACTTAAGAGATTTTAGTCACATGGCAGGCAGGAACAGACTGGAACTCAGAAAAAGACTCACGCTCCCCAGACCTGACTCAGTCCACCCTATTTATGCTACATGGATGATTTCTATTAGTAGAGAGATGCCTAAGGTAACTTGAACCCTTGAAATATTAGTTAACCCTTGAATAGTCAAATCCACAGTGTACGCTTTCAGGCAGCCAACACAAATATGAATACGTGGTACCCTGAGATAGTAAGAGACATATAATGAAGTGCTGATAAGCCACCATACAACATTAACCCTTTAACAGCTGTTAAAGGACACGGCATCGATCCCTTTCTCCCTCTCATTCTCTCTTTTTCTCCCTCTCTTTATCCTTTCTTTCTTCCCCTTTCCCTCTCTCTCTTTTTCTTTCCCCCTCTTCTCTCTCCTCTTCATTCTCTTCCTTTCTTTTCTCTATACAGTGCAGACCAAAGTAATTCCAATGAGAAGTAAGTTTATGGAACTTTTTTTCACTTTAAGCGGCACTTTAAGCGGCAATAGTAGCATGTATGGAGGCACAAAATATTATTTTAATTTATTAAATATTACAAGCAATCCATCTGGGGCCTCCCTTCACGATCCTTTGTATTCATTAACAGGCCACTTTGCCAAATTACCACCCTCCCGTTTAGAGGCCAAAATTGGAAACTATATTGAGAAAACTGCATTTCCCGTGATTAGTGAGGAATCGAGAGAAGCCCTAAATTCCCTGTTCTCCATAGAGGAGCTCACTACTGCAGTGGCCTCTTCGAAAAACAGCAAGAGCCCAGGACCGGACGGCTTTACAGCAGCGTTCTTTAAGGCCTTCAAGGGTCTCCTCACTCCTTTCCTCACTAAGGTTTTCATTGAGATTTCAACTAACACTCCCTTCCCTAGGCATTCCTTAGACGCTCATGTAACGGTGCTTCCCAAGCCTGGGAAGGATCCTGCCCAATGTAGTAGTTATAGGCCAATATTACTCCACAATACTGGTCATTCGCCTTAATTCCATCATTCCGCAGGTCATTCATGTTGATCAGGTGGGATTCGTCCTGGGTAGGGAGGTACGAGACAATACCTCACGTACTATTAATCTGATCTCGGCTGGTGTTCCCATGTGCCTGCTCTCTGTCGATGCCGAGAAGGCCTTCGACAGGGTCCGATGGAAATTCCTTACAGCCACAATGGCTCAAATAGGGTTGGGTGATGACTTTATATCTAGAGTAATGGCTTTATACTCCAACCCAACCGCGCGAGTGCGGGCTAATGGGACCCTGTCGGAGACCTTTGAGATAAAGAACGGAACATGCCAGGAGTGTCCCCTGTCGCCTCTGCTGTACATGGAGCACCTAGCCATCGCGCTGTGGAATAACCCCGACGTGAGGGGAATAGAGCTAGGGCAACGTCATCACAAACTTGCATTGTTTGCTGATGACTTATTGCTTTATATTACTCATCCACATATTTCTAATTCTTCCGTCTTACATGAATTTAATATCTTTGGTCGGTTGAGCAATTTCAAAGTTAATATTTCTAATACGGAAGGTCTTAATGTCTCTTTGTCAGCGGCAGACTTGTTAGTCACTTAATCTAACTTTTCTTTCCAGTGGCAGCCTGAGAGCATTAAATACCTAGGGATACAGGTCCCGGCCCGACTGGAACTCTTGTTCACCCTAAATTACCTCCCCTTGCACCGGAAAACTTTGGACATATTGCAGGCCTACCACCGTAAATTTCTCTCCTGGTTCGGCCGCATGAATGTGCTTAAGATGGATATTTTTCCTCGCTTCTTATACATGTTTCAGACCGTTCCAATAACTGTCCCGGCCACTTACTTCAAACAATTGCAACGCGCATTTTCCCAGTATATATGGGGTAGCGGTAGAGTTAGGATCCGAGCCCAAATTCTCACTCAGCCTAAAACCAAGGGGGGGACTGGCTTACCTGACTCTTTCTTTCACATTGTTATGTATTATTGCAATAACCACCTGTTAATTTTTGACCTATAATGCCTATGCAACGTGGACTATGTTTCTGTGTCAAAAACTTCTCGAAAAATTTTAATAAACTAAGAGTTAACATAAATATTGCAAGCAATACAAAGCAGACAGAGATTATCAGTATTCATTGTGTGGTGTCCCACAATGGGTGCTGCTTGTCTTTACACCCCTCGCAAAAGCCTGTACTTCGAAGTATCAGTGGTAGTGAAGTATTACCTATGTTTTACCACTAGATGTCACTAGCATATGTATTGTATGCCTAAGTATTGCACAGCTGTAGCAGTTAAAGGGTTATTGTCTCTGTGATTTGTGCACCAATGAGAGCTCTTTCTCTTTTCTACCTATCTCTATCTTTATCTTTCTCTTGAACTCTCTTCTCATCCACTCACAGCACATGTTACATATGCTGTAGGAAGTTCTCACATGGTGAGAGGAAGTGTAGCCACATCTTAGGGAGTCTTACTCTGGATTCTGTAGAGGAAGGACGCAACAGTCCCTACAGCGGTCAAGCTGGGCCCAGGCTTATGCCAGATCCCCGGTTAGAGGAATCACAACTAGTCGGTGTCCATTGTAGTCTTAGGTGTGGTACAAGACAGACTTACATGGGAACAGACACCTGTTTCTTGAAAGCAGCACTTCTACACACTATGCAGTGCTGAATGCACACTTAGAGAGGACAAGTCAGGGATCTAAGAAGACAAGTCTAAAAGTGCAGGACAGTATCCTGAAGGAATAGGAACTGATCCGGATAGAGCAAAGTTGCTAGAAGCCTACGTACTCTATCTCGCAGTGCGCGTGTCACCAGGAAACCTTGGCCACTCTGCTCATCCCAGGTAACAAGGTCTGGAGCTTGTGTCACCCTCTAGGATAGGTCGCCCGACACTGGTGGGCATTAGGTGGTGCAAAGACCAAAAGATTCAAAACATGGGCACAAGTATTCTCTCTACTATTAAGTGTTTCTATCTATTCTACTTCTGAAGTTCCGGCAGAGCACAGTACTACTTTGGGTTGGGACTCTCTCGATAACCTCCTCTCTACTTCTCTGAACTTCTTCTACCTCTCAGCACACAACTCAGTCAGCATGGCAGTACTCTCTTTCAAGCTCTCCGCACAGATCTGGTTACTAAAGTCCAAGGTACCTTATCAAGCCAAAAGCCTATTGTGTATAACTGTATCAAGCCTTCCTGCAGTAAAGAAAAGTTTATTTATTGTAACAGGACTCTGTGATTCTTATCTAAACATCTACACAGCCACTGCACTATCCTTCATCTCCCCTTTCTGTGTCTGGTGGTACCGATAGTCCGGGTGGGTCACAACTCCACTCCGGACCACTGTGATAGGTGCCCAAGGGACCTCCAAATAGCCCGGCAGGTTACTGACCACAGGGGAAAGGGTAAATCCAGCCTCACTAAACTAAAAGCAGGTGTGCCATCATACCTGTGTGCCCAACTGGGACTGGCGTCACGACAACATAACACCTGGCTGAGCTATTCCCCGACCAACCACTGCTGCAGTAGAGTCACACTTCACCATTTGGCAAGTTACAGGTCGCGCCTCTTAGCGGGGGCATCACCACAATTGCCTCAGTCTGTACTCAGGATCTTGTTCTCTTCCCAGAAGCCCCTTTTTCATTTTTGTTACTTCACATAGGACCCTGCCCTGTCTGCACTTGACTTGCAGGTCAGAATGTTTCCAATGTAATTTTTTACTAGGACCGTTTCTAGCACCGGGCGCATCAATGAACCCCCTTCCCCAGAATAGTAATTTTATTGGGGACAGAGCACAGGGGTAATATTACTATGGGGACAGAACACAGGGAGCATTATTACTATGAAGATAGAGCACAGGGAGCATTTTTACTATGGGGACAAAGCACAGGGGGCATTATTACTATGGGGACAGAGCACAGGAGGCATTATTACCATAAGGACAGAGCACAGGGGGCATTATTACTATGGGGGCACAGCATAGGGGGCATTATTACTATGGGGACAGAGCACAGGGTGCTTTATTTCTATGGGGAAAGAGCACAAAGGACATTATTACTATGGGGACAGAGTACAGGGGGCATTATTACTATGGGGGAGAGCACAGGAGGCATTATTACTATGGGGACATGGGGGCATTATTACTATATGGACAGAGCACAGGAGGCATTATTACTATGGGGACAGAGCAAAGGGGACATTATTACTATGGGGACAGAGCACAGGAGGCATTATTACTATGGGGACATGGGGGCATTATTACTATAGGGACAGAGCACAGGAGGCATTATTACTATGGGGACATGGGAGCATTATTACTATAGGGACAGAGCACAGGAGCATTATTACTATGGGGACACAAGGGGGTTTATTACAATGGGGACAGAGCACAGGGGGTATTATTACTATGTGGACATGAGGCATTATTACTATGGTGATACAGGGGGCATTATTACTATGGGGGCACAGGGGGCATTATTATAGTGGCACAGCATAGGGAGCATTATTACTATGGGGACACAGTGGTCATTATTACTATGGGGACACAAAGGACATTATTACTATGGGGACACAGGGGGCATTATTACTATAAGGACACAGGGGGCATAATTATTATGGGGACACAGGGGACATTATTACTATAGGGCAGAGCACAGGGGCATTATTCCTAAGGTGTGGTAAGAATTAATGCAAATATACCAGTACCTTAATCTTAATGGCACAGCAAGGAAGAAGGCATTGACTATGGCAGCACAGCAGGGAAGGGGGTATTATTACTATATAGAGGGGCACAACAGGGAACATTATTACTATATGGAGGGCACAGCAGAGCAGGGGACATTTTTGCTATATGGGAGCTGAGCAGGGGGTATTATTGCTATATGGAGGCACAGCTGGGGGCATTATTACTACTATATGGGGGCAGAGCAGGGGATCCTACATAAAGGGGGCAACCCACATACATACTTACTTTACATGACACAAAAAAGTGGAAGAAAGTTGTTGTAAAAGTGCAGAGCCTAAGATGTTTGTCTGGCAGGTTCAGAAGAGATGAATTGTTGTTGCAAGAAATTATCATGGAGGTCTGGGTCGGATGGAGAGGAAAAGAAAGGTGACGCCTTAGATCAAAGAAGACGTCACCTGTGAGTCACTGAATGACTTTTTTGCCTCAAATTGAAAAAGGTTGGGTAGCACAGCTCTATGCCACAATACACACTGCTTCATCATAGCAACAACCCAAACCCCCTTTCCCCGAACAGTTCTAAGGGGGGGGGGGGTATCAAGATTCACCCTGTAGTCAAAATTACCCAAAAACGGCTCCGCTTTTTACTGGCCAAGACTAGATATTCCTATTCAGCTCCCTAAAGAGATCCAACCACAGCCTCCCCCAGCACTCTAATTTTTCCCAAAGCCCGAGCAGACCCCCAGTTTCTTGTAAGATGACAACCTATACGCCTGGATTGTTTCAGCACGATACACTGTAAACCACCCACAATCCGGACAAGTTCCTATCTTGTAATCATTTCTTCCACCCACTCCACTAATATACACAATGACCAACAACACAACTCAAAATTATCTCCTATAAGCCATGCCTTGGTCTCTACCATAACCACCATCTATGTCCTCCTACCAGTACTAGAGCCCCCTAATAGCCTAGGCCTTTCTGGAGGTTGGGAGCCTTATCCCTATTGCTAATCGACATAATCCAAAATGGCAGAGCCGCTGGGTACCAAAGCTCTCTAGCTTGTGGCATGTGTAAGCTAAACAGAACACCACAAATATACAGCACAAAACACCACATATATACAGTGCGCTAAAACCTCATACAAAACAATCTCCACTGTGTAGTCTCTCAATGCAAAATGGCCATTTATAGCCTAAGAGGCTGATCGGGTTGTTTTGACCAATCAAAGATCATTACTCGTCGGTCACCCATCTCCATGTGTAATAGGGGATATGTGCCCATATGGCAACGAAGGGTCACACAAGTGATCTAGTGGTCATTCATGGTTGCCCTATGGTCTGGTGTTGTCATTGGATCTCTAAACAAGCGCTGATCTGCGAGAGTTCAGACCATCTAACAGGGCTCTTGCCTCACCTCCCCCTTATAGTCTCTCTGTCTCTCCCTATATTGTATCCATAAGAAGAGCCAGTGGAGCCTCATTCAAGAGTCTCAAAACACAAAACTAGCCAGATATCCCTCCGGAAAGAACCCAGCCAAGGGGTGGCCTCTGCAGGGAAACCACCATATTAAGTGGCCCTATAAGTCCATGTAATGACAAGGGTAAAACCAAGGCCAGGTGTCCATCCCCATACAGCTGTTTCAAGGTGTTGCCCCTCATCAGTGTGGAGCAGGATTCTGGCTAGGTGGGAGCAATGCCTAGTAGAGCCATAAGAGAAACAGTTCCCTGATCTCAGGGAGACCAGCCAAACGATAACACTGCCGGCTGCTAGTGAAAGCGCTCAATGCAGTGAAATCCTAGGTGCATTGCTCCCTGGGAAACATGAATATGCAAAAGAAGAGCTTGTGGAGCCTCATTCAAGAGTGTTGAAACACAGGACTAGCCAGATATTCCTCCGGGAAGGACCCAGTCTGGAAAACCTTCAAACCAATCAGGCTAGTCCTGTGTTTCGAGACTCTTGAATGAGGCTCCACGGGCTCTTCTTTTGCATACTCATGTTTCCCAGGGAGCAATGCACCTAGGATTTTGCTGCATTGAGTGCTTTAACCGGCAGCCGGCAGTGTTATTGTTCGGCTGGTCTCCCTGAGATCAGTGATCTGTTTTTGTATTTCATATCCATCTTACGTTGGAGGACACAAAAAAAAAATGAAATACGTTGTACTCACCCAATCCTCCGATACCTAATGCTGAGAAGAGGACACAGAGGAAATACAAGTGTTGTCTTCTATCCATGACGCTCAGACATCCACACGTTTTCTGCTTCCTTATCGTTGTCTTCGGTTGTAAATCTTCTCCGATTACCCCGAATCCTCCGATTGCTGCTAGATCTCAGCTCTGTAGATTACTTACTGGGATTACAGTAGGATTTATCCCGTCATTGGAGGTTTATATAGTTGTAACCTTTATCACTGCTGTCCGGGTGATCTGACCAGACAGACAAGGTCCTGTCACATCGTATGTGGTCAACTAACTGTACTGGAAAGCAGAAGCAGAGGCCGTCACTTCCTTCCCTATAAATACTATCACACCATCTTTACAGGCAATGTATTACGCGAAAATAACATAAGATTTACATTAGAGTTTAAAAAATTGCTTTTTTTCTACTACTACTAATACTACTGCACAGTGTACGGCACCAACATAACTGTACCAGACACTGCCCACATAATACTACTGCACAGTGTACGGCACCCACATAACTGTACCAGACACTGCCCACATAATACTACTGCACAGTGTACAGCACCAACATAACTGTACCAGACAGTGCCCACATAATACTACTGCACAGTGTACGGCACCAACATAACTGTACCAGACACTGCCCACATAATACTACTGCACAGTGTACAGCACCAACATAACTGTACCAGACACTGCCCACATAGTACTACTGCACAGTGTAAAGCACCAACATAACTGTACCAGACACTGCCCACATAATACTACTGCACAGTGTACAGCACCAACATAACTGTACCAGACACTGCCCACATAGTACTACTGCACAGTGTACGGCACCAACATAACTGTACCAGACAGTGCCCACATAATACTACTGCACAGTGTACGGCACCAACATAACTGTACCAGACACTGCCCACATAATACTACTGCACAGTGTACAGCACCAACATAACTGTACCAGACACTGCCCACATAGTACTACTGCACAGTGTACAGCACCAACATAACTGTACCAGACACTGCCCACATAATACTACTGCACAGTGTACAGCACCAACATAACTGTACCAGACACTGCCCACATAGTACTACTGCACAGTGTACGGCACCAACATAACTGTACCAGACAGTGCCCACATAATACTACTGCACAGTGTACGGCACCAACATAACTGTACCAGACACTGCCCACATAATACTACTGCACAGTGTACGGCACCCACATAACTGTACCAGACAGTGCCCACATAATACTACTGCACAGTGTACGGCACCAACATAACTGTACCAGACACTGCCCACATAATACTACTGCACAGTGTACAGCACCAACATAACTGTACCAGACACTGCCCACATAGTACTACTGCACAGTGTACGGCACCAACATAACTGTACCAGACAGTGCCCACATAATACTACTGCACAGTGTACGGCACCAACATAACTGTACCAGACACTGCCCACATAATACTACTGCACAGTGTACGGCACCCACATAACTGTACCAGACAGTGCCCACATAATACTACTGCACAGTGTACGGCACCAACATAACTGTACCAGACAGTACCCACATAATACTACTGCAGAGTGTACGGCACCAACATAACTGTACCAGACAGTACCCACATAATACTACTGCAGAGTGTACGGCACCAACATAACTGTACCAGACAGTACCCACATAATACTACTGCACAGTGTACGGCACCAACATAACTGTACCAGACAGTACCCACATAATACTACTGCACAGTGTACGGCACCAACATAAGTGTACCAGACAGTGCCCACATAATACTACTGCACAGTGTACGGCACCAACATAACTGTACCAGACAGTGCGCACATAATACTACTGCACAGTGTACAGCACCAATATAACTGTACCAGACAGTGCCCACATAATACTACTGCACAGTGTACGGCACCAACATAACTGTACCAGACAGTGCCCACATAATACTACTGCACAGTGTACGGCACCAACATAACTGTACCAGACAGTGCCCACATAATACTACTGCACAGTGTACGGCACCAACATAACTGTACCAGACAGTGCCCACATAATACTACTGCACAGTGTACAGCACCAACATAATTGTACCAGACAGTGCCCTCATAATACTACTGCACAGTGTACAGCACCAACATAATTGTACCAGACAGTGCCCTCATAATACTACTGCACAGTGTACAGCACCAACATAACTGTACCAGACAGTGCGCACATAATACTACTGCACAGTATACGGCACCAACATAACTGTGCCAGACACTGCCCACATAATACTACTGCACAGTGTACAGCACCAACATAACTGTACCAGACACTGCCCACATAATACTACTGCACAGTGTACGGCACCAACATAACTGTACCAGACAGTGCGCACATAATACTACTGCACAGTGTACAGCACCAATATAACTGTACCAGACAGTGCCCACATAATACTACTGCACAGTGTACAGCACCAACCTGATTGTACCAGACAGTGCCCACATAATACTACTGCACAGTGTACGGCACCCACATAACTGTACCAGACAGTGCCCACATAATACTACTGCACAGTGTACGGCACCAACATAACTGTACCAGACAGTGCCCTCATAATCCTACTGCACAGTGTACAGCACCAACATAACTGTACCAGACACTGCCCACATAATACTACTGCACAGTGTAGGGCACCAACATAACTGTACCAGACAGTGCCCACATAATACTACTGCACAGTGTACGGCACCCACATAACTGTACCAGACACTGCCCACATAATACTACTGCACAGTGTACGGCACCAACATAATTGTACCAGACAGTGCCCTCATAATCCTACTGCACAGTGTACAGCACCAACATAACTGTACCAGACAGTGCGCACATAATACTACTGCACAGTATACGGCACCAACATAACTGTGCCAGACACTGCCCACATAATACTACTGCACAGTGTACGGCACCCACATAACTGTACCAGACACTGCCCTCATAATACTACTGCACAGTGTACAGCACCAACATAACTGTACCAGACAGTGCCCACATAATACTACTGCACAGTGTACGGCACCAACATAACTGTACCAGACACTGCCCACATAATACTACTGCACAGTGTACAGCACCAACATAACTGTACCAGACACTGCCCACATAATACTACTGCACAGTGTAGGGCACCAACATAACTGTACCAGACAGTGCCCACATAATACTACTGCACAGTGTACGGCACCCACATAACTGTACCAGACACTGCCCACATAATACTACTGCACAGTGTACGGCACCCACATAACTGTACCAGACAGTGCCCACATAATACTACTGCACAGTGTACGGCACCAACATAACTGTACCAGACACTGCCCACATAATACTACTGCACAGTGTACGGCACCAACATAATTGTACCAGACAGTGCCCACATAATACTACTGCACAGTGTACGGCACCAACATAACTGTACCAGACAGTGCCCACATAATACTACTGCACAGTGTACGGCACCAACATAACTGTACCAGACACTGCCCACATAATACTACTGCACAGTGTACGGCACCAACATAACTGTACCAGACAGTGCCCACATAATACTACTGCAGAGTGTAGGGCACCAACATAACTGTACCAGACACTGCCCACATAATACTACTGCACAGTGTACGGCACCAACATAACTGTACCAGACAGTGCCCACATAATACTACTGCACAGTGTACGGCACCAACATAACTGTACCAGACAGTGCCCACATAATACTACTGCACAGTGTACGGCACCAACATAACTGTACCAGACAGTGCCCACATAATACTACTGCACAGTGTACGGCACCAACATAACTGTACCAGACACTGCCCACATAATACTACTGCACAGTGTACAGCACCAACATAACTGTACCAGACAGTGCCCACATAATACTACTGCACAGTGTACGGCACCAACATAACTGTACCAGACAGTGCCCACATAATACTACTGCAGAGTGTAGGGCACCAACATAACTGTACCAGACACTGCCCACATAATACTACTGCACAGTGTACAGCACCAACATAACTGTACCAGACAGTGCCCGCATAATACTACTGCACAGTGTACGGCACCAACATAACTGTACCAGACACTGCCCACATAATACTACTGCACAGTGTACGGCACCAACATAACTGTACCAGACACTGCCCACATAATACTACTGCACAGTATACGGCACCAACATAACTGTACCAGACACTGCCCACATAATACTACTGCACAGTGTACGGCACCAACATAACTGTACCAGACAGTGCCCACATAATACTACTGCACAGTGTATGGCACCAACATAACTGTACCAGACAGTGCCCACATAATACTACTGCACAGTGTACGGCACCAACATAACTGTACCAGACAGTGCCCACATAATACTACTGCAGAGTGTAGGGCACCAACATAACTGTACCAGACACTGCCCACATAATACTACTGCACAGTATACGGCATCAACATAACTGTACCAGACACTGCCCACATAATACTACTGCACAGTGTACGGCACCAACATAACTGTACCAGACAGTGCCCACATAATACTACTGCACAGTGTACAGCACCAATATAACTGTACCAGACAGTGCCCACATAATACTACTGCACAGTGTACAGCACCAACCTGATTGTACCAGACAGTGCCCACATAATACTACTGCACAGTGTACGGCACCAACATAAGTGTACCAGACAGTGCCCACATAATACTACTGCACAGTGTACGGCACCAACATAAGTGTACCAGACAGTGCCCGCATAATACTACTGCACAGTGTACGGCACCAACATAACTGTACCAGACAGTGCGCACATAATACTACTGCACAGTGTACGGCACCAACATAACTGTACCAGACAGTGCGCACATAATACTACTGCACAGTGTACGGCATACACCACATATATCCACTGTGTACGGGATCATGTGATCGCATAGTAAAGTCCACTGGGGGACAAAAAAAAAGTTAAAAAAAAAGTAAATATAAAAAAATTCAAATAAGAGAGAGATCAAAGTTACGCAAGATTTGCTTATCTGCAGCCACCAGTAACATCCATTATACAATGTAGAGAGCTCCATCTAGTAGTGGATGTATAGAACTACATGAATACAATGCAGAGAGCTCCATCTAGTGGTGGATGTATAGAAGTACATGAATACAATGTAGAGAGCTCCATCTAGTGGTAAATGTATAGAAGTACATGAATACAACGTAGAGAGCTCCATCTAGTGGTGGATGTATAGAAGTACATGAATACAATGTAGAGAGCTCCATCTAGTGGTGGATGTATAGAAGTACATGAATACAATGTAGAGTGCTCCATCTAGTGGTGGATGTATAGAAGTGCATGAATACTTGTATATACCTATTCTTTCACACGGACAGATAACTGCTTGTACACTTTATAATAGGACATTGATCTGTGACTAGGAGCGTGCATGCGCTTTAAACACATCTACATATCCCAGTGGGTGGGCTGCACATTGTGTGTTGTCTGGAAGGTTTTATGGATTTGCAATAAAGTTTCTGCTTCTATTCCTGCACTGCTGGATCATCTGCTTTTTGCTGTGAAGATATTGTGCACATTTGGCCGAGTGCGGAACCGTCCACCAGACCAAGAGATGAGCCGGCAAAGACTTTCCATGGGCACCACGTATTATCTGCATGACACATGTATATACACAGGGCCGCCTTAGGGAAGATGGCGCCCTGTGCGGAGTTCTCTGTAGTGTCAAATACTATATACATGGGCAGCAGGGTGGTATATAAGGTGTAATAGTCTGCACACATATCCTTTGTAGTGTCATATACTGTATACAGGGGCAGCAGGGTGGTATATAAGGTGAGATAGTCTGCACACATATCCTCTGTAGTGTCATATACTGTATACAGGGACAGCAGGGTGGTATATAAGGTGAGATAGTCTGCACACATATCCTCTGTAGTGTCATATACTGTATACAGGGGCAGCAGGGTGGTATATAAGGTGTAATAGTCTGCACACATATCCTCTGTAGTGTCACATACTGTATACAGGGGCAGCATGGTGGTATATAAGGTGAGATAGTCTGCACACATATCCTCTGTAGTGTCATATACTGTATACAGGGGCAGCGTGGTGGTATATAAGGTGTGATAGTCTGCACACATATCCTCTGTAGTGTCATATACTGTATACAGGGGCAGCATGGTGGTATATAAGGTGTAATAGTCTGCACACATATCCTCTGTAGTGTCACATACTGTATACAGGGGCAGCATGGTGGTATATAAGGTGAGATAGTCTGCACACATATCCTCTGTAGTGTCATATACTGTATACAGGGGCAGCGTGGTGGTATATAAGGTGTGATAGTCTGCACACATATCCTCTGTAGTGTCATATACTGTATACAGGGGCAGCATGGTGGTATATAAGGTGTGATAGTCTGCACACATATCCTCTGTAGTGTCATATACTGTATACAGGGGCAGCATGGTGGTATATAAGGTGCGATCGTCTGTACACACATCCTTAGTAGTGTCATATACTGTATACAGGGGCAGCAGGGTGGTATATTAGGTGAGATAGTCTGTACACATATCCTCTGTAGTGTCATATACTGTATACAGGGGCAGCATGGTGGTATATAAGGTGAGATAGTCTGCACACATATCCTCTGTAGTGTCATATACTGTATACAGGGGCAGCATGGTGGTATATAAGGTGTGACAGTCTGCACACATATCCTCTGTAGTGTCATATACTGTATACAAGGCAGCATGGTGGTATATAAGGTGCAATAGTCTGTATACATATCCTCTGTAGTGTCATATACTGTATACAGGGGCACCAGGGTGGTATATAAGGTGTGATAGTCTGCACACATATCCTCTGTAGTGTCATATACTGTATACAGAGGCAGCATGGTGGTATATAAGGTGCGATAGTCTGTACACACATCCTTAGTAGTGTCATATACTGTATACAGGGGCAGCAGGGTGGTATATAAGGTGAGATAGTCTGCACACATATCTTCTGTAGTGTCATATACTGTATACAGGGGCAGCAGGGTGGTATATAAGGTGTGATAGTCTGCACACATATGCTCTGTAGTGTCATATACTGTATACAGAGCAGCATGGTGCTATATAATGTGAGATAGTCTGCACACATATCCTCTGTAGTGTCATATACTGTATACAGGGGCAGCAGGGTGGTATATAAGGTACGATAGTCTGTACACATCCTCTGTAGTGTCACATACTGTATACAGGGGCAGCAGGGTGGTATATAAGGTGTGATAGTCTGCACACATATCCTCTGTAGTAACATATAGTGTATATAGGGGCAGCAGGGTGGTATATAAGATGTGATAGTCTGCTTACATATCCTCTGTAGTGTCATATACTGTATACAGGGGCAGCATGGTGGTATATAAGGTGCGATAGTCTGCACACATATCCTCTGTAGTGTCATATACTCTATACAGGGGCAGCATGGTGGTATATAAGGTGCGATAGTCTGCATACACATCCTCTGTAGTGTCATATACTGTATACAGGGGCAGCATGGTGGTATATAAGGTGCGATAGTCTGCACACATATCCTCTGTAGTGTCATATACTGTATATAGGGGCAGCATAGTGGTATATAAGGTGCGATAGTCTGCACACATATCCTCTGTAGTGTCATATACTGTATACAGGGGCAGCTTGGTGGTATATAAGGTGCGATAGTCTGCACACATATTCTCTGTAGTGTCATATACTGTATACAGGGGCAGCAGGGTGGTATATAAGGTCTGATAGTCTGCACACATATCCTCTGTAGTGTCATATACTGTATACAGGGGCAGCATGGTGGTATATAAGGTGCAATAGTCTGCACACATATCCTCTGTAGTGTCATATACTGTATACAGGGGCAGCATGGTGGTATATTAGGTGCGATAGTCTGCACACATATCCTCTGTAGTGTCATATACTGTATACAGGGGCAGCTTGGTGGTATATAAGGTGCGATAGTCTGCACACATATCCTCTGTAGTGTCATATACTTTATACATTCACAGTTTCTATGGAAAATGAAAGGTGGAATCTGGTTGCTAGGGGCAACTGGGCCAGTGTGATAAACAACCCCCATAGTGTATGGTATTGGCTGTAGTGTATGACATCACAGACTATGACATCACTGACTGACACACAGTGGTAACCCCAGCAACCTAGGACTTTCCCCAGTCTTGTGCTTGGAGTGGAGGAGTAAGTATCCGTCTCCCCATCTCCTGCTCTCCCTCCTTATCCGCCATCTTCTACCTCCTGTATATACGGCCGTGGTCACACATAGGGTTCCCTCTCCTGGTTGTGGTAGATAAAAGCCTGATGGAAATGCTGTGTGTGAACACGGCCTATGTGTGCCCTCTCTCCCCATCCTGATAGCCGCCATAGCTGAGGCACCATGTGATAGAGAAGACCACTACTCACCAGTAAGGACACTGGAAGACAATGGTTTCCTCTCCTTTATTTGCAGGATTTTGCTGAGAGGCAGAAAGCACATGGCGGCCATGGAGAGCAGCAGCGCTGTAAGTGACAGATTGGGGGGTTCTAGTCTCTATGGAATGGTGGAGAATGCATTGTACTATAGAGAAGACCCCGCACTCACCGCACATGTCCTGCTATGGTTTCAGGAGCAGTTATGGTGGACTGAGGAGGATGAAGACGCCCTCTATCAATTTGAGGTACTGGCCTGTCCACACCGGGCCTATATACCAGGCCTGTCACACTCACTATATACCACTATATGTCACACTCACTATATACCAGGCCTGTCACACTCACTATATACCACTATATGTCACACTCACTATATACCGGGCCTGTCACACTCACTATATACCAGGCCTGTCACACTCACTATATACCAGGCCTGTCCACACCGGGCTTATATACCGGGCCTGTCACACTCACTATATACCACTATATGTCACACTCACTATATACCAGGCCTGTCACACTCACTATATACCACTATATGTCACACTCACTATATACCAGGCCTGTATATACCGGGCCTATATACCAGGCCTGTCACGCTCACTATATACCACTATATGTCACACTCACTATATACCAGGCCTGTCCACACCGGGCCTATATACCAGGCCTGTCACACTCACTATATACCACTATATGTTACACTCACTATATACCAGGCCTGTCACACACTCAATATATACCAGGCCTGTCACACACTGACTATGCCAGCCTGTCACACACTCACTATATACCAGGCCTGTCACACTCACTATATACCAGGCCTGTCACACTCACTATATACCAGGCCTGTCCCACACTCACTATATACCTGCCTTTCACACTCACTATATACCAGGACTGTCACACACTTACTATATACCTGGCCTATCACACTTTCACTATATACCAGGCCTGTCACACACTCACTATATACCAGGCCTGTCACACACTCACTATATGCCAGCCTGTCACACACTCACTATATACCAGGCCTGTCACACTCACTATATACCAGGCCTGTCACACTTACTATATACCAGGCCTGTCACACACTCACTATATACCAGGCCTGTCACACACTTACTATATACCTGGCCTGTCACGCTCTCACTATATACCAGGCCTATCACACACTCACTATATACCAGAACTGTCACACACTTACTATATACCTGGCCTGTCACACTCTCACTATATACCAGGCCTGTCACACACTCACTATATACCAGGCCTGTCACACTTACTATATACCAGGCCTGTCACACACTCACTATATACCAGGCCTGTCACACACTCACTGTATAACAGGCCTGTCAAACTCTCATTATATACCGGGCATGTCACACTCAATATATACCAGGCCTGTTGAGGGAGGCTGACTACTATATGGGGAACTATTGGGGGGACTGAGTACTATATGGGGAACTATTAAGGGGGCTGAGGACTATATGGGGAACTATTAAGGGGGCTGAGGACTATATGGGGCACTATACAGCAGGGCTTAGTACAATATATGGCCCTATAGAGAGGGGCTGAATACTATTTGGGGCACTATTGGGGGGACTGAGAGGCAGAAAGCACATGGCGGCCATGGAGAGCAGCAGCGCTGTAAGTGACAGATTGGGGGGTTCTAGTCTCTATGGAATGGTGGAGAATGCATTGTACTATAGAGAAGACCCCGCACTCACCGCACATGTCCTGCTATGGTTTCAGGAGCAGTTATCGTGGACTGAGGAGGATGAAGACGCCCTCTATCAATTTCAGGTAATGGCCTGTCCACACCCGGCCTATATACCAGGCCTATATACCAGGCCTGTCACACTCACTATACATACCTCCCAACTTTTGCAAAGAGCAAAGAGGGACATGTGCGCCGCGGTCCCAATAGCCACGCCCCCATAGCGACCCTCCATAGCCACGCCCCCATAGCGGCCCTCCATAGCCACGCCCCCATAGCAACCCTCCATAGCCACTCCCCTACAGTCACCACATGCTGCTGACTGAATAGTGCCCTATATAGTTTCCAATCCCCCATTATAGGGCCCCACATAGTATCCAATGCCCCCATAAATGCCCCACATAGTATCCAATGCCCCCATATATGCCCCACATAGTATCCAATCCCGCACATAGTGCCCCACATAGTGTCCAATCCCCCACATAGTGCCCCACATAGTGTCCAATCCCCCACATAGTGCCCCACATAGTGTCCAATCCCCCACATAGTGCCCCACATAGTGTCCAATCCCCCACATAGAATCCAATCCCCCATATAGTGCCCCACATAGCATCCAATGCCCCCATATAGTGCCCCACATAGTAGCCAATGCCCCCATATAGAGCCCCACATAGTAGCCTATGCCCCCATATAGTGCCCCACATAGTAGCCAATGCCCAAATATAGTGCCCCACATAGTAGCCAATCCCCCATATATGCCCCACATAGTAGCCAATGCCCCCATATATGCCCCACATAGTAGCCAATGCCCCCATATAGAGCCCCACATAGTAGCCAATCCCCCATATATGCCCCACATAGTAGCCAATGCCCCCATATATGCCCCACATAGTAGCCAATGCCCCCATATAGTGCCCCACATAGTAGCCAATCCCCCATATAGTGCCCCACATAGTAGCCAATCCCCATATAGTGCCCCACATAGTAGCCAATCCCCCATATATGCCCACATAGTAGCCAATCCCCCCATATAGAGCCCCACATAGTAGCCAATCCCCCCATATAGTGCCCCACATAGTAGCCAATCCCCCATATATGCCCACATAGTAGCCAATCCCCCCATATAGTGCCCCACATAGTAGCCAATCCCCCCATATAGTGCCCCACATAGTAGCCAATCCCCATATAGTGCCCACATAGTAGCCAATCCCCCACATAGTGCCCCACATAGTAGCCAATCCCCCATATATGCCCACATAGTAGCCAATCCCCCATATATGCCCACATAGTAGCCAATCCCCCATATATGCCCCACATAGTAGCCAATACCCCCCATTAGTGTGGCCCCAGCGGAAAAAAACAAAAAAGCAGTAACTCACCTGTCCTCCGGTCCCAGCAGCTCCTCTCCCGGCAGAGCGCGCACTCCCGTCATCCTCCGGGGCGAACAGCGGGGTATACAGACACTGACTGTACCGGAAGTGACCTGCAGCCTCTATATGAATCACTTCCGGTACAGTCAGTGACTCTGTACCCCGCTGCCCGCCCCGGAGGATGACGGGAGTGCGCGCTCTGCCGGGAGAGGAGCTGCTGGGACCGGAGGACAGGTGAGTTACTGCTTTTTTGTTTTTTCCGCTGGGGCCACATATATTGCGGGACACGGGGGGCCGTTCCGGGACCGCGGGACAGAACCCCGAAAACGGGACTGTCCCGCGAAATCCGGGACGGTTGGGAGGTATGACTATATACCACTATATGTCACACTCACTATATACCAGGCCTGTCACACACTCACTATATACCAGGACTGTCACACACTCACTATATACCAGCCTGTCACACTCACTATATACCAGCCTGACACACTCACTATATAACAGGTCTGTCAAACTCTCATTATATACCGGGCATGTCACACTCAATATATACCAGGCCTGTTGAGGGAGGCTGACTACTATATGGGGAACTATTAAGGGGGCTGAGGATTATATGGGGCACTATACAGCAGGGCTTTGTACAATATTTGGCCCTATAGAGAGGGGCTGAATACTATTTAGGGCACTATTGGCGAGACTGAGTAGTATATGGGGCACTATTGGGGGGGCTAAGTACTATATGGGGCACTATAGAGGGGGGCTGAGTACTATATGGGGGACTATAGAGGGGGGGCTGAGTACTATATGGGGGACTATAGAGGGGGGGCTGAGTACTATATGGGGGACTATAAATGGGGACTAAGTACTATAAGAGGCACTATGCAGGGAGGCTGAGTACTATATGGGGCACTATACAAGGGGCTGAGTACTATATGGGGCACTATACAGGGGGGCTGAGTACTATATGGGGGACTGTTGAGGGGAACAGACTTTTGGCCACAACTTTAGCTTTTCCTTTCAATATTCATAGAGCTGGAGATTTGTAGCAATGTGTCAGGGTCCTGGGACCTGTTCTTTCTTGTTCATGTTCAGTATTGTAGGATTGTAGGATTTTTCATTGTTTTTAGGTGTTTGTATATAGTATCACATCTCGTATTGTTTGATGACTTGATGCTGTGACTTGGAGCGCCGGCTCCTTTATATGACATCACCTGTTCTCTTTTCTTGCTGTATGTTATAGTACTATATGTCATTACTGGGCACCCTGGACCTATCTAGCAGTGCATGGTCTACCACTTCTTGTGTATTGTTGGAGGACATAGAAAATCACCACTTTGTTCTCTGAGAGATAAGCCGCCATCTGATCTGCTTTTGTTTATTGAGTCTCCAGAAAATCATCTCTCAGAAATTTATCAGACTCTTATCCATTTCGGATCCTTTTCCGGCTGCAGAATAAACATAACCAGAAGTCGGCTCCTTTATTTAGGATCCCGCCATCTACATGACCTCAAAGTATCCGGGCGGAGGTCGTGTCCTCCTCCATGTCT
The DNA here is from genome assembly GCF_027789765.1 of Dendropsophus ebraccatus. Lineage (NCBI taxonomy): Eukaryota > Metazoa > Chordata > Amphibia > Anura > Hylidae > Dendropsophus > Dendropsophus ebraccatus. The sequence continues at coordinate 8,264,271 of NC_091466.1, read as the reverse complement.
TATCTGGGGGTATAAATCGGTCGCTCCCCTTTCTCTCTTTATAATTTCAATAATAACCCGATGATTAATTCTATAATACATGATTTTACATGGAAAGATCCACCTCTCTTTGACGGGTCGAGCACACCTGATTTCAAGGAGAACTCCGGACAAAATCTATTTTTTATATGTTATTAGATAAGCAAAATTAGACAAATTCATAATATACACTATTTATTGGACATGCGCATATACTGATATATATATATTTTTCCCTCAATTTAGTAGATCAGACAGGCTTCAATGTCGCAAAAAAAAAAATTAGTGTCACGACCCGGTCTATACCTGAGAGGTCCAGCAGGGGGCGCAGTATATGTAGACATTACCTGTAAAAAATAACGGGGCCCTTCCTGTGCTTTCGGCACAAATATACAGCTACCCGCGTTCCCCCCCCCCACAGCTCGCCTTCCAACCCATAGTGCAACCATCCCACAAAGCCCCCGCCAACCCCCCCTGGGCTGCCCAATTGCCCCAGAAGTACCAGCCCCGTCCTGTGCAGCGGGGTGAATGCTCCTCTGTCGCGGTCCCCGCTGCCTCTCTCCCGACCAACATGACCAATTACTGCAGCGGGAGAGAGACAGCGGGGACCGCGATAGAGGAGCATTCACCCCGCTGCACAGGACGGGGCTGGTACTTCTGGTGCGATCACACAGGGGGGGTTGGGAGACCTTGGGGGATGGTTGCATTAAACCCTTGTGGAAGGGGGGGGGGCGGATAGCTGAGTCTTTTCTCCCCTTCTCTGATTAACCCTTTGTTCTCCTGTTCCAGATGGCAGACTATGGCAGCACATGTAAGTCCTGAGATTCTTGTCCCCATTGTTTTGTGATGTTATGGGGGAGGGGCCGGGCAGGTGAGGATGTGTATGGGGGAGGGGCCGGGCAGGTGAGGATGTGTATGGGGGAGGGGCCAGGCAGGTGAGGATGTGTATGGGGGAGGGGCCGGGCAGGTGAGGATGTGTATGGGGGAGGGGCCGGGCAGGTGAGGATGTGTATGGGGAGAGGCCGGGCAGGTGAGGATGTGTATGGGGGAGGGGCCGGGCAGGTGAGGATGTGTATGGGGGAGGGGCCTGGCAGGTGAGGATGTGTATGGGGGAGGGGCCGGGCAGGTGAGGATGTGTATGGGGGAGGGGCCGGGCAGGTGAGGATGTGTACGGGGGAGGGGACAGATGAGGATGTGTATGGGGGAGGGGCCGGGCAGGTGAGGATGTGTATGGGGGAGGGGCCGGGCAGGTGAGGATGTGTATGGGGGAGGGGCCGGGCAGGTGAGGATGTGTATGGGGGAGGGGCCGGGCAGGTGAGGATGTGTATGGGGGAGGGCCTGGCAGGTGAGGATGTGTATGGGGGAGGGGCGGGGCAGGTGAGGATGTGTTAGTGATGTTGTTTCTTTGTGTTTTTCAGCTTCATCTCTGCTGCCCTGGTAAGTGACTGGACGTTCTCGCTGCATGGCCGTTGTTATAGCGAGAAGCTTCCCCCATTAGCTCCTTCTAGAAGGTTCTCCCCATCTCAGGACTGAGGAGATGTTACTGGGATCTGCCATCACATTGTCACCGTCCGGCCGTACAATCAGACGGCTACACGGCCACTTTAGCTTTGTCCCCCATTGTTTTTCTACACATCGGGGCCCCCGGGCGATTACTATGCTGGAGCGGCAGCCGCTTCTATCCCAGTGATCGGGACGGCTACAATGTCCGGCAGAGTCGGAGACTGGGAGCTCCACCAGCAGCTGCTTCACTCTAACACTCTATGGCCGGGCTGGGAGTTAAAGGGGAACGCCGGAGAACAGGAGCCTTATATATAATGGCCGTCCCTGAGAATGGAGGATGAGAGATGAATGTAACCGAGAGAAGAGCAGATATTGTGGCGTCTTATTGTCCTGTGTATTGTGTCACTAACAGGTCGTATATCCTGGAGGAGGACTTGCTGGGTGGGGTCCAGCTGGCCAATGAGATGTATGTATAGTATATACCATTCTGCTCTAGTCACATAGCAGCATATAGACGTGTATACTCAGGTCTCTTCTCCTCTCCCAGCTGGCAGTACAGGCTGATGAACGGCCCCGGCTTCTCCAGGTACCGACCACTCTCCTTCTGCTTTATAACAAATCCCATCACAATTCCTTTACCCCATTGATGATTTTCTGTAGAGGGTAAAGGTCAGTGATGGTAAGAGACGTTGTATCTTCTATTGCAGCAATAACCAAACCGAAACCAAACCGAAACCCGAGAACGTGGAAAGTCTCAGGTATGTCTCCCCTCCCAGCCGCCCAGCACCCGTCTTATGGGCCCAATACCAGGACTGTCAGTAATAGGGGGGCGGCTGCCCAGCACCAGTCTTATGGGCCCAATACCAGGACTGTCAGGGATAGGGGGGCGGCTGCCCAGCACCAGTCTTATGGGCCCAATACCAGGACTGTCAGGGATAGGGGGGCGGCTGCCCAGCACCAGTCTTATGGGCCCAATACCAGGACTGTCAGGGATAGGGGGGGCGGCTGCCCAGCACCCATCTTATGGGCCCAATACCAGGACTGTCAGGGATAGGGGGGCGGCTGCCCAGCACTAGTCTTATGGGCCCCATCCCAGACGCCTCATTACCCCCCCCCCCCTCCTCTCTGAATGACCGATGGGAATGAGGAGGACTATGATAATAATAAATGTTCCTTGTGCAACAGGGAGGAAAGTCCAGAGCAGAGTGAGAAGGAGATCAAGAAGATGACCAAACATCTGAAGAAAGCCAGGAAGAGGGCCAAGAAGATCACGTAAGTAATAGATTGCGTCTCCTACTATACAGGAAGATTACACATCCCAGACGCCTCATTACCCCCCGATATCACCGCTATACACAGGTAACTGCCCCCTCCTCACCATGTCACCGCTATACACAGGTAACTGCCCCCTCTTCACCGTGTCACCGCTATACACAGGTAACTGCCCCCTCCTCACCATGTCACCGCTATACACAGGTAAATGCCCCTCCTCACTATGTCAACGCTATACACAGGTAACTGCCCCCTCCTCACCATGCCACCGCTATACACAGGTAACTGCCCCCTCCTCACCATGTCACCGCTATACACAGGTAACTGCCCCCTCCTCACCATGTCACCGCTATACACAGGTAACTGTCCCCTCCTCACCATGTCACCGCTATACACAGGTAACTGCCCCCTCCTCACCATGTCACCGCTATACACAGGTAACTGCCCCTCCTCACCATATCACCACTATACACAGGTAACTGCCCCCTCCTCACCATATCACCGCTATACACAGGTAACTGCCCCTCCACACCATGTCACCGCTATACACAGGTAACTGCCCCTCCTCACCATATCACCGCTATACACAGGTAACTGCCCCCTCCTCACCATATCCCTGTATACGCAGGTAACTGCCCCCTCCTCACCATGTCACCGCTATACACAGGTAACTGCCCCCTCCTCACCATGTCACCGCTATACAAAGGTAACTGCCCCCTCCTCACCATGTCACCGCTATACACAGGTAACTGCCCCCTCCTCACCATGTCACCGCTATACACAGGTAACTGCCCCCTCCTCACCATGTCACCGCTATACACAGGTAACTGCCCCCTCCTCACCATGTCACCGCTATACACAGGTAACTGCCCCTCCTCACCATATCACCGCTATACACAGGTAACTGCCCCCTCCTCACCATGTCTCGCTATACACAGGTAACTGACCCTCCTCACCATATCACCGCTATACACAGGTAACTGCCCCTCCACACCATGTCACCGCTATACACAGGTAACTGCCCCTCCTCACCATATCACCGCTATACACAGGTAACTGTCCCCTCCTCACCATGTCACCGCTATACACAGGTAACTGCCCCCTCCTCACCATATCCCTGTATACGCAGGTAACTGCCCCCTCCTCACCATGTCACCGCTATACACAGGTAACTGCCCCCTCTTCACCATATCACCCCTATACACAGGTAAATGCCCCTCCTCACCATGTCACCCATATACACAGGTAACTGCCCCCTCCTCACCATATCACCGCTATATACAGGTAACTGCCCCCTCCTCACCATGTCACCGCTATACACAGGTAACTGCCCCTCCTCACCATGTCACCGCTATACACAGGTAACTGCCCCTCCTCACCATGTCACCGCTATATACAGGTAACTGCCCCCTCCTCACCATGTCACCGCTATACACATGTAACTGCCCCTCCTCACCATATCACCACTATACACAGGTAACTTCCCCCTCCTCACAGATATATATATATATATATATATATGTATATACACACACATACAGGATATATAGAGGATATAATAAATGTTCCTTCTACAATAGAAAGGACATCAACGAGATAGAAGCCCAGATCCAAGAGCTGAAAGAAGCCGAGAAGATGGCGGCTGTGTAAGTGATCGATTGTGTGTTTGCCCCCCCCCTCCCCCATTGTGTAATTACCCCCCCTCCCCCATTGTGTAATTACCCCCCCCCCTCCCCCATTACTTGTTGGGGTCTCCGGCCTCCATCGCTCCTGTAACCCTCTATGTACCTTCCTAATGACCCCCGCCAATTATAGGTTTCTATGTGAGTTCATCTTTTCTGTGCACAATAGGAAGGAGACCAGAAGACCCCAGTGGGGAAGTCGCCTTGTGAGCGTGTAAGTAGTGAGACTGTGTGTGATAGTATACAGGATATTACAGGACGTTCCATCTAGGACCGATCCAGGCCCGGCCGCTCCTATACATAGTGACCTGTGCAGGAGACATCACTACTCCGTGTAGGTGACGGCCGTTTCTATACATAGTGACCTGTGTTGGAGACATCACTACTCCGTGTAGGTGACGGCCGCTCCTATACATAGTGACCTGTGCTGGAGACATCACTACTCCGTGTAGGTGACGGCCGCTCCTATACATAGTGACCTGTGCTGGAGACATCACTACTCCGTGTAGGTGACGGCCGCTCCTATACATAGTGACCTGTGCTGGAGACATCACTACTCCGTGTAGGTGACGGCCGCTCCTATACATAGTGACCTGTGCTGGAGACATCACTACTCCGTGTAGGTGACGGCCGCTCCTATACATAGTGACCTGTGCTGGAGACATCACTACTCCGTGTAGGTGACATGACGGCCGCCTCTCATTGTTTCTTTGTGTGTTTTAGGCTCCGCTCTCTCTTCTGTTGCTGCAAAATCACCGACGCAGAATAACAGTAAGTATCCAGGATCCATTCTCATCCATCTTCTCTACATTCAGGGAAAGGGGAAACATACAACCTCCTTACAGTATTGTACATATACAGTATTACACATATATAGTATTACACATTTATAGAAATACACATATATAGTATTACACATATACATTATTACACATATAGAATTACACATATATAGAATTACACATATACAGTATTACACATATATAGTATTACACATATACATTATTGCACGTATTCTCCTTCCTGCTCCTATGTGTACAGCAGATATACTCCCTCTCATTACACACCGGCCTCCATCTATTTGCAGGTTTGGTTTTATTGTCAGAGTAAAAGTATTTTTCTTCCCTTTGGTTTTTTAGGAGATTCTTCGCATCGTATATGAGGAGACCCGACCTATTTCTCATTGCCGGCAGTCATCAGGGGTCTAGTGGCCTGTATCCAGTATATAGTCTCAGGACCTGTATCCAGCATCCATGTGCACAGAGGAGAGATCATGTGACTTGTTACTAAGCCGCCTGTCAGGCCTCGCTTCCCGCTCCGTAGATGTCAGTAAGTAGTAACATCTAATATCCATATAATTCTCTCCATGTCAGTCAGAATCTTATGTAAAGCTCATATACCATATATATAGATGGATAAGTCCAGAAGGTTCAGTGTAAATGTCCATTGCTCTTCCTTCTGCCGCAGGATTCTATTCTAGTCAGCCCTTAGTTTGTATTTCTTTAGCACTTCCATTACTCTGCAGGTGAGTCCTTCCATGTCGCTATCGCGTCTCCCTGCAAGGTGTAAAGCCGCTGGGGCATGGGACATAGGACGGGGGCATGTTAGCATATACACCACCCCCCTTGTTGAACAATTTGCACACAAAACATTCCCCCGTCCTCATAAAACCCGCCCTTCCGAAAACCACCCAGCAGCCGCTGACTAAGCAGCCGCCAACCACCCAGCTAAGGACGCATTGGCAGCAGCCTACATGCAGCTCCGATACCCGTCCTGACCAGCAAGGCCCCCTTACCAAACCAACGCTCCCACCTGACTGCTGCATCAGACCAGGTATATACCCTGAGCAAAGCTCCGGGTCTAGGCCATCATTCACTGCCCTGTATACTAACAGCCCACCCCCCAGCTACCTGTGTACAGGATATAATACATGCCTCCCATTAACATTACCCAGTAGCCGCCCCCCTGGGGTGAGACAAATGTTTCAGCCTAAATTTGTTTCCCTAATTTTTGGAGACAACCCCCAGGGGGGACACTATCAGCCCAGAAATAGGAGGGGAAGGGAAAGGCCCAGCCCCCCAGCCCAGGGAGACCTCCTTACCACACGCCCCTCTGGGCACTTCTTCTGGGGGAATATGCGCTCCCTAGATTGGCGCATACTCCGGCCAAGTCATGGTTAGAAGGGGTCACTGCCCGACCACTAACTGAAGGTAAGCAGGAGGAGGGGGCAGGGGAAGCAACTTGGACGGCCCCCTCCTCTGCAGAACCCAGATGCAGGATTGAATTCCTCCCAGGCCGTGGGCTCCTAGTGAAGGGCTGTTGCCTGAGAGCACGGCCTGGAGGGGCCCTAGAGGGACTCCTAATGCGGTACCCCACTCCTCTCCTGCATCAGTATAACTGATGCTGGATGGGGTGCTGGCTGTTGGGGAGGCCTCCTGACCTCTGGAGGTCCTGGCCTTCACCCACAACTCCAATAAGGGTCACTGGCAGGGGTGCCCCCCCTTCCTCGACGCCTAAGAGTCTCCATGAGCCCTCTCTCTCCTTCCCCTCACACTTCTTGTGGGGCACTCACACTGGGCTGCCCCTAGTTTACAGTGATAAGAGGGGCCAGCCATCACTGCTCTGGATGTAGACGCCAGTGTGGAGGAGGAGGCTGCTGCTGCACATGCTTCCCCTCCCACACCGGAAACCCACCGCGCTCCAGGTTTCCTCCCAACTGCCCGGCCAGACTGGTGAGCTGGGGACCTCACGGCAGAGGCTGGAGGGGCCCGTGCAGGGCTCTCTATGTGGCGGGGGCGGCAGGGCATGTCGGGCCTGAGCTGCTCCGGCAGGCACTGGCAGCATCCGGGCACTTGGGGAACCCACTGCCCCAATTACCATTTGAAGCTGCTCCTGCAGCCAAGTGGCCCCATGGCATGCTGCTGTCTCATGGAGAGAGCATGCCCACTTGATCCATACCCGGTGGTGGCTCATCCTGTGGCACTGCTGACACGCTTCCAGGTCTAGCCACGTGGAGCAACTGCCTAATGCCCTCCGCCACTCCTATTTAATTGTATACTAGCCATGTGCGCCGAGCCACCTCGTCTGACCAGGATGCCAGGTACTAGGACCCAAAGCCACAGCAAATCCAACTTGATGTCTTTTATTACGTCCCATGACTTCAGGACAACAGAATCGTTGCCCCCCCCACCCACACACACACACACACACACACACACACACGTGCAACAGTAAAATATCAGGGTACCTGTCCAAGCCGTCATAGTACTGTAATTCTGGCAGCGCCCTGCCCCACATCAGAGACGGCAACCGATCAGTTGAACCTCAACTGTCTGCCATCTGCCCTAACGTCAGCTCGCCGCGTCCCCCCAGCAGCGAACAAATTACCAAAAATCCACGCCCGAGGCACCCGACCTGTAACCAAAACAAAACAGAACCACACGTAACCTCTGCCTGTCACAACTCCGGTGGGAATCTCTCTGATTCCCACCTCCCAATCCTTTTCATAACTGCATCCCCAAGGCCCCACCTGGCGGCCTCAGTAGCCGCCCCTATACGAAATGAGTGGGAAGCATACTCGCTTGCTCTCAAGCCTTTTCCCTCTAGTCACTTCCGGGACACCGTCACAAACTGGAACTGCGACAGCGCAGTCCTATCCACATGACGCAATAGCGTACCCAGGCCGTCCGACCTCTGTGCGAGATACTTTTTCAAGCACATCACCAGACACCGCTCTGACCCTTACAACCGTGCCAGCGTCACCTCCATGCCTTTTCCTAACTGATCAGTCTTTGACCTCTGCACCTTACATGTCATCCCCTCTGACCCGATGACCACATCCTCAAACCGCAAACCCCCACCTGTCGTCTTACTCTTAGCCACAAGCTCTAAGGCCCAAAATACCCCAAAAATGCCAGTGTGAATGCTACACTCAACAAGTCCGCCTCATACTGGGGACTACACACCAGATCTACTCTTCTACACAGTGACCTCAGAAAAGAAACCGTGTTGGGCTGTCGATTGTCCACCGCTTTACCACTGCCCTATTACCCCCGCATAGCTTACATACCAGAAATCCCTTAGTTGCATCTGCCAAACCCCTTAACATGAATCAGAACACAATGGCCACCAACTACCGTCCTTCACTGCCTCCAAAAACGTCTCTCACCTCCGCCAAGTCCCAGAGTACACCGAATCGGCGCCACAGAGACCCCAAGGCTACGTCCCATAGCATACCTTCCCCTCGGCCTCTGCTACCGGTTCCAGCTGACGGAAAAGATCCAACTGTAAATGATACAAAGAATCAGCCACCTTGTTATCCACTCCCGAACATGCACGGCTACACAGGGCGCATTTAACCGTTTTCCCACTTAACACTAAATGCCGCAAAAGACGAATAATCGGCAGCCAATTGGCCGTCTGTGGGTTAATGGCCTGGAAACCCCCATGTTGTCACAACAAAAATGAACCCTCTTATTTGCGAGCCGATCCCCCCCAGCTCTCCGTCACAAGCACAATAGGGAATAGCTCTAACAGCGGCAAGCTCTTCAGCAACCCTGCTACCCTCCAAGCCTCCAGCCATTCCCAGGCACACCACTGACCCTAGGAGAAGGCCCCATAACCAATCGCTTCCCCCTCGTCCATGTACAACCCAATATCCGCACTAGTTACTTTCTGCCCCAACCAAACAGTCCAGGAAGGTCCCCCACACCTCTCACAAGTCCTTCCTCACTTCCACTATCAGCCACAACAAATGGTGAGGTAAAACCTCCCCCGCCGTGACCATAGCCAGCCAGCCGCAAAAAAACCCTCTCTATCCCCTCCAAATCGACCACTATTCCTAAAAACGTGGCCCTTGTCCATTGCTAGCAGGACGCCAAATGAGGCCACCACCCTCTATGTGGTATACAACAAAACCAAACAAACGCTCCCTCAGCTTGGACGCACAAACCAAAAGTCATCCAGTTAGTGTAACACAGACGTCCAGACGGCCTCTCATTTCACCACACACATATGAAACGTGCTGAACATCTCAAAGTACAACAGGAAATAGAACAACCCATAGGCAACTAACAGTCACTGAAATATTTCCCCAAAATCCCCAACAGACAGAACTGTCCCACCAGATGGATGGGCGGACCGCTTTGCACTGATGAAGTTCATTACATCTCAGCCAAGCTTCCCCCCCCCCCCAAACTCTATACGCCTCCCCGATGGAGTCCATGTAACAAAATAACAAGGAACAATGCTCTGGCGCCTTCTCCCCAATCACGCTGGTAAGAATGGCAAACGCCTGCAGCCAGGTCGTAAAAGTTCGAGGCTCAGACAATGTAGTAAGAGGAAAAAATTGGGGAAAAAAAGCTTAATAAATGGGCTGCAATAATGTACAAAATCCTAATCCATTGTATTATACATAATCACATAATACAAAGACTTTTAAAAAGACAGAGCGATGTAAGGCCCAAAGTGCACCATGCATCCCGCACACACCAATGACAACAGAGAAGCTGTCTGTATAAGACCAAAGTGACAAATAGTACAATGCACCAACCTGGATAAGTAAGGTGCCCTAGTGCAATGCACAAATACATATCACCTACAATAGCATATGGATGGAATCCAAGAAGAAACAAATATAGAAATGTGGTCAAAAAATGTGCAAGTGCACAAAACCGTGATGTGATAAAACCACAACTCAGATACAAAAAGGAAATGCGCTAAATAAAGCCGATCAAGCACAAAAGTGTGTGGAAAAAATATTCAGAAAATGAAAATGAAAAACAAAAAACAAAAAAACAAACAAACAGGCATAAAGTGACATGGTCCAGCTCTCAATGACCATGGTCCAGCACGTGCACATTTTGTGACCACCTTTATATAACAGTGTATTCTTGGATTCCATCCATATGCTATTATAGATGATATGTATTTGTGCATTGCACTAGGGCACCTTACTTATCCAGGTTGGTGCATTTTACTATTTGTCACTTATACAGACAGCTTGGTGTGTGGGGGATGCATGGTGCACTTAGAACATGCAGAGAGGCATGCAGGGCCCAATGTATGTTTTAAAATGTTTTTAAATGTCTTTGTATTGTGTGGTTATGTATAATCAAATTGAGTTGGATTTTGTACATTATTGAGGAGGTGCAGCCCATTTATTAAGCTTGACCTGTGGTATTGCAGATTGTGGGGTAAAAACCTGTTACCAATAAAACCTCTCCCTTCCGTACTTACCCCAAATAAAGGACACCACACACTGCGGGACAATGGAAAATGATAGGCCACAGCAGCCTCTTTGTTACAGGAAAACATACAATATTAACTAACACTTACAAAATACAATTATGTAAACATTTCCCATGTAACCCGTAACAATAACCCATAACCAGGGGAGGTCACAGATGGCCCATACAGAGCAGTACTCATGCTATCACTAATCCTCAGTCACGCCACGCAAACTCAGGGCTGACAAATATGTCAGGTACTGCGACACCCTGGTTTATAAAGAACCACTGCTTAAGCGGTAACCATCAAACCGTGGCCCAACTTAGTTGCCAGCTACCATCCAGGGCTTTTCCAATACCACCTCAGTCAGTGCCATCCATGACCCTCCCTCCACCACTGCAAGGAAGCACGACCCCTTGTGCTTTCCAATCCCTCCACACATGCACTGCCTTCTCTAAACTATCCTGCAGGTTAGAACACCACAAATCCATCCCTACATCATTCAAATGGACTCCATCACCAAGTCCTTGTGCCAAATAACAATCCCCCATTTCGGGCCACAAACCGCGACACCCCACGATTGACTCGCCCCCTAGCATAGTTAATCCTCTCCACCGAGCGAGCGTAACGTCACACCAAGCGAGCCGCCATCTCAGACCTAACAACAATAATCCCCGGATACAAATCCCAGTCTTAGTAAATCGAACTTTATGTCACGTATGAGATCCCTAGATGAATGAACCCCCATGTCGTTCTCCCCCACATGTAGCACCAGGATGTCAGGGGAACGATTAGCCCTTGCACAACAATGGATTTTGGGTAGGACTCCACAACATGCCGCGTACCCCCAGCCAACACACATGCACCTCACGTCATGGGAAGCCCAGCTGCCTGCCCTCGGGTCTAACATCCACTCACACGGTACACGTACGAGTGCGCCGCGATCCACACAAGGCAGGTCCCATCTAAAAAACAAAGACACAAATGCAAGGGAGCACAACAGGACACAGAACAATCCCAACAAACCCAAAAGCACAGAAGAACGGAACCTGGCAGACTCCCACCTCCCAATCTGCCGAACCACAGTATCGGCAGGGCTGTAGGGCACGGCCTCCATTGTTGCCCCTATATTAAACGAATGGAACACATGAAGTCAGAAGGCCCATTTTCTATTATTTCAAAACATCACCTTAAATAAATAAATACTGACAACATTTACTGGTGTGAACTGGCCACAATGTTTTATTAAGTAATAATTAATTTATTAAATATAACATTTCATAAATAACTTCTTTTAAAGAATAAATGAATTCATACAATAACAATTCCAATGAACTTCATAACATAGCTGGCCCACAGAGCATGGCCCCGTGACCATTACCCCATCTTAATAAAACATTGTGACATGGCTTAAAAGGACTCTTTATTAAAAGAGGGGGGGAGGGGGGGCGCTTCTGCTGCTCCAGGATCTGACTGAGCACAGGTCACAGGAGGCCTTTTCCCGCTCAGGTATGTCAACCAATGCACATCTGCCCGGAGACATGACATCACTCCACCACAGGCCAATAGTGACTCAGCTTTCCTTAGGCATACAGACCTGTATTAAAACAAGTAAGGGAAACAGGGGGGAGAGAGAACAGCAGAAAACAATTCTTGGCCTCTGACCTCATGTGTCCCCAATGCTATAGCATTGGGGGGCCCTTCCAAAACCCCCAGCTGGCAAACCCAATCCCTCCAACTTTGTACTACAACATACAAAAATTGCGATAGGACCTTTCCATCCTGATGCATCAAAAAGGGTCCCCCATACCCAGTAGGACGCACCGCCAGATAATCCCCCACAAACCTCACCGAACAAGCTGCCTAACCTGTGACCGGATACAACCCAATCCACCGTCCCCTCCCCACCTGATCCGTCTTATAACACCTGAACCAACAAGACATCTGCCCTCGTTCCCAAACCACCTCCCCCATCTGAATTTTGTCACCCAACTTACATGATCGGCTGACTAACTCGCTGATTCTAAAATCTTTAAAACCATCCAAGCCACTGATCAACCTCTGTAACAAATCAAAAGATATCGGCCTCCTCTGATCCCTGGAAACCCGAGACTTCTTATATCCTGCCCCCACCTAACGCACTATAAAGTCCTTTGTTACATTTGGCACCCCAAAACCTCAAACCAGTATGACAATCCAGCTAACATCCGAACTAAACCAGATGCCGAAACCCCCGCCTCAAACGCATCCCCACAGAACTGAAGCCATTCACACCACACTGCTGCCCTGCCACGCCAAGTCGACCTTCTAACAGCGTGTTCCATCAGTCCAACCTCTGTCCTCAAAGCAGACTAGACAGAAAGTCCGGGCAGAATTGCTGCCACTGTGAACGATAGTGTGCATTAGCAATGGAGTTCCTGACCCCTGGAAGATGACAAGCAGACAGCCACAGCTACAACATGCAAATCCTGCAGCTTGTCCAACTGCAAACAGCATTCCATCGACACCGAACTGAACTCGATACCCAGAAGGCGATCACCATCACTGGAGTGAATCACCATCACTGGACCCTCTGTCTTATCCTGTTCAATTGTACGCAAAAGGACAGAACAGTCATCGAGATATTGTAGAACTGACTGCAAGCCAGCTTCCACACGACCCACTCAATGAAGGTGCTAAACATCTCGAAGTTTGAACAAGAAATCGAACACCCCATTGGAAGGCAACAATCAATGTAATACTGCCCCTCCCACATACAGCCCAACAGGTGAAAACAGTCCGGGTGCACTGGCAGGAGGCGGAAAGCCGCGTCTATATCTGTTTTCCCCATAAGCGCCCCCGGGCCACACCGCCGCACCAAATCCACCGCCCGATCAAACGAAACACGCCGTCGAACAAGCCTCCTGCTCTATATCATCATTCCCCCCCCCCTTCCCCTTTCCTGCAGGGTGAGATAAATGATGGATCAGGCGAAACTTATTGGGTTCCTTTTTAGGTATTAAGCCCAAAGGAGAGACCCAGCAGGAGTCCCCGAATGGACCCACCATGCACTGAAAGACCACTTCCTTACCCTATTTCTCGCCCACCACCTCAGGTTGTACCCGAGCCAACTACAAAAAGCGGGCCGAATCTTAAAATGTCGGCGCGCATGAGCGCCATAAGCTCACTAATCTTGGTGTGACAAAGGTCATTTCCCCACCGCGTGTACAACCAGGATCACAGGGCCTGTGGTAACACCAGCAATAGACATTACTTCAGACAGGACCTGGGGCCAATGAAGCCCCCGAATGCCTCTCCAAAACACCTCAATATGTTGAAAATCAAGACTCCTGCCTCCAGGACAGATTTCGACACGTTGCCCAGCCCGAAAGATGTAAGAATGGCCAAGTATCCATACCGTTGGAGGAACCACTTCTGAAAAAGAAAAACAATTAGTCACTCACAAAAGTAACTCAGGTCTAACATAACGGGTGTAACAAGCCGAACGCCAGCGACCGATCTTCATGACCGCCAATTCAGGCAAACCAGCTCTCGCAGCCTCGGTCACCGCCCCAATGCGAAAAGAATGAGTACCGTACTCTTTCAGAGATAAGCCCAGCGCAACAAGCAATTTACAAAACATGGATTTGAACTGAAAAATCGTCAGCGTAGAGCCATCCTGATGAACCAAAAACTGCTCTGAGCAGGTTCTGACTCAAATAATCCTTCACCAAACTCTCCGGGCAAACCACACCAACGACGGACTATAACGGCAGCCACATCCCCCGACCATACTGATCTGTCTTCGATCGCCTAATCCTAAACCTAACTGCCCCGTCCCCCAAAACCACATCAACGCTGCGCAGCCCCCCCTGGCTTGGATTTAGAAGGAGGGAGGAGTTCGCCTATTCTCAGCGAGCCGAAAAAAGCCAAACTGAAAGCCACTGCGAATAACACGCTCTCATACGGAGAACTGCACACCGCCGGGCAAGAATGAATCATCTACACTAGCTGCTGATAGGAAACCAGGCGCCGTTGGTCAACCTTCACCCCTTCCTTCTTCCATCCTTTAATAGCCTGCCTGATCAAAAATGCCCGATTGACATCCCCCCAACCCAAAAGCTTAAAATAAAAGGAAACCCCCGTGAGCTTGCGCTTCGCAACAAAACCCGAAGTACCAGATGCCCTAATGACCAATAAAAATTCCACCGTAATCTCCAACCTGGCTGTCTCATCGCCCGCGGCATTTCTTCCTCGGACTAAGGAGCACTACTCCTCCCACGCCTTACCATGTAATCTCCACGTAGCAGGCGTCACTGAAGAAGATATCATTCCCATCATCTGAGGTCCACGAGATTCCACAAAATCTCCGGACAAGGCCTGCCCACTTCCTTGGCTCCAGGCAGGAGAGCTCTGAACTCCTGCCAACAAAATCAGAACAAGGCATCAGCAACAGAATTATGAACGCCAGGAACATGACGAGATCTAAAATATATATTATATTCCAAACAACGTAAAACCAAATGTCTAAGCAAACTGATGACCGGAGGAGAAGAGAAAGACAAATTATTGATCCAACGAACAACCCCCAAATTGTCCGACCAAAAGCATATATGGCGGTTGGCAAGAAGAGGACCCCAAACCTTGACTGCAACCACAATGTGGAAAAGTTCTAAAAGGGTCAAGTTCCTACAGAGACCCAATTCGATCCACTCCACCGGCCAAGAGTCCGCACACCATTCATTTCCCAGGATGGCCCCAAAACCTGCCACCCCTGCCGCATCAGTAAATAAAGCCAATTTGTCCTTGGTCATTCTCGTACCCATTAAGCAAGTGCGACCATTATAGGAGCCCAAAAACTCTTGGTGGCTAAAGAAAGCCGTCTAGAAAAAATTCTCCCCATGGGCATAACACGGCAGGCAAACACTAGAAGGCCCAATAATGATTGCATCTGCTTAAGGGTAACCTTAGAAACGGCCAGGAAACCAGCTATCATGTCACCCAACTTTGACATCTTATCAGGGGGAAGACGGAAAACCATAGCCAAGGTGTCAATCTCAATACCCAGAAAAGTAAGCACCGTGGTAGGGCCCTCCGTCTTCTCCATGAATAAGGGAACCCCAAAATGTTGGATTTAGAACTGGAAAGTGGACAACAAATGTTGACAGGAAGTATCTTGAGGAGAACCGACAAAAAGGAAATCGTCTAAATAATGTATAATGAGACTGGAGCCCGTTTCATAACGCACCACCCACTCCAAGAAGGAACTAAAAATCTCAAAGAAATGGCACGAAATGGAGCAGCCCATCGGAAGACACATGTCTTAATAAAATCTGCCCTCCCACTGGAAACCAAGCAAATGATGGCAATCGGGGTGAACCGGTAGCAGTCGGAAGGCAGATTCAACGTCGGACTTGGCCATGAGAGAGACCAACATAATAGCCTTGTCGAAAGACACGTACGAGACTGATGCATCATCCGCCGAAATCCCATCGTTGAGCGATGAACCCTTAGGATGAGACAGATGATGAATGAGCCTGTACTTCCTTTTTGGGCACAACCCCTAACGGGGACATTCTAAGATTAGAAAAAGGAAGAGACACAAAGGGGCCAGCAACCCTACCCAAAGAAACCTCTTTGGCAATTTTGTTACCGGTAATAACTGAATGCTCACGAGCAGACTTTAAGTTCTCAGAAAACTGAGGACAACCTGAATAATTGAAAGGAATAAAGAAACCAAATTAAAAACCTTCCAATAACACTGCAGCATCAGATCTATTGGGGTATATTTATAACCAAGGGCGCATCGCGATTGCGCTCACCGGCGTCCTTGACCTTGGAAGGGGTAGGCTTATTGATCTGTCGAACGGACGGCCTGGGACATTGCAAGGCTGCATGGGCTCCCCCACACGAGGAGCACTTGTGCTTGTACTTGCACAAGCCTGCAAACCTGCAGCTGCCCTCGTTAAAGAGCCAACAGGCCCCTGGTCTACATACGGCCAACGACCCCGAAGTGGAGGCTGCGCCCTGAAAGGGCTGAACTTTGGGTGCCATCATGAGGCGAAGCCACACATCAGTGGCCCTGACTCCCCAGCCGGTATCTGGCTGCAAAGCCAAGCGCCGTCGAAAATCTTCATCATACCCCCACCAGGCCGACCCCCACCCCATGCGATTTATACGCACTATAGATGCTGTCAAAATAGACGAACAATTCAGAGCAGCGCTTAGGATGCTTCTGACCCATGACACAACCGAGGACTGAAAAAGCCTAAATCCAATTGTTCATGGTCGTGGACACACGGGGCTTCCTGAAATCCGCTGCCCTAGAATTATCCGTGAAAACCCGCCTCTCCTTATCTACCGTGAACTGATCAGCTGAAATAAGGGACCAAATGTCCACATATTGGTTAGCCCAGACCTTCTCTTTAACCTCTGCGTCCAAGTGTGCCCCCAAAGGGCTGATACCACAAAAGAAAGCCTCCTGATAGATACCAGCCCTCGGGGGGGGGGGATTGGAATCAGGGGAAGCAACTTGGGGGGTGGTCGCAGTGGCAGGAGAAAGCTTACACAAAATAGATTGTAAAGTGGATAAAACCTCATTATTACCTGATTCACCAGGACCCCAGGCCTCGGCAAAGTTAAACTCACCACTACCAGACGCGGCCAGAACGCCAACAGGAACAGGCGGACGGACATCCAGCCCCACCGATTCAGGAATGGGGATGACAGCAGACACGTGTGTTCTGGCAGAAGCAGATGATCTCCTAGATGAAAGAGAAGTATCCCTGCGTCCACATTGACCTCTCGGGCTCTGATCAGACACCTCCAAGGCACTCGAAGAACCGCCAGAAGTAGACGGGGACTGCCAGCGGGAGGATCTGTAATGCCTACGGCTATCGGAGACCCTGGATCGTTGTCTGGAGCGGCGATAATGGTGACCAGACGACCTGCGGTGATGATAACGCCGAGGACTCTGAGAGCCGGGCTCTCTTCCCTTACCAGACCTTGCTGGGGAGGATACCGCAACACTGCCAGAGAAGAGGCCACACGGGGCGGGGCGCACCACACACTCCTGCCCTGTCCCGCAACACGATTCCTCCCGGCACGGCTGTGGGCCCAGCCAGGCATATTGGGCACAGCCACCGCTGGAGGGTCCCAGGTGGCACAGGGCGAGGCTTCAGGGCTCAGGCCCATCGGTGGATGGGAGCGCTGGCCATTCACGCTACAGGCAGTATCGGGGAGTGGGCAGCGTGTCCGACCCAGGGTCCCTGGCCAAAGCCGGCTGCAGGACACACTGTACCTACTCCTCCGCATTCTCCAGGGCCACGGCCCGGACTGAAGCCAAAAGGGCTTCCAGGGACATGAGGGGGCTGCAGGAGCAGAAAGGAGGGGGGGGGTGAGGTATAAATGTGAAAGTGTGAGACATGTACCTGCCTACTTTTTGCTACCTCACACCGGGCGGGAATAGAGTACTTCCTCCCGCCCTCCTATATACCTCTATAGCTCCTCCCCTCACGTGATCCACTCCTCCCTGTTCACCAAGCCACACTACACTATGGCTGCGCCCCGCTCCGTTGCTTTCCTGATAGGCCCAAATCAGCAATCACCCCACCTCCTCCTCCTGTCGCTCCCAGTGACCCAGTGTCCTGCAACTGCCCCACCACACTTAACCCCCTCCTGCCCACCCCTTCATGTGCAGGCTGGCACTAGGCTGCGCCCGTTTTCATCCTGCCTGCAATTTATTCAACAAGGGGGGTGTATAAGCTAACATGCCCCTATCCTATGTCCCATGCCCCAGCGGCTTTACACCTTGCAGGGAGACGCGATAGCGACATGGAAGGACTCACCTGCAGAGTAATGGAAGTGCTAAAGAAATACAAACTAAGGGCTGACTAGAATAGAATCCTGCGGCAGAAGGAAGAGCAATGGACATTTACACTGAACCTTCTGGACTTATCCATCTATATATATGGTATATGAGCTTTACATAAGATTCTGACTGACATGGAGAGAATTATATGGATATTAGATGTTACTACTTACTGACATCTACGGAGCGGGAAGCGAGGCCTGACAGGCGGCTTAGTAACAAGTCACATGATCTCTCCTCTGTGCACATGGATGCTGGATACAGGTCCTGAGACTATATACTGGATACAGGTCACTGTATATGCCGGAAGAAAAAAAAAACACTTTATTTCATTCTGTTTAAAAATAAAAAAAAATACATATATACCTATAGATTTACTGTGCAGGAGTTTTACTATGGAAATAGGAGCAGGAATAAGATAGAAGAAAAGAAATCTATGGGCTGGGATTGTGAGCAATATGAACAAGCACTTATGTGAGCGATGTGCAATACTGTATATGTGTAATACTATATATATGTGCAATACTGTATATGTGTAATACTATATATGTGTAATACTATATATGTACAATACTGTATATGTGCAATACTGTATATGTGTAATACTGTATATGTGTAATACTGTATATGTGCAATACTGTATATGTGTAATGCTGTATATGTGTAATGCTGTATATGTGTAATACTATATATGTGTAATACTGTATATGTACAATACTGTATATGTACAATACTGTATATGTACAATACTGTATATGTACAATACTGTATATGTACAATACTGTATATGTACAATACTGTATATGTGCAATACTGTATATGTGTAATACTGTATATGTGTAATACTGTATATGTGCAATACTGTATATGTGCAATACTGTATATGTGCAATACTGTATATGTGCAATACTGTATATGTGCAATACTGTATATGTGCAATACTGTATATGTGCAATACTGTATATGTGCAATACTGTATATGTGCAATACTGTATATGTGCAATACTGTATATGTGCAATACTGTATATGTGCAATACTGTATATGTGTAATACTGTATATGTGCAATACTGTATATGTGTAATACAATATATGTGCAATACTGTATATGTGTAATACTATATATGTGTAATGCTGTATATGTGTAATTCTGTATATGTGTACAATACTGTATATGTGCAATACTGTATATGTGTAATACTGTATATGTGTAATACTATATATGTACAATACTGTATATGTGCAATAATGTATATGTGTAATACTGTATATATGTGTAATACTGTATATGTGTAATACTATATATGTACAATACTGTATATGTGCAATACTGTATATGTGTAATACTGTATACGTGTAATACTGTATGGCTCGGTTCACACGTTGTAAGAGTGCGGCTGTAATTGTGCGGCGGTATTTTTGATGGTTCGTGTGTATGCTGGGAAGTATAGGATATGCGGCTGCACAGTGCACACTATCTCTGAATCTACGGCCCGATCGTAAACGGACCCGTAAAAAATGAACAAGACCATTGTTTGCGGCTGGACATGCGGCCGAGGATTGACAGGCGGTCCGTACGGAGTACTTCAAAAATAGCCGGCAATGATGCCGAATGCCGATGCCTCTAATAGTTAATATATTAAATTAATCAAAGACATTTTCTTTGTAATCAAGACACTTTCCTTGATCAATAATTTAATTCTAACGAATCCATCATTTTGCAATTAAATATACTGTTAAAAAAAATAGATATATAAATAAATGTATATTTATCTATATATTTATTTTTTGACAGTATATTTAATTGCACAATGATTGATTCGTTAGAATTAAATTATTGAACAACGAAACTGAATTTATTTCCAAGAAAATGTGTTTTATTCATTAAATATTAATTAGTACAGGAAGCTCTATAAGCCGTGAATTCATATGCCGGCAATAGAGCTTTCTGTACTAATCATCACTTTACTTTAATGAAAACATCAAGTGTTTCTTCTAATTATGTTATGACAATAACATTATTAGAAGAAACATTTAGAATTATATGTGCGCTCAGCTGATTGGCTGTTCGGCTGAGCGCACATATAATAAGCCGGTCCGCAGCACAGTGACTTCATTGTGCTGCGGACCAGCGAAGAGGACACATCGGGACATCGGATGGTGAGTATAGAGCTCTCCCCACCCCCTCCCTGGCACTGCACCCCTCCCAGCAAGGAAGGGGGGGTCAGTTAACCCCTTCCTTGCTGGGATGGGTGCAGTCTGACATCAGTCTGGCCCCCCGGGGGTTAAGGGGGATGCAATACATCCTCCCTTAACCCCTTGGGGGTCAGACTGTAAGCAGCGATCTGTAAAGATGCTGCATACTGTAAGGAGCACAACACCGTTCACAATGATGGGTGTTGTGCTCCTGTTTGTGTTTTTTTTGTGTGTTTCTCCCTTTTTGTTTTTCAGATATCGGTATCCTGTGGATTACGTCGGATTCCGTGGACTACGTCGATGACCAGCGGTTGTTCTTTGAATTTTTTAAATAAAATGGTCAATGAGGGGTGTGGGGGTGTTTTTATTTGAATAAAAAATTTTTTAAACTTGTGTCTTGTCTTTATTTCTTTACTTTTTAGACTTAGTAGTGGAAGCCGTCTAATAGACGGAATCCATTACTAAGTTGGGGCCTAGTGTTAGCCGGTATAAAATGGCTAACACTAACCCCCTATTATTACCCCAGTACCCAATGCCACCAGGGGTACTGGGAAGAGCCGGGTGCCAGTGGTCCCGGAGCGTCAAAATTGGCGCTCCTGGACCGGGCGGCAGCAGGCTGGTAAGATTTAGGCTGGGGAGGGCCTAAACCAATGGCTCTTCCCACCCTGGTGTTACCAGGCTGCTGTCGTTTGGTTTTTAACCCGGCTGGTTATAAAAATAGGGGGGACCCTATGTGGTTTTTTTTTTTAAATAAATAAATAATTAAAAAAAAACGCATAGGGTCCCCCCTATTTTTATAACCAGCCGGGTTAAAAACCAAACGACAGCAGCCTGGTAACACCAGGGTGGGAAGAGCCATTGGTTTAGGCCCTCCCCAGCCTAAATATTACCAGCCTGCTGCCGCCCGGTCCAGGAGCGCCAATTTTGACGCTCCGGGACCACTGGCACCCGGCTCTTCCCAGTACCCCTGGTGGCATTGGGTACTGGGGTAATAATAGGGGGTTAGTGTTAGCCATTTTATACCGGCTAACACTAGGCCCCAACTTAGTAATAGATTCCGTCTATTAGACGGCTTCCACTATTAAGTCTAAAAAGTAAATAAATAAAGACAAGACACAAGTTTAAAAAATTTTTTATTCAAATAAAAACACCCCCACACCCCTCATTGACCATTTTATTTAAAAAATTCAAAGAACAACCGCTGGTCATCGACGTAGTCCATGGAATCCGACGTAATCCCCAGGATACCGATATCTGAAAAACAAAAAGGGAGAAACACACAAAAACACACAAACAGGAGCACAACACCCATCATTGTGAGCGGTGTTGTGCTCCTTACAGTATGCAGCATCTTTACAGATCGCTGCTTACAGTCTGACCCCCAAGGGGTTAAGGGAGGATGTATTGCATCCCCCTTAACCCCCCGGGGGGCCAGACTGATGTCAGACTGCACCCATCCCAGCAAGGAAGGGGTTAACTGACCCCCCTTCCTTGCTGAGAGGGGTGCAGTGCCGGGGAGGGGGTGTGGAGAGCTCTATACTCACCCCGATGTGTCCTCTTCGCTGGTCCGCAGCACAATGAAGTCACTGTACTGCGGACCGGCTTATTATATGTGCGCTCAGCCGAACAGCCAATCAGCTGAGCGCACGTATAATTCTAAATGTTTCTTCTAATAATGCTATTGTCATAACATAATTAGAAGAAACATTTGATGTTTTCATTAAAGTAAAGTGATGATTAGTACAGAAAGCTCTATTGCCGGCATATGAATTACCGGCTTATGGAGCTTCCTGTACTAATTAATATTTAATTAAGAAAACACATTTTCGTTTAAATAAATACAGTTTCTTTGTTCAATAATTTAATTCTAACGAATCCATCATTGTGCAATTAAATATACTGTCAAAAAATAAATATATATATAAATATACATTTATTTATATATATATTTATTTTAACAGTATATTTAATTGCAAAATGATGGAATCGTTTACATTTAATTATTGAACAATAAAAGGGACTTTATTAGACAGAAAATGTGTTTTATTAATTCAATATATTAACCATGAGAGACATCGGCTATAGTGCAGAGGATCGCAAACCCCGGTAATAGCGATTCATGTAAACTGTGTTCCCTGCTTTCCCAGATGCATCCAGAGGTGTTTCCATCACTTTCTTAACATTTTATTTGTTATTTTTAGTTGAACCAGATTTCCAAGTAAATGACCGTATGTTTTGAGCCGCATGTCTATTTTTTCCCACGGCCGTAGTTTCACCCGCACATTTACAGCCGCATAAAAAATACAGCCGCACAGTTACAGCGTGTGAACCCAGCCTATAAGTGTACAATACTGTATATATGTGTAATACTATATATGTGTAATACTGTATATATGTGTAATACTGTATATGTGTAATACTGTATATGTGTAATACTGTATACGTGTAATACTGTATATGTGTTATACTGTATAAGTGTACAATACTGTATATATGTGTAATACTGTATATGTATAATACTATATATGTGTAATACTGTATATGTGTAATACTGTAGTATATGTGTACAATACTGTATAATTGTGCAATACTGTATATGTGTAATACTATGTATATGTACAACAGGGTCGGACTGGGGCTAAAAAGCAGCTCTGGCAGTCTAACCCGAGCAGCCCACATACAATACCCCCGGTGTTTGTTTGCAGTGCCCTTACAAGGTACGATTAACCTAGCAGCCAGGCCGCACAAATGATCATTATATTGCTATTGGCCACAGTGAGATGTGCAGGCGATAGCAATATATTTTACTGCCCGCACAAAAGATAAGATCAGCCCATGATTCTGTGTTAAGGCCCTTTTACACGGGCTGATTATAAGCCGAAGGAGCATTTCTAGCATTGCTCCTTGCCAATAATCAGCTCTTGTACCCAGGCCTGTATTTAGAGTTCATGCTGCCCTAGGCACTTTGCACGCAGAGGCGCCCCCCCTCAAACCCCCCCCCCGCCCGCCGCGCCTTTACTGTACATGCATGGTATATACCCTGGCACTTGGGTGCCGCTCTGCTTGATGCCCGCTGTTCTCATCAAACAGACATGATGGAGGAAGGAAGGAGGCCAGGGGACTGGTTCTGTCCAGTGTTGGACTGGGGTACCTGGGGCTCACCAATATACAACCAGTGAGACACGACATGCTGACCCCGCTCCTTTCCTGAATTCATCTGTATCTGTGACAAATCTCAGAACACCCTCCATTTATACAGCTCTCAGGGTATGCTGGGAGTTGTAGTCTCTGAGAGGACAACCCTGTAATAAATCACTGTATGCAGAGTCTCCTGGTGGCTGCAATCTGTGGGTGACAACCATCAGCCCTGAAGGTCCAGTAATACATCTGTCTACAGCGGCAGCTATCAGAGGATTGTACTTCTGTACTACAACTCCCAGCATATCCTGAGGGCTGCAGACTGTCAGTACATGCTGGGAGTTGTAGTGCCTGCAGCTGTTGTAGTTGGGTCCTATACACTGAATGCTTTGTGGCATATAAGAATACATAGATCTGTGGGGGCTCAGTGCAGGGAAGTGACCCCAGAACATCACTAATAGGGGACAGAACAAAAACATCTCCCCCTATCCCTATTAGTGATGTTCTGGGGTCACTTCCCTACACTGAGCCCCCACATATCTATGTATACTTATATGCCACAAAGCATCCAGTGTATGATGCACCTAGGACCCAACTACAGCAGCTGCAGACACTACAACTCCCAGCATATCCTGAGGGCTGCAGACTGTTCTGGGAGTTGTAGTGCCTACAGCTGTTGTAGTTGGGTCCTGGAGGCGTTGCGGGAGATCAGAATACATAGATCTGTGGGGGCTCAGTGCAGGGACGTGACCCCAGAACATTACTAATAGGGATAGGGGGAGATGTTTTTGTTCTATCCCCTATTAGTGATGTTCTGGGGGTCACTTCCCTGCACTGAGCCCCCACAGATCTATGTATTCTTATATGCCACAAAGAATACAGTGTATAATGCACCTAGGACCCAACTACAACAGCTGTAGGCACTACAACTCCCAGCATGTACTGACAGTCTGCAGCCCTCAGAGTATGCTGGGAGTTGTAGTGCCTGCAGCTCTTGTAGTTGGGTCCTAGTTTAAAAGTTTGCACTAGTGTACTGTAGTGACCGCAGGGCTGTGTCAGTACACTACCGCAAACAATAAACTGACCCTTATAGACCCCAATGGTACACAGGCTCTGCACACTATAGAAGTAATTACAGTGCAGTTACTAATGACTCACAGGTGACGTCTTCTCCGATTGCCGTCGCTAACTTTTTGCTTTCTTCTCCATCTGGCGCAGCCATCATGAAGACTTCTCCGACCACAACTTGTCTGCAGGGGCAGCTGGGGGTGACTGGGGAAGGGAGGCAGCTGGGGGTGACTGGGAAAGGGAGGCGGCTGGGGCGACAGGGGGACTGGGGAAGGGAGGCAGCTAGGGGTGACAGGGCAAGGGAGGCAGCTGGGGGGGGGGACTGAGGAAGGGAGGCAACTGGGGGTGACTGGGGAAGGGAGGCAGCTGGGGGAAAGGGAGAGCAGCTGGGGGGCAGGGGACCAGCAGGGAGGGGCAGCTAGGGTGGCAGGGGAGAAGCTGGGGTTCAGGGGGGGCTGGGGCTCAGGGGGAGAGGCTGGGGGTCAGGGGGAGCGGTAGGGGGGCAGGGAAGAAGCTGGGATTCAGGGGGAGAGGCTGGGGGTCAGAGGGAGAAGCTGTGGTCAGGGGGAGGGGCTGGGAGGCTGGGGAGCAGCTGAGAATGCAGGGGAGAGAGGCTGGGGGCAGGGGAGAGGCTGAGAATTCAGGGGGGAGAGTCTGGGGGGGGGCAGGGGAAAGGCTGGGGGCAGGGGAGAGAGGTTGGGGACCAGGGGAGAGGCTGAGGGTTAGGGGGAGAGTCTGGGGGGGGGCAGGGGAAAGGCTGGGGGGCAGGGGAGAGGCTGGGGGGGGGGGCAGGGGAGAGGCTGAGGGTTAGGGGGAGAGGCTGGGGGGCAGGGGAGAGGCTGAGGGTTAGGGGGAGAGGCTGGGGGGCAGTGGGAGAGGCTGAGGTTTGGGGGGAGAGGCTGATGGTTAGGTGGAGAGGCTGGGGGGAGCAGGGGAGAGGCTGGGGGGCAGGGGAGAGGCTGAGGGGCAGGTGAGAGGCTGGGGGTAGGGGGAGAGGCTGGGGGAGCAGGGGAGAGGCTGGGGGGCAGGGGAGAGGCTGAGGGGCAGGTGAGAGGCTGAGGGGCAGGTGAGAGGCTGGGGGGGCAGGTGAGAGGCTGGGGGGGCAGGTGAGAGGCTGGGGGGAGCAGGGGAGAGGCTGGGGGGCAGGGGAGAGGCTGCCCCCCAGCAGGGGGGCAGCTGAGGGGCAGGGGAGAGGCTGAGGGGCAGGTGAGAGGCTGGGGGGAGCAGGGGAGAGGCTGGGGGGAGCAGGGGAGAGGCTGGGGGGTAGGGGAGAGGCTGCCCCCCAGCAGGGGGGCAGCTGAGGGGCAGGGGAGAGGCTGAGGGGCAGGTGAGAGGCTGAGGGGTAGGGGGAGAGGCTGGGGGGAGCAGGGGTAGGGGGAGAGGCTGGGGGGAGCAGGGGAGAGGCTGAGGGGCAGGTGAGAGGCTGGGGGGCAGGTGAGAGGCTGAGGGGCAGATGAGAGGCTGGGGGGGCGGCTGGGGGGCAGGTGAGAGGGTGAGGGGCAGGGGAGAGGCTGGGGGGCAGGGGAGAGGCTGAGGGGCAGGTGAGAGGCTGAGGGGTAGGGGGAGAGGCTGGGGGGAGCAGGGGAGAGGCTGAGGGGCAGGTGAGAGGCTGGGGGGCAGGTGAGAGGCTGAGGGGCAGGTGAGAGGCTGGGGGGGCGGCTGGGGGGCAGGTGAGAGGCTGAGGGGCAGGGGAGAGGCTGAGGGGCAGGTGAGAGGCTGAGGGGCAGGTGAGAGGCTGGGGGGCAGGTGAGAGGCTGAGGGGCAGGTGAGAGGCTGGGGGGCAGGTGAGAGGCTGAGGGCAGGGGAGAGGCTGAGGGGCAGGGGAGAGGCTGGGGGGGCAGGGGAGAGGCTGGAGGGGCAGGGGAGAGGCTGGGGGGGCAGGTGAGAGGCTGGGGGGCAGGTGAGAGGCTGAGGGGCAGGGGAGAGGCTGGGGGGGCAGGGGAGAGGCTGGGGGGGGCAGGGGAGAGGCTGGGGGGGCAGGTGAGAGGCTGGGGGGCAGGTGAGAGGCTGGGGGGCAGGGGAGAGGCTGGGGGGGCAGGGGAGAGGCTGAGGGGCAGGTGAGAGGCTGGGGGGGCAGGGGAGAGGCTGAGGGGCAGGTGAGAGGCTGGGGGGGCAGGGGAGAGGCTGGGGGGGCAGGTGAGAGGCTGGGGGGCAGGGGAGAGGCTGGGGGGGCAGGGGAGAGGCTGAGGGGCAGGTGAGAGGCTGGGGGGGCAGGGGAGAGGCTGAGGGGCAGGTGAGAGGCTGGGGGGGCAGGGGAGAGGCTGGGGGGCAGGTGAAAGGCTGGGGGGGCAGGGGAGAGGCTGGGGGGCAGGGGAGAGGCTGAGGGGGCAGGTGAGAGGCTGGGGGGCAGGTGAGAGGCTGAGGGGCAGGTGAGAGGCTGGGGGGCAGGTGAGAGGCTGAGGGGCAGGTGAGAGGCTGAGGGGCAGGTGAGAGGCTGGGGGGGGCAGGTGAGAGGCTGGGGGGGGCAGGTGAGAGGCTGGGGGGGGCGGGCAGACGCTGTGGGGCTGGGGGGAGACGGAGCGGCCGGGAGCAGGCTGGTGGGCAGGCTGGTTCCCTCCCCCCATGCAGCACCGGGGTCCGGGGTGCAGGGCTGGTGTTGAGCTTCCGGCACACACAGTGTGACAGAGGCCGGAAGCTCACAGCTGCAGCCCCGCGTTCCTGGATCTTCTCTCCTGCTAGGCGATGACGTCACATCACGTGAGCGCCGCCGAGCAGGAGACAAGATCCGGGACCGCGGGGCTGCAGCTGTGAGCTTCTGGCCTCTGTCACACTGTGTGTGCCGGAAGCTCACCCCCTGCCTCGCACCCCGGACCCCGTGCTGCATGGGGGGAGGGAACCAGCCTGCCTGCCCATCCTGCTCCCGGCCGCTCCGTCACACCTCCCCCCCCCCCCCCCCCCCCCCCCGGCGCGGACTAGGCACCCGTGGGCCGGTGCCTACGGACGTTTTTTTTTATTTTTTTTTAATAATAAAAAAAGGGTTCCCTGCGGGTGCCGCCCCCCCAGGGCGCTGCCCTAGGCACCGGACCACGGGTGCCTAGTGACAAATACGGCCCTGCTTGTACTGGTCTTAAGACAGAGCGCAATGCAAGCTGTGGCAAACTCTGATTTACTAGTATTTACTGTATTGCTTCACACAGTTACATTGCTCCTCTGTGGCCCCATGTATGCAGTTAGCCCCACTTTGAGCCTCCCACTAGTAGGCAGGCCCCTCTGTGTTCCCATATATTATTATGCCCCCTTTGTTCCCTATATATTACTGGATTCCTCTGTGCTTCAATTTAGTAATAGGCCTCCTGTGTGCTCTGCCCCCATACGGTATTAGGTCACTCTTTTATGCCCCTATAGTAGTTAGGTCCCTCTGTGTGCCCCATATGCCCTCTTTGTGCTCCCATTTAGGCTTCCTCCATAACCCCACATAGTATTAGGTCCCCTGTGTTCCTGCATATACTATAGAACCCTCATGCCTGCATATAGTATAGACCCCTACTGTAAAGCAGTCCCCATATATTATAGCCAATGTAGTATAACCCGCCTTTTCTTGTGCAGCAGCCCCATGTAATCTAGCCCCACTCCTTTCCTGTATAGTAGACCCATGTAGTGTAGCCCCCTGTGTAACCCCCATAGTATAAACCCCTCAAAGTACTCTCCACATAGGTTAGGCCGCTTTGTAGCCCCCACATAGTATAGCCCCCTGTGTAACCACCACATAGTATAGGTACCTGTGTAGCCCCCATATAGTGTAGATCCCACATAGTGTAGGCCCCTTTGTAGCCCCCACATAGTATAGCCTCCCATTTGTAGTCCCCCAGAGTAGAGACCCCCCAGGTAGCCCCCACATAGTATAGGATCCCCCGTGTTTCCCCCACATCGTATAGGCCCCCTGTGTAGCCCCCCTTAGTATAGACCCCATGTGTAGCCCCCATAATATAGGTCCCTTTGTAGCCCCCCATAGTATAGGCCCCTTTTTAGCTGCCATATTATAGGCCCCTTTGTAGCCCACCATAGTATAGACCCGCTGTGTTGCCCCCACAGTATAGACCCTTCTTTGCAGCTCCCCCCACAGTATAGACCCCCTGTGTAGCCCCCCACAGTATCGACCCCCTGTGTAACCCCCCCCCACAGTATAGACCCCCTGTGTAACCCCCCCCCACAGTATAGACCCCCTGTGTAGCCCCCCCACAGTATAGAACCCCTGTGTAGCCCTCCTCATAGTATAGACCCCATGTGCACCACCCCTCATTGTATTGACCCCCTGTGCAGCCCCCCTCATAGTATAGACCCCCTGTGCAGCGCCCTCCCATAGTATAGACCCTCTGTGTAGCCCCTCCACACAGTATGGACCCCCTGTGTAGCCAGCCCCCCATAGTATAGACCCCTTGTGCAGCTAGCCCCCCCATAGTATAGACCCCCTGTGTAGGCCCCACATTGCAGAATTTATGTGAAAAATTAAAAAAAACAAAATACACTCGCCTCACCTGGATCCTGGAACTTCCTCTGGTCGGGCAGCTTCTCTTGTAAGTTCAGTGAGCTTCCGGGACGCCAGCCCTGGCCGGAAGCTCACTGATGCAGCACCGCGGCGCCCAGACTTCTCCTCTCTACTGTTCGGCGGCTAACGTGATGACGTCATATGTTAGTTGCCGAGCGGAAGCTCATTGAACTTACAAGAGGTCCGGTGGCCGCGGCCCTTTAACGGAAAGGGGCCGCGGCCCCCCCAGATTGGCAATTGGGCAGCCCAAAGGGCATTTGCCCGGTCTGCCAGATTACCAATCCGGGCCAGACTGGAGAGAATACACCACTTCCTGCAGGACATACAGAAGCTGATAAATACTGGAGGATTTTACACAGAAGTAAATTACAGTTCTGTACAAGTTTCTATAACCAGTTGATTTGAAAGAAAAAAAAACACCAGAGTTTCCCTTTAAGTATAATATACATCCTGTACAGACAGAAATTTTTTATAGAAAGTTTATAATAAAGGATATTTTTTTACACACGTTGTTTTTTTAGTGTCAGTGATATCCAGAGATGTACAGATGATTGGTGGAACAAGAAACTATTTGTGTGACGGCTCAAACAGACCAACTTGTACCCAGAAAGCTCTTCCCCCGTGTAATATCCGTCTTCTCATATAAAGAGACTTATTGGTCACATGACGGAAAGGAAGAAATAACAGGAAAACAACTTTTTAGACATAAAGATCACAGGAAATAACAATGTAGCAAAAATGTTTAACAAATAGCGATAAAACCAGATACAATAGTAATAGCAGCCAATTTATATGGATTGCATAATACCGCCACACCGTGACCACTATCACCACCACTACAGACCCTATAACAGAGTGCAGTTACATCCAGTGACTCACAGGGGGCATCTTCTCTGATCAGAGTCTTTCACATTTCCATTTTCTCTCAATCCATCCTGGGCCACCTTGAAGTCTTCCCCGGCTGTGAATCTTCTCTCCAGAATCTGTCAGAGAAACAATTTAGGCTCCAACACATACAGTAGTTAGCTCCAGGGCCGTTTCTAGTGGCGGGCGGGCCGGGCGACCGCACAGGGCGCCGACAGCTAGGGGGCGCTGGCCGCCCGCCCCATCAGCTGCCCAGATCGCCGCCACCCCGCCCGGCGTGCGCCCCCCGGGCCGGTCCCTCCAGGCAGCCGGATCTAGTACAGTGAGCTTCCGGCACAGGCAGACTGTCACACACCTGCCCGGAAGCTCACTGCTGTAGCCCCGCAGCTCCCGGACTTCTCTTTGGCAGTGGACATGTGACGTGATCACATGACCGCCGCTGAGGAGAGAAGTCCGGGCGCTGCGGGGCTACAGCAGTGAGCTTCCGGGCAGGTGCGTGACAGTCTGCCTGTGCCGGAAGCTCACTGAACTTACAAGATCAGCTGCCAGACAGAGGGAGACGCTGCCGCAGGATCCAGGAGAGGTGAGTGTATTTTTTTTCTTCTCATAACTGCTAGAATGTGGGGGCTACAATGGGGCCAATAGTATGGAAGGCTACACGGGGGGGGGGGGGAGGCTACATGGGGGGAGGGGTATACTATGGGGGGCTATTTGGATGGGGGGCTACTCTGGGGGAGAGCTATACTTTGGGGGGCTACTCAGGGGGAGAGCTATACTATGGGGGGCTACTTGGGGGGAGAGCTATACTATGGGGGCTACTCAGGGGGAGAACTATACTATGGGGGGCTACTCAGGGGGAGGGCTATACTATGGGGGCTACTTGGGGGGAGGGATATACCTTGGGGGGCTAGGCTATACTTTGGGGGTCTACCCGAGGGGAGGGCATTACTGTGGGGGGCTACACGGGGGGAAGGCTATCCTGTATGGGGCTATTACTATCTGTACTGCACAGGGGGATTAGTACTATAAGGGGGAACACTGGGGGGATTATTACTATAAGGGGGAGCACAGGGGGGATTATTACTATGGGGGGCACTGGGGGATTATTACTATTGGGGGGCAAAGAGGGGATTATAACTATAGGGGGAAGCACAGGGGGATTATTACTATGGGGATAGAGCACAGGGGGGAATATTACTATGGGGATAGAGCACAGGGGGATTATTACTATGGGGGGAGCACAGGGGGATTATTACTATGGGGTAGAGCACAGTGAGGGATTATTACTATGGGGGAAGCACAGGGGGATTATTACTATATGGGGGCACAGCAGGGGATCCTACATACAGGGGGCAACCCACAAACCTACTGACTTCACTGCACATGACACAAAAAAGTGGAAGTTGTTGTTAAAGTTCGGAGCCTAAGATGTTTGTAGAAGAGACGAATTGTAGCTGGAAGAAATCATCATGGAGGTCTGGGCCAGAAGGAAAGGAAAAGAGAAGTGACGCCTCAGATCCAAGAAGACGTCACCTGTAAGTCACGGAATTCCTTTTTTTTTTTTTTTTTGGGGGGGGGGGGGGGGGGGGGGCGCTTTTAGCAAGATTCGCCCTGTAGTCCAAATTAGCTAGAAACGGCCCTGGTTAGCTCCCTTCCCTTGTACCTCTATATAGTAGTTACACCCCTCTATGCCCCCATACAGGGCTGGGACAAAGGGTAGGCAATGGCCTAGGGTGCCATCTGGTGGTGAATGGCAGGGGGCGCAAGTTTAATCTTTTTCTGGCGCCCCCAGATGCTGCCCCTGCATAGTGAGTGTCCATGCATTATATTAAATGCATGGCCACTCACTACAGGTTCTCCTGTATGCACATTCTGTGGTGACACCATGGAATATAGGTGCAGAAGCAGGGACTCCGAAAGTGGGGGAAGGGGGCCAGACCAGTTATTTAAACACATTACAAAGTTATATAACTTTGTAATGTGTGTTAAATAAGCAAAAAAATAACTTTCCGTGGGAGTTGTCCTTTAAGCCTGTGATGTAGAAGTGATCTGGAGCAGCCAGTGATGTCTTCCTGGTCAGGCTGCTCCATGAGATCTGTGTGCAGCCTGGCCAGGAAGCATCCAGGAGGCCACAGCAGTGTGGGAAGAGTGGTGAGGTGAGTAACTGGCTTGTTTGTTTTACTTATTCAGGAGATGAGGGACTACAGGGGGATATATACTGTGTGGGGGCTACAGGGGGATATACACTGTGTGGGGGCTACAGGGGGATATACACTGTGTGGGGGCTACAGGGGGATATACACTGTGTGGGGGCTACAGGGGGATATACACTGTGTGGGGGCTACAGGGGGATATACACTGTGTGGGGGCTACAGGGGGATATACACTGTGTGGGGGCTACAGGGGGATATACACTGTGTGGGGGCTACAGGGGGATATACACTGTGTGGGGGCTACAGGGGGATATAAACTGTGTGGGGGCTACAGGGGGATATACACTGTGTGGGGGGATATACACTGTGTGGGGGGATATACACTGTGTGGGGGCTACAGGGGGATATACACTGTGTGGGGGCTACAGAGGGATATACACTGTGTGGGGGCTACAGGGGGATATACACTGTGTGGGGGCTACAGGGGGATATACACTGTGTGGGGGGATATACACTGTGTGGGGGCTACAGAGGGATATGCACTGTGTGGGGGATACAGGGGGATATACACTGTGTGGGGGCTACAGGGGGATATATACTGTGTGGGGGGATATACACTGTGTGGGGACTACAGGGGGATATACACTGTGTGGGGGCTACAGGGGGATATACACTGTGTGGGGGCTACAGGGGGATATACACTGTGTGGGGGCTACAGGGGGATATACACTGTGTGGGGGCTACAGGGGGATATACACTGTGTGGGGGCTACAGGGGGATATACACTGTGTGGGGGCTACAGGGGGATATACACTGTGTGGGGGCTACAGGGGGATATACACTGTGTGGGGGCTACAGGGGGATATACACTGTGTGGGGGGATATACACTGTGTGGGGGGATATACACTGTGTGGGGGCTACAGGGGGATATACACTGTGTGGGGGCTACAGAGGGATATACACTGTGTGGGGGCTACAGGGGGATATACACTGTGTGGGGGCTACAGGGGGATATACACTGTGTGGGGGCTACAGAGGGATATGCACTGTGTGGGGGATACAGGGGGATATACACTGTGTGGGGGCTACAGGAGGATACAGTGGGGGATATACACAGTGTGTGGGGATATACACTGTGTGGGGGCTACAGGAGGATACAGCAGGAGAACTACTGGAGGATTATGAGGAAACAGTAGGGAAACTAAAGGAGAGATTATGACTACATGGGGGCACTGAATGGGGGGATTATGACTACCACTGGACACAGGATGGGGGGAGTATGACTACCACTGGGCACAGGATGGGGGGAGTATGACTACCACTGGGCACAGGATGGGGGGAGTATTACTACCACTGGGCACAGGATGGGGGGAGTATGACTACCACTGGGCACAGGATGGGGGGGGGAGTATGACTACCACTGGGCACAGGATGGGGGGAGTATTACTACCACAGGGCACAGGATGGGGGGAGTATGACTACATCAGGAGACAGGATGGGGGGAGTAGGACTACCACTGGGCACAGGAAGGGGGGGAGTATGACTACCACTGGGCACAGGATGGGGGGAGTATGACTACCACTGGGCACAGGATGGGGGGAGTATGACTACCACTGGGCACAGGATGGGGGAGTATGACTACCACTGGGCACAGGATGGGGGGAGTATTACTACCACTGGGCACAGGATGGGGGGAGTATGACTACCACTGGGCACAGGATGGGGGGAGTATTACTACCACTGGGCACAGGATGGGGGGAGTATGACTACCACTGGGCACAGGATGGGGGGAGTATTACTACCACAGGGCACAGGATGGGGGGAGTATGACTACCACTGGGCACAGGATGGGGGGGAGTATGACTACCACTGGGCACAGGATGGGGGGAGTATGACTACCACTGGGCACAGGATGGGGGGGGAGTATGACTACCACTGGGCACAGGATGGGGGGAGTTACCACAGGGCACAGGATGGGGGGAGTATGACTACATCAGGAGACAGGATGGGGGGAGTATGACTACCACTGGGCACAGGATGGGGGGGGAGTATGACTACCACTGGGCACAGGATGGGGGGAGTATGACTACCACTGGGCACAGGATGGGGGAGTATGACTACCACTGGGCACAGGATGGGGGGGGAGTATGACTACCACTGGGCACAGGATGGGGGGAGTATGACTACCACTGGGCACAGGATGGGGGGAGTATGTTTACCACAGGGCACAGGATGGGGGGAGTATGACTACCACTGGGCACAGGATGGGGGGGGAGTATGACTACCACTGGGCACAGGATGGGGGGGGAGTATGACTACCACTGGGCACAGGATGGGGGGAGTATGACTACCACTGGGCACAGCATGGGTCTTAGGACTACATGAGGAGAATGGGGATTATAATAGTGTGGAGGTGCAGAGGGGATCTCATTAAGTGTCAGGGCAAAAGGGAGATACTTACAGCATGGAGGAAGAGAAGGGGCTAGTTACTGTGTAGATGAAGGGGGAACTGTTCATGTTGTGGCACTATGGATAGGGTATCGTATAGGGGTTAGGAGTGTTGGTAAAATGTGGAGCCTAAAATGTTTGTCCGATAGATGCTGCGGGGACAAGTCATGGCTAACAGAAGTCTTCATGATGGCCCAAACCGAATGGAGAAGAGAAAGAGAAAGAGACTGCCTTCTCTGCCTAGGGCACCAAATTTCCTTGTCCCGGCCCTGCCCCTATAGTTTTAAGGTTTTGCTGTTCCCCCACATAATTAGGTATGCTTTCTGCCCCTGTATAGTAGGAAGGTCCATAAATCATATAGGCCCCTCTGTGCAGTCCCTGTATAGTATCAGACCCTTCTGTGCAGTCCCCATATAGTCTCAGACCCCTCTGTGAAGTCCCCATATAGTATCAGACCGCTGTTTGCTGCCCCAATGTAGTATAGACCCCTTGAGTGCTGCCCCAGAAGTATATACCGCTGTGTGCTGCCCCCAGCAGTATATAGACCACCTGTGTGCTTCCCCAGTAGTATATAGACCCCTTATGTGCTGCTTCCAGTAGCATAGACCTCTTATGTGCTGCCCAGTAGTATGTACCGCTGTGTACTGCCCCCAGCAGTATATAGACCGCTTGTGTGCTGCCCTAGTAGTATATAGACCCCTTGTTTGCTGCCCCAGTGGTATACAGACTCCCTGTGTGCTGCCACCAGTAGTATACAGACCCCCTGTGTACTGCTGTCAGTAGTATATAGACCCCTTTGTCTGCTGTCCCCAGCAGTATATAGACCCTGTGTGCTTTCCCCAGTAGTATATAGACCCCTTGAGTGCTCCCCCAGCAGTATATAGACCCCTTTTGTGCTCCGCCAGTAGTATATACCCCTTGTGTGCTCAGCAGCAGTTTATATACCTCTTGTGTGCTCCCCCAGTAGTATGGATCCCTTGTGTGCTTCCCCCCAGTAGTACATACTCTTTGTGTGCTCCCCCAGTAGTATAAATCCCTTGTGTGCTGCCCCCCAGTAGTAAATACTGCTTGTGTGCTGCCCCCAGTAGTATAAACCCCTTGTGTGCTTTCTCATTAGTATATAGACCCCTTGTGTGCTGCCCCCAGTTGTATATACCCCTTGTGTACTCCCCCAGTTGTATATACCCCTTGTGTTCTCCCCCAGTTGTATATACCCCTTGTGTGCTGACCTCTTGTATGATAGTCCACCTCCCATATGCCCCTGGCAGGCATCCTCAATAACAACAACAAAAAACAACAACATTTATACTCACCTGGGTTCCGCGTGTCACTCCAGTGTCTGCCGCCGGGTCAACAGGGAGAGAGTGACCTCTTGTAACCACAGGCAAAACACTGCGCTGATGTCGGCCCTGTAGGGGGCAGCATGGAGAGGTAAGTAGATTAATTACCCGGGGATGAACCTAAACTAATAACTGAAACTTTTTGCTTTACTTTAAAATTGGAGAAATGTCCGAAACGTTCAAATTCCTGGAATTCTGATGGCAATGTTATCCTCGGCTGTGTAACATATAGCAACAAATCGTCCGGGTATAATGCGGTCTACGTGTAGTCCATGGACGCTGGGATTCTTCCTAAGGGCCACTGCCAGATGCTCCATCACAATTGCGTATAATAATGGTGATAGAGGGCAGCCCTGTCTAGTCCCGTTTCTTATCAAAGCCGAACCAGACAGGATGGCATTGGTGCGCGCTTGTGCAGTAGGATCGGTATATAGTGCCATTATTTCCCCCCTCGCCTTGGCCCTGGCTACCAGCAACACTGTTTTGTTTATGTTGTCCCTGGCTTCTCTTCCTCTTATAAAACCCACTTGATCCCAATGTATTAAGGATGGGAGTAGCGGATATAACCCGGATGCCAACAATTTTGAATAGATTTTAATATCCCCGTTGATTAATGAAATTGGGCGGTAGTTCTTACATATTGTCTGGTCTTTCCCTGGTTTAGGAATAACTGCGGTGACTGCTCCCAATGATTGTCGGGTAAATGGGGATTGTGGGGATACCTGATTGTATACCTTCCTAAGAGATGGGGTCAATATCCCCCTAAATATTCTATAGAAGCGGGGCGTAAAGCCATCTGACCCCGGTGCCTTCCCTATCGGTGTAGATCTTAAGGCCAACTCCCCTTCCCCTGTAGTGACATTGTCCTCTAATGCTGACCCCTCGTCCTCCGGTATCGTGGGAAGCGCCGGGTCCTGAACATAATCCCTTGTATATACCTATTAGTGTGAATGTGCTTGAAACGTCTCTACATATCCCAGTGGGTGGGCTGCACATTGTGTGTTGTCTGGAAGGTTTTATGGATTTGCAATAAAGTTACTGCTTCTATTCCTGCACTGCTGGATCATCTGCTTTTTGCTGTGAAGATATTGTGCACATTTGGCCGAGTGCGGAACCGTCCACCAGACCAAGAGATGAGCCGGCAAAGACTTTCCATGGGCACCACGTATTATCTGCATGACACATGTATATACACAGGGCCGCCTTAGGGAAGATGGCGCCCTGTGCGGAGTTCTATATTTTCGGCAATCGCACCAACTGTATACAGGGGCAGCAGGGTGGTATATAAGGTGTGATAGTCTGCACACATATCCTTTGTAGTATCATATACTGTATACAGGGGCAGCAGGGTGGTATATAAGGTGAGATAGTCTACACACATATCCTCTGTAGTGTCATATACTGTATACAGGGGCAGCAGGGTGGTATATAAGGTGCGATAGTCTGCATACACATCCTTTGTAGTGTCATATACTGTATACAGGGGCAGCTTGGTGGTATATAAGGTGCGATAGTCTGTACACTTCCTCTGTAGTGTAATATACTGTATACAGGGGCAGCAGGGTGGTATATAAGGTGCGATAGTCTGTACACTTCCTCTGTAGTGTAATATACTGTATACAGGGGCAGCAGGGTGGTATATAAGGTGCGATAGTCTGTACACTTCCCCTGTAGTGTAATATACTGTATACAGGGGCAGCAGGGTGGTATATAAGGTGCGATAGTCTGCACAAGTATCCTCTGTAGTGTCATATACTGTATACAGGGGCAGCATGGTGGTATATAAGGTGAGATAGTCTGCACACATATCCTCTGTAGTGTCATATACTGTATACAGGGGCATCGTGGTGGTATATAAGGTGCAATAGTCTGCACACATATACTCTGTAGTGTCATATACTGTATACAGGGCAGCATGGTGCTATATAAGGTGTGATAGTCTGCACACATATCCTCTGTAGTGTCATATACTGTATACAGGGGCAGCATGTTGGTATATAAGGTGCGATAGTCTGCATACACATCCTCTGTAGTGTCATATACTGTATACAGGGGCAGCATGGTGGTATATAATGTGAGATCCTCTGCACACATATCCTCTGTAGTGTCATATACTGTATATAGGGGCAGCATAGTGGTATATAAGGTGCGATAGTCTGCACACATATCCTCTGTAGTGTCATATACTGTATACAGGGGCATCATTGTGGTATATAAGGTGAGATAGTCTGCACACATATCCTCTGTAGTGTCATATACTGTATACAGGTCACCATGGTGGCATATAAGGTGCAATAGTCTGCATACATATCCTCTGTAGTGTCATATACTGTATACAGGAGCAGCAAGGTGGCATATAAGGTGT
Organism: Dendropsophus ebraccatus; assembly: GCF_027789765.1. Classification (NCBI taxonomy): domain Eukaryota; kingdom Metazoa; phylum Chordata; class Amphibia; order Anura; family Hylidae; genus Dendropsophus; species Dendropsophus ebraccatus. Next base: position 8,225,661 of record NC_091466.1, on the reverse strand, counting down.
AATAGTCTGCACACACATCCTCTGTAATGTCATATACTGTATACAGAGGCAGCTTGGTGGTATATAATGTGCAATAGTCTGCATACACATCCTCTGTAGTGTCATATACTGTATACAGGGGCATCATTGTGGTATATAAGGTGCGATAGTCTGCATACACATCCTCTGTAGTTTCATATACTGTATACAGGGGTAGCATGGTGGTATATAAGGTGCGATAGTCTGCACACACATCCTCTGTAGTGTCATATACTGTATACAGGGGCAGCATGGTGGTATATAAGGTGTGATAGTCTGCACACATATCCTCTGTAGTGTCATATACTGTATACAGGGGCAGCATGTTGGTATATAAGGTGCGATAGTCTGCATACACATCCTCTGTAGTGTCATATACTGTATACAGGGGCAGCATGGTGGTATATAATGTGAGATCCTCTGCACACATATCCTCTGTAGTGTCATATACTGTATATAGGGGCAGCATAGTGGTATATAAGGTGCGATAGTCTGCACACATATCCTCTGTAGTGTCATATACTGTATACAGGGGCAGAAGGGTGGTATATAAGGTGCGATAGTCTGTACACATCCTCTGTAGTGTCATATACTGTATACAGGGGCAGCATGGTGGTATATAAGGTGTGATAGTCTGCACACATATCCTCTGTAGTGTCATATACTGTATACAGGGGCAGCATGGTGGTATATAAGGTGCAATAGTATGCACACATATCCTCTGTAGTGTCATATACTGTATACAGGGGCATCATTGTGGTATATAATGTGAGATCCTCTGCACACATATCCTCTGTAGTGTCATATACTGTATATAGGGGCAGCATAGTGGTATATAAGGTGTGATAGTCTGCACACATATCCTCTGTAGTGTCATATACTGTATACAGGGGCAGCATGGTGGTATATAAGGTGCGATAGTCTGTACACACATCCTTAGTAGTGTTATATACTGTATACAGGGGCAGCAGGATGGTATATAAGGTGTGATAGTCTGCACACATATTCTCTGTAGTGTTATGTACTTTATACATTCACAGTTTCTATGGAAAATGAAAGGTGGAATCTGGTTGCTAGGGGCAACTGGGCCAGTGTGATAAACAACCCCCATAGTGTATGGTATTGGCTGTAGTGTATGACATCACAGACTATGACATCACTGACTGACACACAGTGGTAACCCCAGCAACCTAGAACTTTCCCCAGTCTTGTGCTTGGAGTGGAGGAGTAAGTATCCGTCTCCCCATCTCCTGCTCTCCCTCCTTATCCGCCATCTTCTACCTCCTGTATATACGGCCGTGGTCACACATAGGGTTCCCTCTCCTGGTTGTGGTAGATAAAAGCCTGATGGAAATGCTGTGTGTGAACACGGCCTATGTGTGCCCTCTCTCCCCATCCTGATAGCCGCCATAGCTGAGGCACCATGTGATAGAGAAGACCACTACTCACCAGTAAGGACACTGGAAGACAATGGTTTCCTCTCCTTTATTTGCAGGATTTTGCTGAGAGGCAGAAAGCACATGGCGGCCATGGAGAGCAGCAGCGCTGTAAGTGACAGATTGGGGGGTTCTAGTCTCTATGGAATGGTGGAGAATGCATTGTACTATAGAGAAGACCCCGCACTCACCGCACATGTCCTGCTATGGTTTCAGGAGCTGTTATGGTGGACTGAGGAGGATGAAGACGCCCTCTATCAATTTGAGGTAACGGCCTGTCCACACCGGGGCTATATACCGGGCCTGTCACACTCACTATATACCACTATATTTCACACTCACTATATACCAGGCCTGTCACACTTACTATATACCGGGCCTATCACACACTCACTATATACCGGGCCTGTCACACTCACTATATACCAGGCCTGTCCACACCGGGCCTATATACCAGGCCTGTCACACTCACTATATACCACTATATGTCACACTCACTATATACCAGGCCTGTCCACACCGGGCTTATATACCGGGCATGTCACACTCAATATATACCAGGCCTGTTGAGGGAGGCTGACTACTATATTGGGAACTATTGGGGGGACTGAGTACTATATGGGGAACTATTAAGGTGGCTGAGGACTATATGGGGAACTATTAAGGGGGCTGAGGACTATATGGGGAACTATTAAGGGGGCTGAGGACTATGGGGCACTATACAGCAGGGCTTAGTACAATATATGGCCCTATAGAGAGGGGCTGAATACTATTTGGGGCACTATTGGGGGGACTGAGAGGCAGAAAGCACATGGCGGCCATGGAGAGCAGCAGCGCTGTAAGTGACAGATTGGGGGGTTCTAGTCTCTATGGAATGGTGGAGAATGCATTGTACTATAGAGAAGACCCCGCACTCACCGCACATGTCCTGCTATGGTTTCAGGAGCTGTTATGGTGGACTGAGGAGGATGAAGACGCCCTCTATCAATTTGAGGTAACGGCCTGTCCACACCGGGGCTATATACCGGGCCTGTCACACTCACTATATACCACTATATGTCACACTCACTATATACCAGGCCTGTCCACACCGGGCCTATATACCGGGCCTGTCACACTTACTATATACCACTATATGTCACACTCACTATATACCAGGCCTGTATACACCGGGCCTATATACCAGGCCTGTTACACACTCACTATATACCAGGCCTGTCACACTTACTATATACCAGGCCTGTCACACTCACTATATACCAGGCCTGTTACACTTACTATATACCAGGCCTGTCACACTCACTATATACCACTATATGTCACACTCACTATATACCACTATATGTCACACTCACTATATACCACTATATGTCACACTCACTATATACCAGGCCTGTATATACCGGGCCTATATACCAGGCCTGTCACGCTCACTATATACCACTATATGTCACACTCACTATATACCAGGCCTGTCCACACCGGGCCTATATACCGGGCCTGTCACACTTACTATATACCACTATATGTCACACTCACTATATACCAGGCCTGTATACACTGGGCATATATACCAGGCCTGTTACACACTCACTATATACCAAGCCTGTCACACTTACTATATACCAGGCCTGTCACACTCACTATATACCAGGCCTGTCACACTTACTATATACCAGGCCTGTCACACTCACTATATACCACTATATGTCACACTCACTATATACCACTATATGTCACACTCACTATATACCACTATATGTCACACTCACTATATACCACTATATGTCACACTCACTGTATACCAGGCCTGTATATACCGGGCCTATATACCAGGCCTGTCACGCTCACTATATACCACTATATGTCACACTCACTATATACCAGGCCTGTCACACTCACTATATACCACTATATGTTACACTCACTATATACCAGGCCTGTCACACACTCACTATATACCAGGCCTGTCACACACTCACTATGCCAGCCTGTCACACACTCACTATATACCAGGCCTGTCACACTCACTATATACCAGGCCTGTCACACTCACTATATACCAGGCCTGTCCCACACTCACTATATACCTGCCTTTCACACTCACTATATACCAGGACTGTCACACACTTACTATATACCTGGCCTATCACACTCTCACTATATACCAGGCCTATCACACACTCACTATATACCAGGCCTGTCACACACTCACTATATGCCAGCCTGTCACACACTCACTATATACCAGGCCTGTCACACTCACTATATACCAGGCCTGTCACACTCACTATATACCAGGCCTGTCACACACTCACTATATACCAGGCCTATCTCACACTCACTATATACCAGGACTGTCACACACTTACTATATACCTGGCCTGTCACACTCTCACTATATACCAGGCCTGTCACACACTCACTATATACCAGGCCTGTCACACTTACTATATACCAGGCCTGTCACACACTCACTATATACCAGGCCTGTCACACACTCACTGTATAACAGGCCTGTCAAACTCTCATTATATACCGGGCATGTCACACTCAATATATACCAGGCCTGTTGAGGGAGGCTGACTACTATATTGGGAACTATTGGGGGGACTGAGTACTATATGGGGAACTATTAAGGTGGCTGAGGACTATATGGGGAACTATTAAGGGGCAGAGGACTATATGGGGAACTATTAAGGGGGCTGAGGACCATATGGGGCACTATACAGCAGGGCTTAGTACAATATATGGCCCTATAGAGAGGGGCTGAATACTATTTGGGGCACTATTGGGGGGACTGAGAGGCAGAAAGCACATGGCGGCCATGGAGAGCAGCAGCGCTGTAAGTGACAGATTGGGGGGTTCTAGTCTCTATGGAATGGTGGAGAATGCATTGTACTATAGAGAAGAACCCGCACTCACCGCACATGTCCTGCTATGGTTTCAGGAGCAGTTATCGTGGACTGAGGAGGATGAAGACGCCCTCTATCAATTTCAGGTAATGGCCTGTCCACACTCGGCCTATATACCAGGCCTGTCACACTCACTATATACCACTATATGTCACACTCACTATATACCAGGCCTGTCACACACTCACTATATACCAGGCCTGTCACACTCACTATATACCAGGCCTGTCACACACTCACTATATACCAGGCCTGTCACACACTCACTATATACCAGGCCTGTCATACTCACTATATACCAGCCTGTCACACTCACTATATAACAGGTCTGTCAAACTCTCATTATATACCGGGCATGTCACACTCAATATATACCAGGCCTGTTGAGGGAGGCTGACTACTATATGGGGAACTATTAAGGGGGCTGAGGACTATATGGGGCACTATACAGCAGGGCTTTGTACAATATTTGGCGCTATAGAGAGGGGCTGAATACTATTTAGGGCACTATTGGCGGGACTGAGTAGTATATGGGGCACTATTGGGGGGACTAAGTACTATATGGGGGACTATAAATGGGGGCTAAGTACTATATGGGGCACTATAGAGGGGGGCTGAGTACTATATGGGGGACTATAGAGGGGGGGCTGAGTACTATATGGGGGACTATAAATGGGGACTAAGTACTATAAGAGGCACTATGCAGGGGGGCTGAGTACTATATGGGGCACTATACAGGGGGGCTGAGTACTATATGGGGGACTGTTGAGGGGAACAGACTTTTGGCCACAACTTTGGCTTTTCCTTTCAATATTCATAGAGCTGGAGATTTGTAGCAATGTGTCAGGGTCCTGGGACCTGTTCTTTCTTGTTCATGTTCAGTATTGCAGGATTGTAGGATTTTCCATTGTTTTTAGGTGTTTGTATATAGTATCACATCTCGTATTGTTTGATGACTTGATGCTGTGACTTGGAGCGCCGGCTCCTTTATATGACATCACCTGTTCTCTTTTCTTGCTGTATGTTATAGTACTATATGTCATTACTGGGCACCCTGGACCTATCTAGCAGTGCATGGTCTACCATTTCTTGTGTATTGTTGGAGGACATAGAAAATCACCACTTTGTTCTCTGAGAGATAAGCCGCCATCTGATCTGCTTTTGTTTATTGAGTATCCAGAAAATCATCTCTCAGAAATTTATCAGACTCTTATCCATTTCGGATCCTTTTCTGGCTACAGAATAAACATAACTAGAAGTCGGCTCCTTTATTTAGGATCCCGCCATCTACATTACCTCAAAGTATCCGGGCGGAGGTCGTGTCCTCCTCCATGTCTTATCTGGGGGTACAAATCGCTCGTTCCCCTTTCTCTCTTTATAATTTCAATAATAACCCGATGATTAATTCTATAATACATGATTTTACATGGAAAGATCCACCTCTGTCTTTGACGGGTCGAGCACACCTGATTTCAAGGAGAACTCCGGCCAAAATCTATTTTTTAATATGTTATTAGATAAGCAAAATTAGACAAATTCATAATATACACAAATTATTGGACATGCGCATATACTGATATATATATATATATTTTTCCCTCAATTTAGTAGATCAGACAGGCTTCAATGTCGTAAAAAAAAAAATTAGTGTCACGACCCGGTCTATACCTGAGAGGTCCAGCAGGGGGCGCAGCATATGTAGACATTACCTGTAAAAAATAACGGGGCCCTTCCTGTGCTTTCGGCACAAATATACAGCTACCCGCGTTCCCTCCCCCCCCCCCAGCTCGCCTTCCAACCCATAGTGCAACCATCCCCCAAAGCCCCCGCCAACCCCCCCTGGGCTGCCCAATTGCCCCAGAAGTACCAGCCCCATCCTGTGCAGCGGGGTGCATGCTCCTCTGTCGCGGTCCCCGCTGCCTCTCTCCCGACCAACATGACCAATTACTGCAGCGGGAGAGAGACAGCGGGGACCGCGATAGAGGAGCATTCACCCCGCTGCACAGGACGGGGCTGGTACTTCTGGTGCGATCACACAGGGGGGGTTGGGAGACCTTGGGGGATGGTTGCATTAAACCCTTGTGGAAGGGGGGGGGGGCGGATAGCTGAGTCTTTTCTCCCCTTCTCTGATTAACCCTTTGTTCTCCTGTTCCAGATGGCAGACTATGGCAGCACATGTAAGTCCTGAGATTCTTGTCCCCATTGTTTTGTGATGTTATGGGGGAGGGGCCGGGCAGGTGAGGATGTGTATGGGGGAGGGGCCGGGCAGGTGAGGATGTGTATGGGGGAGGGGCCCGGGCAGGTGAGGATGTGTATGGGGGAGGGGCCCGGGCAGGTGAGGATGTGTATGGGGGAGGGGCCGAGCAGGTGAGGATGTGTATATGGGGGAGGGGCGGGGCAGGTGAGGATGTGTATGGGGGAGGGGCCGAGCAGGTGAGGATGTGTATATGGGGGAGGGGCGGGGCAGGTGAGGATGTGTATGGGGAAGGGGCTGGGCAGGTGAGGATGTGTATGGGGGAGGGGCCCGGGCAGGTGAGGATGTGTATGGGGGAGGGGCCCGGGCAGGTGAGGATGTGTATGGGGGAGGGGCCGGGCAGGTGAGGATGTGTATGGGGGAGGGGCCGGGCAGGTGAGGATGTGTATGGGGGAGGGGCCGGGCAGGTGAGGATGTGTATGGGGGAGGGGCCTGGGCAGGTGAGGATGTGTATGGGGGAGGGGCCCGGGCAGGTGAGGATGTGTATGGGGGAGGGGCCGGGCAGGTGAGGATGTGTATGGGGGAGGGGCCGGGCAGGTGAGGATGGGTATGGGGGAGGGGCGGGGCAGGTGAGGATGGGTATGGGGGAGGGGCCGGGCAGGTGAGGATGTGTATGGGGGAGGGGCCGGGCAGGTGAGGATGTGTATGGGGGAGGGGCCAGGCAGGTGAGGATGTGTATGGGGGAGGGGCGGGGCAGGTGAGGATGTGTATGGGGGAGGGGCCGGGCAGGTGAGGATGTGTATGGGGGAGGGGACAGGTGAGGATGTGTATGGGGGAGGGGCCGGGTAGGTGAGGATGTGTATGGGGGAGGGGCTGGGCAGGTGAGGATGTGTTAGTGAAGTTGTTTCTTTGTGTTTTTCAGCTTCATCTCTGCTGCCCTGGTAAGTGACTGGACGTTCTCTCTGCATGGCCGTTGTTATAGGGAGAAGCTTCCCCCATTAGCTCCTTCTAGAAGGTTCTCCCCATCTCAGGACTGAGGAGATGTTACTGGGATCTGCCATCACATTGTCACCGTCCGGCCGTACAATCAGACGGCTACACGGCCACTTTAGCTTTGTCCCCCATTGTTTTTCTACACATCGGGGCCCCCGGGCGACTACTATGCTGGAGCGGCAGCCGCTTCTATCCCAGTGATTGGGACGGCTACGATGTCCGGCAGAGTCGGAGACTGGGAGCTCCACCAGCATCTGCTTCACTATAACACTCTATGGCCGGGCTGGAAGTTAAAGGGGAACGCCGGAGAACAGGAGCCTTATATATAATGTCCGTCCCTGAGAATGGAGGATGAGAGATGAATGTAACCGAGAGAAGAGCAGATATTGTGGCGTCTTATTGTCCTGTGTATTGTGTCACTAACAGGTCGTATATCCTGGAGGAGGACTTGCTGGGTGGGGTCCAGCTGGCCAATGAGATGTATGTATAGTATATACCATTCTGCTCTAGTCACATAGCAGCATATAGACGTGTATACTCAGGTCTCTTCTCCTCTCCCAGCTGGCAGTACAGGCTGATGAACGGCCCCGGCTTCTCCAGGTACCGACCACTCTCCTTCTGCTTTATAACAAATCCCATCACAATTCCTTTACCCCATTGATGATTTTCTGTAGAGGGTAAAGGTCAGTGATGGTAAGAGACGTTGTATCTTCTATTGCAGCAGTAACCAAACCGAAACCAAACCGAAACCCGAGAACGTGGAAAGTCTCAGGTATGTCTCCCCTCCCAGCCGCCCAGCACCCGTCTTATGGGCCCAATACCAGGACTGTCAGGGATAGGGGGGCGGCTGCCCAGCACCAGTCTTATGGGCCCAATACCAGGACTGTCAGTAATAGGGGGGCGGCTGCCCAGCACCAGTCTTATGGGCCCAATACCAGGACTGTCAGGGATAGGATGGGGGCGGCTGCCCAGCACCCGTCTTATGGGCCCAATACCAGGACTGTCAGGGATAGGGGGGCGGCTGCCCAGCACCAGTCTTATGGGCCTTATACCAGGACTGTCAGGGATAGGGGGGCGGCTGCCCAGCACCCGTCTTATGGGCCCAATACCAGGACTGTCAGGGATAGGGGGGCGGCTGCCCAGCACCAGTCTTATGGGCCCCATCCCAGACGCCTCATTACCCCCCCCCCCCCCCTCCTCTCTGAATGGCCGATGGGAATGAGGAGGACTATGATAATAATAAATGTTCCTTGTGCAACAGGGAGGAAAGTCCAGAGCAGAGTAAGAAGGAGGTCAAGAAGATGACCAAACATCTGAAGAAAGCCAGGAAGAGGGCCAAGAAGATCACGTAAGTAATAGATTGCGTCTCCTACTATACAGGAAGATTACACATCTTAGACGCCTCATTACCCCCCGATATCACCGCTATACACAGGTAACTGCCCCCTCCTCACCATGTCACCGCTATACACAGGTAACTGCCCCCTCCTCACCATGTCACCGCTATACACAGGTAACTGCCCCTCCTCACCATGTCACCGCTATACACAGGTAACTGCCCCCTCCTCACCATATCACCGCTATACACAGGTAACTACTCCTCCTCACCATGTCACTACTATATACAGGTAACTGCCCCTCCTCACCATGTCACCGCTATACACAGGTAACTGCCCCCTTCTCACCATATCACCGCTATACACAGGTAACTGCCCCTCCTCACCATATCACCGCTATACACAGGTAACTGCCCCTCCTCACCATGTCACCCCTATATACAGGTAACTGCCCCTCCTCACCATGTCACCCCTATATACAGGTAACTGCCCCCTCCTCACCATATCACCGCTATCCACAGGTAACTGTCCCCTCTCACCATGTCACCGCTATACATAGGTAACTGCCCCCTCCTCACCATGTCACCGCTATATACAGGTAACTGCCCCCTCCTCACCATGTCACCGCTATATACAGGTAACTGCCCCCTCCTCACCATGTCACCGCTATACACAGGTAACTGCCCCCTCCTCACCATGTCACCGCTATACACAGGTAACTGCCCCCTCCTCACCATGTCACCGCTATATACAGGTAACTGCCCCCTCCTCACCATGTCACCGCTATACATAGGTAACTGCCCCCTCCTCACCATGTCACCGCTATATACAGGTAACTGCCCCCTCCTCACCATGTCACCCCTATACACAGGTAACTTCCCCCTCCTCACCATGTCACCGCTATACACAGGTAACTGCCCCTCCTCACCATGTCACCGCTATACACAGGTAACTGTCCCCTCTCACCATGTCACCGCTATACATAGGTAACTGCCCCCTCCTCACCATGTCACCGCTATACACAGGTAACTGCCCCCTCCTCACCATATCACCGCTATACATAGGTAACTGCCCCCTCCTCACCATGTCACCGCTATACACAGGTAACTGCCCCTCCTCACCATGTCACCACTATACACAGGTAACTGCCCCTCCTCACCATGTCACCCCTATATACAGGTAACTGCCCCCTCCTCACCATTTCACTGTTATACACAGGTAACTGCCCCCTCCTCACAGATATATATATTTATATATATATATATATATATATATATACACACACATACAGGATATATAGAGGATATAATAAATGTTCCTTCTACAATAGAAAGGACATCAACGAGATAGAAGCCCAGATCAAAGAGCTGAAAGAAGCCGAGAAGATGGCGGGCGTGTAAGTGATCGATTTTGTGTTTGCCTCCCCCTCCCCCATTGTGTAATTACTCCCCCCCCCCCCCCCCCATTACTTGTTGGGGTCTCCGGCCTCCATCGATCCTGTAACCCTCTATGTACCTTCCTAATGACCCCCGCCAATTATAGGTTTCTATGTGAGTTCATCTTTTCTGTGCACAATAGGAAGGAGACCAGAAGACCCCAGTGGGGAAGTCGCCTTGTGAGCGTGTAAGTAGTGAGACTGTGTGTGATAGTATACAGGATATTACAGGACGTTCCATCTAGTGGCCGCATCACCGGGAGCCGATCCAGGCCCGGCTGCTCCTATACATAGTGACCTGTGCTGGAGACATCACTACCCCGTGTAGGTGACGGCCGCTCCTATACATAGTGACCTGTGCTGGAGACATCACTACTCCGTGTAGGTGACGGCCGCTCCTATACATAGTGACCTGTGCTGGAGACATCACTACTCCGTGTAGGTGACGGCCGCTCCTATACATAGTGACCTGTGCTGGAGACATCACTACTCCGTGTAGGTGACGGCCGCTCCTATACATAGTGACCTGTGCTGGAGACATCACTACCCCGTGTAGGTGACGGCCGCTCCTATACATAGTGACCTGTGCTGGAGACATCACTACCCCATGTAGGTGACGGCCGCTCCTATACATAGTGACCTGTGCTGGAGACATCACTACCCCATGTAGGTGACGGACGCTCCTATACATAGTGACCTGTGCTGGAGACATCACTACTCCGTGTAGGTGACGGCCGCTCCTATACATAGTGACCTGTGCTGGAGACATCACTACTCCGTGTAGGTGACATGACGGCCGCCTCTCATTGTTTCTTTGTGTGTTTTAGGCTCCGCCGTCTCTTCTGTTGCTGCAAAACCACCGACGCAGAATAACAGTGAGTATCCAGGATCCATTCTCATCCATCTTCTCTACATTCAGGGAAAGGGGAAACATACAACCTCCTTACAGTATTGTACATATATAGTATTACACATATACAGTATTGCACATATATAGTATTATACATATACAGTATTACACATATAGAATTACACATATATAGAATTACACATATACAGTATTACACACATATACAGTATTACACATATACATTATTGCACGTATTCTCTTTCCTGCTCCTATGTGTACAGCAGATATACTCCCTCTTATTACACATCGGCCTCCATCTATTTGCAGGTTTGGTTTTATTTTCAGACTGAGTAAAAGTATTTTTCTTCCCTTTGGTTTCTTAGGAGATTCTTCGCATCGTATATGAGGAGACCCGACCTATTTCTCATTGCCGGCAGTCATCAGGGGTCTAGTGGCCTGTATCCAGTATATAGTCTCAGGACCTGTATCCAGCATCCATGTGCACAGAGGAGAGATCATGTGACTTGTTACTAAGCCGCCTGTCAGGCCTCGCTTCCCGCTCCGTAGATGTCAGTAAGTAGTAACATCTAATATCCAGATAATTCTCTCCATGTCAGTCAGAATCTTATGTAAAGCTCATATACCATATATATAGATGGATAAGTCCAGAAGGTTCAGTGTAAATGTCCATTGCTCTTCCTTCTGCCGCAGGATTCTATTCTAGTCAGCCCTTAGTTTGTATTTCTTTAGCACTTCCATTACTCTGCAGGTGAGTCCTTCCATGTCGCTATCGCGTCTCCCTGCAAGGTGTAAAGCCGCTGGGGCATGGGACATAGGACGGGGGCATGTTACCATATCCACCAACCCCCTTGTTGAACAATTTGCACACAAAATGTTCCCCAGTCCCCATAAAACCCGCCCTCCCGAAAACCACCCAGCAGCCGCTGACTAAGCAGCCGCCAACCGCCCAGCTAAGGACGCATTGGCAGCAGCCTACATGCAGCTCCGATACCCGTCCTGACCAGCAAGGCCCCCTTACCAAACCAACGCTCCCACCGGACTGCTGCATCAGACCAGGTATATACCCTGAGCAAAGCTCCGGGTCTAGGCCATCATTCACTGCCCTGTATACTAACAGCCCTCCCCCCAGCTACCTGTGTACAGGATATAATACATGCCTCCCATTAACATTACCCAGTAGACGCCCCCCTGGGGTGAGACAAATGTTTCAGCCTAAATTTGTTTCCCTAATTCTTGGAGACAACCCCCAGGGGGGGACACCACCAGCCCAGAAATAGGAGGGGAAGGGAAAGGCCCAGCCCCCCAGCCCAGGGAGACCTCCTTACCGCACGCCCCTCTGGGCACTTCTTCTGGGGGAATATGCGCTCCCTAGATTGGCGCATACTCCGGCCAAGTCATGGTTAGAAGGGGTCACTGCCCGACCACTAACTGAAGGTAAGCAGGAGGAGGGGGCAGGGGAAGCAACTTGGACGGCCCCCTCCTCTGCAGAACCCAGATGCAGGATTGAATTCCTCCCAGGCCGTGGGCTCCTAGTGAAGGGCTGTTGCCTGAGAGCACGGCCTGGAGGGGCCCTAGAGGGACTCCTAATGCAGTACCCCACTCCTCTCCTGCATCAGTATAGCTGATGCTGGATGGGGTGCTGGCTGCTGGGGAGGCCTCCTGACCTCTGGAGGTCCTGGCCTCCACCCGCAACTCCAATAAGGGTCACCGTCAGCGGCGCCCCCCCCCCCCCCCTTCCTCGACGCCTAAGAGTCTCCATGAGCCCTCTCTCTCCTTCCCCTCACACTTCTTGTGGGGCACTCACACTGGGCTGCCCCTAGTTTACAGTGATAAGAGGGGCCAGCCATCACTGCTCTGGATGTAGACGCCAGTGTGGAGGGGGAGGCTGCTGCTGCACATGTTTCCCCTCCCACACCGGAAACCCACCGCGCTCCAGGTTTCCTCCCAACTGCCCGGCCAGACTAGTGAGCTGGGGACCTCACGGCAGAGGCTGGAGGGTCCCGTGCAGGGCTCTCTATGTGGCGGGGGCGGCAGGGCATGTCGGGCCTGAGCTGCTCCGGCAGGCACTGGCAGCATCCGGGTACCCGGGGAACCCACTGCCCCAATTACCGTTTGAAGCTGCTCCTGCAGCCAAGTGGCCCCATGGCATGCTGCTGTCTCATGGAGAGAGCATGCCCACTTGATCCATGGGGGATGCACTCTGCATGACCTTCCAAATGGACATAACCTCAAACTTCCCACTCCTCCCCCTCCATACGAATAATCACACAGACACCAAAATTAATTAAAATTGTGGAATGATGGCCACGGTGTTTATTTAAGATTACTCTAATAAACTCTTTATTTCATCCAATAAATATAATTATTCTTCAAATAACTTTATTTCATAAATATCAATAACTTATATAAATATAAACAACTGTCCGCCTGGTAGGGTGACCTCCCCACACATGCCGGCTAATTAAGCCGAGCATACCCCAAAGGGGGCCGTGGCCCATTCCACAAGAGACTGGAGACCTAGGTTAAAAATGTCCAGCCCTATATCTGAGAGGTGTATGTCGTCAGCCCGGTATAGTCCCGGGATGAACCCTTCTAGGTCAACGTGACGGTAAACTAAACCGCCCACGGAGGGGAGGAAGCGGGATATTCCCCTATTAATCCTGCGATGGATATGCTCCAGGTATATATAGCCCCGGTATGACCAAATCAGACGTGGCACTATTTCTGAAAACGCTATTGTGCACGAGGGAAACAGCATCTGAAGTACAGTAAATGATAGTTTCATATCTCTGAAGAGTAAATTGGTCTGACGTCGCCCGAGGTCATTGCCGCCCAGATGGATAATGATGACGTCGGGCGACGGCCACACCAAGCTCTTCTCGTCCACTACATTCATGAGCTGGAACCACTTCAACCCTCGAACTCCACCCCAGTATATGGAAACCGCTGGTGACAAACCTAAATTGGTTGAGTATACCATCTGAACTGCTCTTCTATAGGCCCAGTATATGAAAGAGTGCCTCAAGAACCCATACTGTTATTGGGGGGCGACCTAAGAAAGAAAAGAGAGGATTACAGACATAAGTCAGGACGAACATATAGTTTAAATCTGTTAGAGCGCCACCTGCCAATATTCATAATGTTAGTGTGTGAGAGCCCCAGGCGATGTGCTTCGGTAGCCGCCCCTATACGGAAGGAGTGAGATGTGAAGTGTTTATCAGATAATCCCAACTGACACAAACAACGTTTAAAAACAGAAATAAATTGAAATCTGGAGAGCGAAGATCCGTCAGCATGAACTAAGAAAGATCCCGACCCTTGGGGTCGCAACAACATAAAACTAGAGAATGCATTGACCGGGCATGCGGGGGAGTCAGGCAAGATATGTAACTTGACATAAGTACCTTTGCCAGTTAAATCCGTTTTAGAGCGGCGGATACAAATACTCAATTCCCGTGGGGCGACAGCTACATCAGAGATCGCTAACGGTGACAGAGAACTGCGGTTGGTTGCAACTAGTTCGCTCAACCTGAAGGCCCCGAAGAAGGCAAGTATAAAGGCTGTTCTAAATAATTGGGATTCATAATCAGAGTAACAAATCGCATTACAAACATCCAGCAAGGACAGCAAAAGCTCGAAAGACACTGGGCGTCTAGTGTCCTTGACCATATGTCTATGAAAACGGAAACCTTTCAACAGCTGTTTAACCTGAAATTTGCTAACTAACGTAGGGTAACCTAACCATTTTTGAAAAAAGGATACTCCCGATACAATCTTGTTGATACCTGCATATGACAACTTGTTATCGAATAGTGAAGTAAGAAAGGCTACGGCACACCATACAGTAGAGCAAGATGAACGAACTTGGACCAAAGAACAAAAAGACTCCCACCTCTTCCAAGCTGCTGTATAATTACGCCATGTATTATCAGATAGGGAATTGCGAAGAGTTCTAGATATCAATCCCAGATGATGTTCCATAAATGATGAGGGCAGGGAAGGCCTTCCTCGTCCGCATCCGGAACTAAGGCGCGGAATTTCTGAAATTGAAAGCGGGACAACGCGTACGCGATATCATTTGTTGTACCAGGTATGTATTTAGCTTTAAGCCATATGTTCAGTTGAAAACATAGTAAGACTAGGTGGCGTAACAACTTCACTACGGACAGGGATTTAGCTGAGAGGCAATTTATTGCATACAGGACGCCTTTGTTGTCCGTATGCACTAAAATGCGTTTATTCCTGAAGTGTGGACCCCAAACTGCTAGGGCCACAACTACCGGGAATAGTTCCAGAAGGACAATATTGGAGGTAACTCCTCCCTTCACCCACGATTCGTCCCATGGGGAAGCGCACCAGTGTCCCGCCCAATACGCTCCAAAACCTAGAGATCCGGCAGCGTCAGTAAAAAGCAGCAACGCAGAGGCATCTATAAACTCTTCCTGCCACACAGATTTACCATTGAAAGAAGCTAGAAAGGAATACCACAATCTTAAATCGTCCTTCAGAACACTAGTCAAGCGGACATGAGAAGTAGCCGATTTCAAACCTTTGGTGGCCAAGTACAATCGCCTGGAGAAGATTCTACCCATCGGTATAACACGTATTGCAAAAACTAAGTTGCCAAGTAAACACTGTAACTGTCTGAGTCTCACCTTATTTTTAGATAGCAGGATCGCAATCAAATCGCATATTTTTTTGATCTTGTCTGCTGGCAAACAAAATTCCATGCGTTCAGTATCTATGACAATTCCAAGATATTGAAGTCTGGTACACGGCTCTACTGTTTTGTCCCTAGCAAGGGGTACCCCAAAGCATTCGCACATAGCACGGAAAGAGTTAAGCAACTGTGCACATTCGTTGCTATCCCCCGAGCCGACAAATAAAAAGTCATCCAGATAGTGTAGGGTAGAGGAAGATGCACATTCACTCTGCAATACCCATTCTAAGAAGGAACCGAATGCCTCAAAATAATAACAGGACAGTTTGAAGCCCATGGGTAGAGCTTTATCAAAAAAATATTGGCCATCAATCATAAAACCTAGAGAATTGTACCCATGAGGGGCTACTGGAAGTAGTCTAAAGGCGGCTTCAATACCTGCCTTGGCTAGTAATGCATTTTTACCTTTATTCCTGACCAGATCAATGGCATCTTCAAAGGAACTATAGGTGACTGGCAAGAGCTCTACGGAATCGTTTAAAGAGCTACCCTTGGGGAAGGAGAGGTGGTGTATAAGTCTGAAGGCATTCGGTTCCTTCTTAGGGATGAGACCAAGGGGGGAAATACGGAAACTAGAAAAGGGGGGGAAGTGAAAGGACCTTCTACCCGGCCTTCTCTAATTTCTTTAGCTATTTTTTGACGGACGACAGACAACCTGAGCGTAGCAGATCTAAGGTTATTAACTGTAGTGCAACCCACCCCTTTAAATTCCGGGACTTCAAACCCCTGTAGAAATCCTGACAGCAGGAGCTTAGCCATCTGTGGGTTTGGGTACGCTGCAAGCCAGGGGAGCATTTTTCCCAGCATCACCGGAGTCTTGGCCCCTGGCCAGCGCATCCCTGGCGGAAGCGGACTGCTGTGAGGCAATTTTCTTAAAACATTTTGATACTGGATGTGCCCCTCCACAATGGGCACATTCGTGTTTGTATTTACATGTGCCATACCACTTACATTGTGAATCATTGAACGCGAAACAAACTCCTTTGCGAAAGGAGCTGTTTGCAGTTGGAGACACTGTGTTTCTAGACCTTTGTGGAATCATGAATTGAATCCATAGGCCGACATCCTTCTGCCCCCAAGATATGTTAGGGTGCACTGCCATTTTTTGTCTGTACATTTCATCGTACAATAACCATGCATTCCCTCCAAAGTTTCGATATGCCTCTAAAATAATGTCAATATGTTGAAACAATAACACACTATAATTAGGACACTTTTCCCCTAAGACCGCTGCATAAATACAAAAAGCTTGTAGCCAGTTGTGAAACGTTTGAACCACTGGGGGGCGCTTACGCTCCTCCTCTTTCTCATCTTTTTTCTCTACTTTGTCTTTATAGTGCGGCAATAGGGTAAAAATATCAATGTATTCCTTATTCCAAATCTTTTCTTTTACCGTAATAGGTAAATGGTAACCGAGTGGAGAGATCCCACAAATCAAAGCCTCTTTAAGACACACGTCAGACACACCTGGCTTAGACACCGGAACAGCAGAAGCAGCTGCTTCACTGACAGGGGACCACACAGAGGTTAAGGCAGGCATCTCCCTATCTGGAGTAGGAGTGACCCATGCCTGTTTACATCCAGGGTTAGTAGGATTAGCAGAAACCTGACTAAGTTCACCCAGCATTCGAAAAAAGGCAGTCATACCAGAAATCACTGTATCATCTAATGGCAAGTGCTCTGTGGAGAGGGGGGGTGGGGGGGGAATCCTGCTAGCAGGAGACTCACCAGACACCGGAGCGCGAATCTCCTCCTGAGTCGCGGCCCCTCTCACAAGCCCTGAGGTAATGGCAGCTGGCCCTCTTCTACTGTGCCCAGCGCGCCTCCTGCCCGTCCGTGACGGCGGCGACACTTTCTTCTTCTGTCGGCGGAGTTTGCCGGTGGCCTTGCGACGTTGCGGCGGTGGGCCATCGGGAATTGTGTCTTCGGATCTTCGCTGAGCGGAACGTCGGCGAGCCGCTGATCTCTTCTCCGGTCTGGCAGCGGCACCTTCATCTGAAGAGGGTCCGTTCCTGGTGGCTTCTGCAGGTAATTCCCGACTTGTCCCCGCCACTTCTCTCCCCCGTTCCGGAGACTGCAAGTCTAAACACTGACGGAGCCAATCTTCTCCGCCCAGGCCAGTTGCTTTAGAAAGTACTTTATAGTATAATTCCTCCATGTCCACTGAACAGCTGATGATCGGGTGAGGAGAAGAGGTGAGGTAATCCTGTGACGAGATGAGGTGACAGGGAGATGTGTTCTTCTTGTTGCTCTCGCTGACTGAGAAGCTGTTCCCGCCTTCTATCCTGTATGAAACTCTGTGGTCACATGCTCTCCTCCTTTCCTCCAATCAGAATTCTCCAACTGCTTCTGTGGAGAGACTGCTAATCTGCCTGGCCACTGTTATGCTTCTATTACCACTAGCGCAGAGTAAACACAGACCTTCCTGAATACATTAACCCTTTATCTCCGTTTTGGAAGGAGCAGAGGCAAACCCCATGAGCCCCTTACATTAAGCATTCCAGGGGCTTGACATACCCGGTGGTGGCTCATCCTGCGGCACTGCTGACACGCTTCCAGGTCTGGCCACATGGAGCAACTGCCTAATGCCCTCCGCCACTCCTATTTAATTGTATACTAGCCATGTGCGCCGAGCCACCATGTCTGACCAGGATGCCAGGTACTAGGACCCAAAGCCGCAGCAAATCCAACTTGATGTCTCTTATTACGTCCCACGACTTCAGGACAACAGAATCATTGCCCCCCCCACACACACACACACACACAAAAGTGCAACACTAAAATGTCAGGGTACCTGTCCAAGCCGTCATAGTACTGTAATTCTGGCAGCGCCCTGCCCCACATCAGAGACGGCAACCGATCAGACTTGTTGAACCTCAACTGTCTGCCATCTGCCCTAACATCAGCTCGCTGCGTCCCCCCAGCAGCGAACAAATTACCAAAAATCCACGCCAGAGGCACCCGACCTGTAACCAAAACAAAACAGAACCGCACGTAACCTCTGCCTGTCACAACTCCGGTGGGAATCTCTCTGATTCCCACCTCCCAATCCTTTTCATAACTGCATCCCCAAGGCCCCACCTGGCGGCCTCCGTAGCCGCCCTTATACAAAATGAGTGGGAAGCATACTCGCTTGCTCTCAAGCCTTTTCCCTCTAGACACTTCCGAAACACCACCACAAACTGGAACTGCAACAGCGCAGTCCTATCCACATGACGCAATAGCGTACCCAGGCCGTCCGACCTCTGTGCGAGATACTTTTCCAAGCACATCACCAGACACCGCTCTGACCCCTACAACCGTGCCAGCGTCACTACCATGCCTTTTCCTAACTGATCCGTCTTTGACCTCTGCACCTTACATGTCATCCCCTCTGACCCGATGACCACATCCTCAAACCGCAAACCCCCACCTGTCGTCTTACTCTTAGCCACAAGCTCTAAGGCCCAAAATACCCCAAAAATGCCAGTGTGAATGCTACACTCAACAAGTCCGCCTCATACTGGGGACTACACACCAGATCTACTCTTCTACACAGTGACCTCAGCAAAGAAACCTTGTTGGGCTGTCGATTGTCCACCGCTTTACCACTGCCCTATTACCCCCGCATAGCTTACATACCAGAAATCCCTTAGTTGCATCTGCCAAACCCCTTAACATGAACCAGAACACAATGGCCGCCAACTACCGTCCTTCACTGCCTCCAACAACTTCTCTCACCTCCGCCAAGCCCCAGAGTACACCGAATCGGCGCCACAGAGACCCCAAGGCTACGTCCCATAGCATACCTTCCCCTCGGCCTTTGCTACCGGTTCCAGCCGACGGAAAAGATCCAACTGTAAATGATACAAAGAATCAGCCACCTTGTTATCCACTCCCGAACATGCACGGCTACACAGGGCGCATTTAACTGTTTCCCCACTTAACTAAATGCCGCATAACACGAATAACCGGCAGCCAATTGGCCGTCTGTCGGTTAATTGCCTGGAAACCCCCATGTTGTCACAACAAAAATGAACCCTCTTATTTGCGAGCCGATCCCCCCAGCTCTTCGTCACCAGCACAATAGGGAATAGCTCTAACAGCAGCAAGCTCTTCAGCAACCCTGCTACCCTCCAAGCCTCCAGCCATTCCCAGGCACACCACTGACCCTAGGAGAAGGCCCCATAACCAATCGCTTCCCCCTCGTCCATGTACAACCCAATATCCGCACTAGTTACTGCCTCCCCCAACCAAACAGTCCAGGAAGGTCCCCCACACCTCTCACAAGTCCTCCCTCACTTCCACTATCAGCCACAACAAATGGTGAGGTAAAACAGCCCCCGCCGTGACCATAGCCAGCCAGCCGCAAAAAACCCTCTCTATCCCCTCCAAATCGACCACTATTCCTAAAAACGTGGCCCTTGTCCATTGCTAGCAGGACGCCAAATGAGGCCACCACCCTCTATGTGGTATACAACATAACCAAACAAACGCTCCCTCCGCCTGGACGCACAAACAAAAAGTCATCCAGTTTGTGTCAAACACAGACGTCCAGACGGCCTCTCATTTCACCACACACGTATGAAAAGTGCTGAACATCTCAAAGTACAACAGGAAATAGAACAACCCATAGGCAACCAAGAGTCACTGAAATATTTCCCCAAAATCCCCAACATACAGAACTGTCCCACCAGATGGATGGGCGGACCGCTCTGCACTGATGAAGTTCATTACATCTCAGCCAAGCTTCCCCCCCCAAACTCTATACGCCTCCCCGATGGAGTCCATGTAACAAAATAACAAGGAACAATGCTCTGGCGCCTTCTCCCCAATCACGCTGGTAAGAATGGCAAACGCCTGCAGCCAGTTAGTAAAAGTTCGAGGCTCAGACAATGTAGTAAGAGGAAAAATTCAGGGAAAAAAAGCTTAATAAATGGGCTGCAATAATGTACAAAATCCTAATCCATTTTATTATACATAATCCCACAATACAAAGACTTTTAAAAAGACAGAGCGATGTAAGGCCCAAAGTGCACCATGCATCCCGCACACACCAATGACAACAGAGAAGCTGTCTGTATAAGACCAAAGTGACAAATAGTACAATGCACCAACCTGGATAAGTAAGGTGCCCTAGTGCAATGCACAAATACATATCACCTACAATAGCATATGGATGGAATCCAAGAAGAAACAAATATAGAAATGTGGTCAAAAAATGTGCAAGTGCACAAAACCGTGATGTGATAAACCACAACTCAGATACAAAAAGGAAATGCGCTAAATAAAGCCGATCAAGCACAAAAGTGTGTGGAAAAAATATTCAGAAAATGAAAATGAAAAAAAACAAAAAAACAAACAGGCATAAAGTCACATGGTCCAGATCTCAATGACCATGGTCCAGCACGTGCACATTTTGTGACCACCTTTATATAAGAGTGTATTCTTGGATTCCATCCATATGCTATTATAGATGATATGTATTTGTACATTGCACTAGGGCACCTTACTTATCCAGGTTTGTGCATTTTACTATTTGTCACTTATACAGACAGCTTGGTGTGTGGGGGATGCATGGTGCACTTAGAACATGCAGAGAGGCATGCAGGGCCCAATGTATGTTTTAAAATGTTTTTAAATGTCTTTGTATTGTGTGGTTATGTTTAATCAAATTGAATTGGATTTTGTACATTATTGAGGAGGTGCAACCCATTTATTAAGCTTGACCTGTGGTATTGCAGATTGTGGGGTAAAAACCTGTTACCAATAAAACGCCTCCCTTCCGTACTTACCCCAAATAAAGGACACCACACACTGCGGGACAATGGAAAATGATAGGCCACAGCAGCCTCTTTGTTACAGGAAAACATACAATATTAACTAACACTTACAAAATACAATTATGTAAACATTTCCCATGTAACCCGTAACAATAACCCATAACCAGGGGAGGTCACAGATAGCCCATACAGAGCAGTACTCATGCTATCACTAATCCTCAGTCACGCCACGCAAACTCAGGGCCGACAAATATGTCAGGTACTGCGACACCCTGGTTTATAAAGAACCACTGTCTAAGTGGTAACCATCAAACTGTGGCCCAACTTAGTTGCCAGCTACCAGCCAGGGGTTCTCCAATACCACCTCAGTCATGACCCTCCCTCCACCACTGCGAGGAAGCACGACCCCTTGTGCTTTCCAATCCCTCCACACATGCACTGCCTTCTCTAAACTATCCTGCAGGTTAGAACACCACAAATCCATCCCTACATCATTCAAATGGACTCCATCACCAAGTCCTTGTGCCAAATAACAATCCCCCATTTCGGGCCACAAACCGCGACACCCCACGATTGACTCGCCCCCTAGCATAGTTAATCCTCTCCACCGAGCGAGCGTAACGTCACACCAAGCGAGCCGCCATCTCGGACCTAACAACAATGATCCCTGGATACAAATCCCAGTCTCAGTAAATCGAACTTTATGTCACGTATGAGATCCCTAGATGAATGAACCCCCATGCCGTTCTCCCCCAAATGTAGCACCAGGATGTCAGGGGAACGATTAGCCCTTGCACAAAAATGGATTTTGGGTAGGACTCCACAACATGCCGCGTACCCCCAGCCAACACACATGCACCTCACGTCATGGGAAGCCCAGCTGCCTGCCCTCGGGTCTAACATCCACTCACACGGTACACGTACGAGTGCGCCGCGATCCACACAAGGCAGGTCCCATCTAAAAAACAAAGACACAAATGCAAGGGAGCACAACAGGACACAGAACAATCCCAACAAACCCAGAAGCACAGAAGAACGGAACCTGGCAGACTCCCACCTCCCAATCTGCCGAACCACAGTATTGGCAGGGCTGTAGGGCACGGCCTCCATTGTTGCCCCTATATTAAACGAATGGAACACATGAAGTCAGAAGGCCCATTTTCTATTATTTCAAAACATCACCTTAAATAAATAAATACTGACAACATTTACTGGTGTGAACTGGCCACAATGTTTTATTAAGTAATAATTAATTTATTAAATATAACATTTCATAAATAACTTCTTTTAAAGAATAAATGAATTCATACAATAACAATTCCAATGAACTTCATAACATAGCTGGCCCACAGAGCATGGCCCCGTGACCATTACTCCATCTTAATAAAACATTGTGACATGGCTTAAAAGGACTCTTTATTAAAAGAGGGGGGGAGGGGGGGCGCTTCTGCTGCTCCAGGATCTGACTGAGCACAGGTCACAGGAGGCCTTTTCCCGCTCAGGTATGTCAACCAATGCACATCTGCCCGGAGACATGACATCACTCCACCACAGGCCAATAGTGACTCAGCTTTCCTTAGGCATACAGACCTGTATTAAAACAAGTAAGGGAAACAGGGGGGAGAGAGAACAGCAGAAAACAATTCTTGGCCTCTGACCTCATGTGTCCCCAATGCTATAGCATTGGGGGGCCCTTCCAAAACCCCCAGCTGGCAAACCCAATCCCTCCAACTTTGTACTACAACATACAAAAATTGCGATAGGACCTTTCCATCCTGATGCATCAAAAAGGGTCCCCCATACCCAGTAGGACGCACCGCCAGATAATCCTCCACAAACCTCACCGAACAAGCTGCCTAACCTGTGACCGGATACAACCCAATCCACCGTCCCCTCCCCACCTGATCCGTCTTATAACACCTGAACCAACAAGACATCTGCCCTCGTTCCCAAACCACCTCCCCCATCTGAATTTCGTCACCCAACTTACATGATCGGCTGACTAACTCGCTGATTCTAAAGGCCCCAAAACCATCCAAGCCACTGATCAACCTCTGTAACAAATCAAAAGATATCGGCCTCCTCTGATCCCTGGAAACCCGAGACTTCTTATATCTTACCCCCACCTAACGCACTATAAAGTCCTTTGTTACATTTGGCACCCCAAAACCTCAAACCAGTATGACAATCCAGCTAACATCCGAACTAAACCAGATGCCGAAACCCCCTGCCTCAAACGCATCCCCACAGAACTGAAGCCATTCACACCACACTGCTGCCCTGCCACGCCAAGTCGACCTTCTAACAGCGTGTTCCATCAGTCCAACCTCTGTCCTCAAAGCAGACTAGACAGAAAGTCCGGGCAGAATTGCTCCCACTGTGAACGATAAGTGTGCATTAGCAATGGAGTTCCTGACCCCTGGAAGATGACAAGCAGACAGCAACAGCTACAACATGCAAATCCTGCAGCTTGTCCAACTGCAAACAGCATTCCATCGACACCGAACTGAACTCGATACCCAGAAAGCGAATCACCATCACTGGAGCGAATCACCATCAATGGACCCTCTGTCTTATCCTGTTCAATTGTACGCAAAAGGACAGAACAGTCATCGAGATATTGTAGAACTGACTGCAAGCCAGCTTCCACACGACCCACTCAATGAAGGTGCTAAACATCTCGAAGTTTGAACAAGAAATCGAGCACCCCATTGGAAGGCAACAATCAATGTAATACTGCCCCTCCCACATACAGCCCAACAAGTGAAAATAGTCCGGGTGCACTGGCAGGAGGCGGAAAGCCGCGTCTATATCGGTTTTCCCCATAAGCGCCCCTGGCCCACACCGCCGCACCAAATCCACCGCCCGATCAAACGAAACACGCCGTCGAACAAGCCTCCTGCTCTATATCATCATCCCCCCCCCCCCTTCCCCTTTCCTGCAGGGTGAGATAAATGATGGATCAGGCGAAACTTATTGGGTTCCTTTTTAGGTATTAAGCCCAAAGGAGAGACCCAGCAGGAGTCCCCGAATGGACCCACCATGCACTGAAAGACCACTTCCTTACCCTATTTCTCGCCCACCACCTCAGGTTGGACCCGAGCCAACTACAAAAAGCGGGCCGAATCTTAAAATGTCGGCGCGCATGAGCGCCATAAGCTCACTAATCTTGGAGTGACAAAGGTCATTTCCCCACCGCGTGTACAACCAGGATCACAGGGCCTGTGGTAACACCAGCAATAGACATTACTTCAGACAGGACCTGGGGCCAACGAAGCCCCCGAATGCCTCTCCAAAACACCTCAATATGTTGAAAGTCAAGACTTCTGCCTCCAGGACAGATTTCGACACGTTGCCCAGCCCGAAAGATGTAAGAATGGCCAAGTATCCATACCGTTGGAGGAACCACTTCTGAAAAAGAAAAACAATTAGTCACTCACAAAAGTAACTCAGGTCTAACATAACGGGCGTAACAAGCCGAACGCCAGCGACCGATCTTCATGACCGCCAATTCAGGCAAACCAGCTCTCGCAGCCTCCGTCACCGCCCCAATGCGAAAAGAATGAGTACCGTACTCTTTCAGAGATAAGCCCAGCGCAACAAGCAATTTACAAAACATGGCTTTGAACTGAAAAATCATCAGCGTAGAGCCATCCTGATGAACCAAAAACTGCTCTGAGCAGGTTCTGACTCAAATAATCCTTTACCAAACTCTCCGGGCAAACCACGCCAACGACGGACCATAACGGCAGCCACATCCCCCGACCATACTGATCTGTCTTCGATCGCCTAATCCTAAACCTAACTGCCCCGTCCCCCGAAACCACATCAACGCTGCGCAGCCCCCCTGGCTTGGATTTAGAAGGAGGGAGGAGTTCGCCTATTCTCAGCGATCCGAAAAAAGCCAAACCGAAAGCCACTGCGAATAACACGCTCTCATACGGAGAACTGCACACCGCCGGGCAAGAATGAATCATCTACACTAGCAGCTGATAGGAAACCAGGCGCTGTTGGTCAACCTTCACCCCTTTCTTCTTCCATCCTTTAATAGCCTGCCTGATCAAAAATGCCCCATTGACATCCCCCCAACCCAAAAGCTTAAAATAAAAGGAAACCCCCGTGAGCTTGCGCTTCGCTACAAAACCCGAAGCACCAGATGCCCTAATGACCAATAAAAATTCCACCGTAATCTCCAACCTGGCTGTCTCATCGCCCGCGGCATTTCTTCCTCGGACTAAGTAGCACTACTCCTCCCACGCCTTACCATGTAATCTCCACGTAGCAGGCGTCACTGAAGAAGATATCATTCCCATCATCTGAGGTCCACGAGATTCCACAAAAGCTCCGGACAAGGCCTGCCCACTTCCTTGGCTCCAGGCAGGAGAGCTCTGAACTCCTGCCAACAAAATCAGAACAAGGCATCAGCAACAGAATTATGAACGCCAGGAACATGACGAGATCTAAAATATATATTATATTCCAAACAACGTAAAACCAAATGTCTAAGCAAACTGATGACCGGAGGAGAAGAGGAAGACAAATTATTGATCCAACGAACAACCCCCAAATTGTCCGACCAAAAGCATATATGGCGGTTGGCAAGAAGAGGACCCCAAATCTTGACTGCAACCACAATGGGAAAAAATTCTAAAAGGGTCAAGTTCCTACAGAGACCCAATTCGATCCACTCCACCGGCCAAGAGTCCGCACACCATTCATTTCCCAGGATGGCCCCAAAACCTGCCACCCCTGCCGCATCAGTAAATAAAGCCAATTTGTCGTTGGTCATTCTCGTACCCATTAAGCAAGTGCGACCATTATAGGAGCCCAAAAACTCTTGGTGGCTAAAGAAAGCCGTCTAGAAAAAATTCTCCCCATGGGCATAACACGGCAGGCAAACACTAGAAGGCCCAATAATGATTGCATCTGCTTAAGGGTAACCTTAGAAACGGCCAGGAAACCAGCTATCATGTCACCCAACTTTGACATCTTATCAGGGGGAAGACGGAAAAACATAGCCAAGGTGTCAATCTCAATACCCAGAAAAGTAAGCACCGTGGTAGGGCCCTCCGTCTTCTCCATGAATAAGGGAACCCCAAAATGTTGGATTTAGAACTGGAAAGTGGACAACAAATGTTGACAGGAAGTATCTTGAGGAGAACCGACAAAAAGGAAATCGTCTAAATAATGTATAATGGGACTGGAGCCCGTTTCATAACGCACCACCCACTCCAAGAAGGAACTGAAAATCTCAAAGAAATGGCACGAAATGGAGCAGCCCATCGGAAGACACATGTCTTAATAAAATCTGCCCTCCCACTGGAAACCAAGCAAATGATGGCAATCGGGGTGAACCGGTAGCAGTCGGAAGGCAGATTCAACGTCGGACTTGGCCATGAGAGAGACCAACATAATAGCCTTGTCGAAAGACACGTACGAGACTGATGCATCATCCGCCGAAATCCCATCGTTGAGCGATGAACCCTTAGGATGAGACAGATGATGAATGAGCCTGTACTTCCTTTTTGGGCACAACCCCTAACGGGGACATTCTAAGATTAGAAAAAGGAAGAGACACAAAGGGGCCAGCAACCCTACCCAAAGAAACCTCTTTGGCAATTTTGTTAACGGTAATAACTGAATGCTCACGAGCAGACTTTAAGTTCTCAGAAAACTGAGGACAACCTGAATAATTGAAAGGAATAAAGAAACCAAATTAAAAACCTTCCAATAAAACTGCAGCATCAGATCTATTGGGGTATATTTATAACCAAGGGCGCATCGCGATTGCGCTCACCGGCGTCCTTGACCTCGGAAGGGGTAGGCTTATTGATCTGTCGAACGGACGGGCTGGGACATTGCAAGGCTGCATGGGCTCCCCCACATGAGGAGCACTTGTGCTTGTACTTGCACAAGCCTGCAAACCTGCAGCTGCCCTCGTTAAAGAGCCAACAGGCCCCTGGTCTACATACGGCCAACGACCCCGAAGTGGAGGCTGCGCCCTGAAAGGGCTGAACTTTGGGTGCCATCATGAGGCGAAGCCACACATCAGTGGCCCTGACTCCCCAGCCGGTATCTGGCTGCAAAGCCAAGCGCCGTCGAAAATCTTCATCATACCCCCACCAGGCCGACCCCCACCCCATGCGATTTATACGCACTATAGATGCTGTCAAAATAGACAAACAATTCAGAGCAGCGCTTAGGATGCTTCTGACCCATGACACAACCGAGGACTGAAAAAGCCTAAATCCAATTGTTCATGGTCGTGCACACACGGGGCTTCCTGAAATCCGCTGCCCTAGAATTATCCGTGAAAACCCGCCTCTCCTTATCTACCGTGAACTGATCAGCTGAAATAAGGGACCAAATGTCCACATATTGGTTAGCCCAGATCTTCTCTTTAACCTCTGCGTCCAAGTGTGCCCCCAAAGGGCTGATACCACAAAAGAAAGCCTCCTGATAGATACCAGCCCTCGGGGGGGGGGGGGATTGGAATCAGGGGAAGCAACTTGGGGGGTGGCCGCAGTGGCAGGAGAAAGCTTACACAAAATAGATTGTAAAGTGGATAAAACCTCATTATTACCTGATTCACCAGGACCCCAGGCCTCGGCAAAGTTAAACTCACCACTACCAGACGCGGCCAGAACGCCAACAGGAACAGGCGGACGGACATCCAGCCCCACCGATTCAGGAATGGGGATGACAGCAGACACGTGTGTTCTGGCAAAAGCAGATGATCTCCTAGATGAAAAAGAAGTATCCCTGCGTCCACATTGACCTCTCGGGCTCTGATCAGACACCTCCAAGGCACTCGAAGAACCGCCAGAAGTAGACGGGGACTGCCAGCGGGAGGATCTCTAATGCCTACGGCTATCGGAGACCCTGGATCGTTGTCTGGAGCGGCGATAATGGTGACCAGACGACCTGCAGCGATGATAACGCCGAGGACTCTGAGAGCCGGGCTCTCTTCCCTTACCAGACCTTGCTGGGGAGGATACCGCAACACTGCCAGAGAAGAGGCCACACGGGGCGGGGCGCACCACACACTCCTGCCCTGTCCCGCAACACGATTCCTCCCGGCACGGCTGTGGGCCCAGCCAGGCATATTGGGCACAGCCACCGCTGGAGGGTCCCAGGTGGCACAGGGCGAGGCTTCAGGGCTCAGGCCCATCGGTGGATGGGAGCGCTGGCCATTCACGCTACAGGCAGTATCGGGGAGTGGGCAGCGTGTCCGACCCAGGGTCCCTGGCCAAAGCCGGCTGCAGGACACACTGTACCCACTCCTCCGCATTCTCCAGGGCCACGGCCCGGACTGAAGCCAAAAGGGCTTCCAGGGACATGAGGGGGCTGCAGGAGCAGAAAGAAGGGGGGGGGGGGGGGTGAGGTATAAATGTGAGAGTGTGAGACATTGTACCTGCCTACTTTTTGCTACCTCACACCGGGCGGGAATAGAGTACTTCCTCCCGCCCTCCTATATACCTCTATAGCTCCTCCCCTCACGTGATCCACTCCTCCCTGTTCACCAAGCCACACTACACTATGGCTGCGCCCCGCTCCGTTGCTTTCCTGATAGGCCCAAATCAGCAATCACCCCACCTCCTCCTCCTGTCGCTCCCAGTGACCCAGTGTCCTGCAACTGCCCCACCACACTTAACCCCCTCCTGCCCACCCCTTCATGTGCAGGCTGGCACTAGGCTGTGCCCGTTTTCATCCTGCCTGCAAATTATTCAACAAGGGGGTTGGTGTATAAGCTAACATGCCCCTATCCTATGTCCCATGCCCCAGCGGCTTTACACCTTGCAGGG
The DNA here is from genome assembly GCF_027789765.1 of Dendropsophus ebraccatus. Lineage (NCBI taxonomy): Eukaryota > Metazoa > Chordata > Amphibia > Anura > Hylidae > Dendropsophus > Dendropsophus ebraccatus. Next base: position 8,196,175 of record NC_091466.1, on the reverse strand, counting down.
AGACGCGATAGCGACATGGAAGGACTCACCTGCAGAGTAATGGAAGTGCTAAAGAAATACAAACCAAGGGCTGACTAGAATAGAATCCTGCGGCAGAAGGAAGAGCAATGGACATTTACACTGAACCTTCTGGACTTATCCATCTATATATATGGTATATGAGCTTTACATAAGATTCTGACTGACATGGAGAGAATTATATGGATATTAGATGTTACTACTTACTGACATCTACGGAGCGGGAAGCGAGGCCTGACAGGCGGCTTAGTAACAAGTCACATGATCTCTCCTCTGTGCACATGGATGCGGGATACAGGTCCTGAGACTATATACTGGATACAGGTCACCGTATATGCCGGAAGAAAAAAAAAACACTTTATTTCATTCTGTTTAAAAATAAAAAAAAATACATATATACCTATAGATTTACTGTGCAGGAGTTTTACTATGGAAATAGGAGCAGGAATAAGATAGAAGGAAAGAAATCGATGGGCTGGGATTGTGAGCAATATGAACAAGCACTTATGTGAGTGATGTGCAATACTGTATATGTGTAATACTATATATATGTGCAATACTGTATATGTGTAATACTATATATATGTGCAATACTATATATGTGCAATACTGTATATATGTGTAATACTATATATGTGTAATACTGTATATGTGTAATACTGTATATGTGTAATACTGTATATGTACAATACTGTATATGTGCAATACTGTATATGTGCAATACTGTATATGTGTAATACTGTATGGCTCGGTTCACACGTTGTAAGAGTGCGGCTGTATGTGCGGCTGTAATTGTGCGGCGGTATTTTTGATGGTTCGTGTGTATGCTGGGAAGTATAGGATATGCGGCTGCACAGTGCACACTATCTCTGAATCTACGGCCCTATCGTAAACGGACCCGTAAAAAATGAACAAGACCATTGTTTGCGGCTGGACATGCGGCCGAGGATTGACAGGCGGTCCGTACGGAGTACTTCAAAAATAGCCGGCAATGATGCCGAATGCCGATGCCTCTAATAGTTAATATATTAAATTAATCAAAGACATTTTATTTGTAATCAAGACACTTTCCTTGATCAATAATTTATTTCTAACGAATCCATCATTTTGCAATTAAATATACTGTTAAAAAAAATAGATATATAAATAAATGTATATTTATCTATATATTTATTTTTTGACAGTATATTGAATTGCACAATGATGGATTCGTTAGAATTAAATTATTGACCAACGAAACTGAATTTATTTCCAAGAAAATGTGTTTTATTAATTAAATATTAATTAGTACAGGAAGCTCCATAAGCCGTTAATTCATATTGCCGGTAATAGAGCATTCTGTACTAATCATCACTTTACTTTAATGAAAACATCAAATGTTTCTTCTAATTATGTTATCACAATAGCATTATTAGAAGAAACATTTAGAATTATATGTGCGCTCAGCTGATTGGCTGTTCGGCTGAGCGCACATATAATTAGCGGGTCCACAGTACAGTGACTTCATTGTGCTGCGGACCAGCGAAGAGGACACATCGGGACATCGGATGGTGAGTATAGAGCTCTCCCCACCCCCTCCCTGGCACTGCACCCCTCCCAGCAAGGAAGGGGGGTCAGTTAACCCCTTCCTTGCTGGGATGGGTGCAGTCTGACATCAGTCTGGCCCCCCGGGGGTTAAGGGGGATGCAATACATCCTCCCTTAACCCCTTGGGGGTCAGACTGTAAGCAGCGATCTGTAAAGATGCTGCATACTGTAAGGAGCACAACACCGTTCACAATGATGGGTGTTGTGCTCCTGTTTGTGTTTTTTTTGTGTGTTTCTCCCTTTTTGTTTTTCAGATATCGGTATCCTGGGGATTACGTCGGATTCCGTGGACTACGATGACCAGCGGTTGTTCTTTGAATTTTTTAAATAAAATGGTCAATGAGGGGTGTGGGGGTGTTTTTATTTGAATAAAACGCCTTCCTCAGGGATCCCTGAGGAAGGCGTTGGTAACGCTGAAACTAGTAGGAGAAAGTTTGGTCCTCACCTTGCTCCTTAACAAACTCTGTGACGTCACAGTAAACCCTTACCGGAACACTAGCTAGCTGGTTGAGAACACGCCACCGGCCGGGGCGTACTCCCAGCGTGGACTATACTCACCCTGTTGGAACTCCAAATCGGAAGGATTGCAAACACCTCATCACCAAGAGTAAAAGCAGATGAAAAAGATATCGTGAGTAATGACCTTCTGATGAGTTTTATTTAGGTGCGCTAGATGCAAATCTCTTTATTTTTCTTTGTATTAATTATCACACGGGAAACTACGGGTATCCCCACTGTGCATCAAAAGCAGCACACTAATTGCCTATGTAGTACAGCGCCGTGTAAGATATACACACAGTATATACATTATATTATAGTATATTTAATTGCAAAATGATGGAATCGTTTACATTTAATTATTGAACAATAAAAGGGACTTTATTAGACAGAAAATGTGTTTTATTAATTCAATATATTAACCATGAGAGACATCGGCTATAGTGCAGAGGATCGCAAACCCCGGTAATAGCAATTCATGTAAACTGTTTCCCTGCTTTCCCAGATGCATCCAGAGGTGTTTGCATCACTTTCTTAACATTTTATTTGTTATTTTTAGTTGAACCAGATTTCCAAGTAAATGACCGTATGTTTTGAGCCGCATGTCTATTTTTTCCCACGGCCGCAGTTTCACCCGCACATTTACAGCCGCATAAAAAATACAGCCGCACAGTTACATAGTGTGAACCTAGCCTATAAGTGTACGATACTGCATATGTGTAATACTGTATATATGTGTAATACTATATATGTGTAATACTGTATATATGTGTAATACTGTATATGTGTAATACTGTATATGTGTAATACTGTATACGTGTAATACTGTATATGTGTAATACTGTATACGTGTAATACTGTATATGTGTTATACTGTATAAGTGTACAATACTGTATATATGTGTAATACTGTATATGTATAATACTATATATGTGCAATACTGTATATGTGCAATACTGTATATGTGCAATACTGTATATGTGTAATACTGTATATGTGTAATACTGTATATGTGCAATACTATATATGTGTAATACTATATATGTGCAATAATGTATATGTGTAATACTGTATATATGTGCAATACTGTATATATGTGCAATACTGTATATGTATAATACTGTATATGTGTAATACTGTATATGTATAATACTATATATGTGCAATACTGTATATGTGTAATACTGTATATGTGTTATACTGTATAAGTGTACAATACTGTATATATGTGTAATACTGTATATGTATAATACTATATATGTGCAATACTGTATATGTGTAATACTGTATATGTGTAATACTGTATATATGTGCAATACTGTATATATGTGTAATACTGTATATGTGTAATACTATGTATATGTACAATAGGGCCGGACTGGGGCTAAAAAGCAGCTCTGGCAGTCTAACCCGAGCAGCCCACATACAATACCCCCGGTGTTTGTTTGCAGTGCCCTTACAAGGTACGATTAACCTAGCAGCCAGGCCGCACAAATGATCATTATATTGCTATTGGCCACAGTGAGATGTGCAGGCGATAGCAATATATTTTACTGCCCGCACAAAAGATAAGATCAGCCCATGATTCTGTGTTAAGGCCCTTTTACACGGGCTGATTATAAGCCGAAGGAGCCTTTCTAGCATTGCTCCTTGCCAATAATCAGCTCTTGTACCCAGGCCTGTATTTAGAGTTCATGCTGCCCTAGGCACTTTGCACGCAGAGGCGCCCCCCCTCAAACCCCCCCCCCGCCCGCCGCGCCGTTACTGTACATGCATGGTATATACCCTGGCACTTGGGTGCCGCTCTGCTTGATGCCCGCTGTTCTCATCAAACAGACGTGATGGAGGAAGGAAGGAGGCCGGGGGACTGGTTCTGTCCAGTGTTGGACTGGGGTACCTGGGGCTCACCAATATACAACCAGTGAGACACGACATGCTGACCCCGCTCCTTTCCTGAATTCATCTGTATCTGTGACAAATCTCAGAACACCCTCCATTTATACAGCTCTCAGGGTATGCTGGGAGTTGTAGTCTCTGAGAGGACAACCCTGTAATAAATCACTGTGTGCAGAGGCTCCTGGTGGCTGCAATCTGTGGGTGACAACCATCAGCCCTGAAGGTCCAGTAATACATCTGTCTACAGCGGCAGCTATCAGAGGATTGTACTTCTGTACTACAACTCCCAGCATATCCTGAGGGCTGCAGACTGTCAGTACATGCTGGGAGTTGTAGTGCCTGCAGCTGTTGTAGTTGGGTCCTATACACTGAATGCTTTGTGGCATATAAGAATACATAGATCTGTGGGGGCTCAGTGCAGGGAAGTGACCCCAGAACAGCACTAATAGGGGATAGAACAAAAACATCTCCCCCAATCCCTATTAGTGATGTTCTGGGGTCACTTCCCTACACTGAGCCCCCACAGATCTATGTATACTTATATGCCACAAAGCATCCAGTGTATAATGCACCTAGGACCCAACTACAGCAGCTGCAGGCACTACAACTCCCAGCATATCCTGAGGGCTGCAGACTGTTCTGGGAGTTGTAGTGCCTACAGCTGTTGTAGTTGGGTCCTGGAGGCGTTGCGGGAGATCAGAATACATAGATCTGTGGGGGCTCAGTGCAGGGACGTGACCCCAGAACATTACTAATAGGGATAGGGGGAGATGTTTTTGTTCTATTCCCTATTAGTGATGTTCTGGGTCACTTCCCTGCACTGATCCCCCACAGATCTATGTATTCTTATATGCCACAAAGAATACAGTGTATAATGCACCTAGGACCCAACTACAACAGCTGTAGGCACTACAACTCCCAGCATGTACTGACAGTCTGCAGCCCTCAGAGTATGCTGGGAGTTGTAGTGCCTGCAGCTCTTGTAGTTGGGTCCTAGTTTAAAAGTTTGCACTAGTGTACTGTAGTGACCGCAGGGCTGTGTCAGTACACTACCGCAAACAATAAACTGACCCTTATAGACCCCAATGGTACACAGGCTCTGCACACTATAGAAGTAATTACAGTGCAGTTACTAATGACTCACAGGTGACGTCTTCTCCGATTGCCGTCGCTAACTTTTTGCTTTCTTCTCCATCTGGCGCAGCAATCATGAAGACTTCTCCGACCACAACTTGTCTGCAGGGGCAGCTGGGGGTGACTGGGGAAGGGAGGCAGCTGGGGGTGACTGGGGAAGGGAGGCAGCTGGGGGTGACTGGGGAAGGGAGGCAGCTGGGGGTGACTGGGGAAGGGAGGCAGCTGGGGGGGGCTGGGAAAGGAAGGCAGCTGGGGGTGACTGGGAAAGGGAGGCAGCTGGGGCGACAGGGGGTCTGGGGAAGGGAGGCAGCTAGGGGTGACAGGGCAAGGGAGGCAGCTGGGGGGGGGGACTGAGGAAGGGAGGCAACTGGGGGTGACTGGGGAAGGGAGGCAGCTGGGGGAAAGGGAGAGCAGCTGGGGGGCAGGGGACCAGCAGGGAGGGGCAGCTAGGGTGGCAGGGGAGAAGCTGGGGTTCAGGGGGGGCTGGGGCTCAGGGGGAGAGGCTGGGGGTCAGGGGGAGCGGTAGGGGAGCAGGGAAGAGCTGGGATTCAGGGGGAGAGGCTGGGGGTCAGAGGGAGAAGCTGTGGTCAGGGGGAGGGGCTGGGAGGCTGGGGAGCAGCTGAGAATGCAGGGGAGAGAGGCTGGGGTCAGGGAAGAGGCTGGGAATGCAGGGGGGAGAGGCTGGGGACCAGGGGAGAGGCTGAGGGTTAGGGGGAGAGTCTGGGGGGGGGGCAGGGGAAAGGCTGGGGGGCAGGGGAAAGGCTGGGGGGCAGGGGAGAGGCTGAGGGTTAGGGGGAGAGGCTGGGGGGCAGGGGAGAGGCTGAGGGTTAGGGGGAGAGGCTGGGGGGCAGTGGGAGAGGCTGAGGTTTGGGGGGAGAGGCTGATGGTTAGGTGGAGAGGCTGGGGGGAGCAGGGGAGAGGCTGGGGGGCAGGGGAGAGGCTGAGGGGCAGGTGAGAGGCTGAGGGGCAGGTGAGAGGCTGGGGGTAGGGGGAGAGGCTGGGGGGGGGGGGGGGAGAGGCTGGGGGGAGCAGGGGAGAGGCTGGGGGGCAGGGGAGAGGCTGAGGGGCAGGTGAGAGGCTGAGGGGCAGGTGAGAGGCTGGGGGGGCAGGTGAGAGGCTGAGGGGCAGGTGAGAGGCTGGGGGGGCAGGGGAGAGGCTGGGGGGAGCAGGGGAGAGGCTGCCCCCCAGCAGGGGGGCAGCTGAGGGGTAGGGGAGAGGCTGAGGGGCAGGTGAGAGGCTGGGGGGCAGGAGAGAGGCTGGGGGGAGCAGGGGAGAGGCTGGGGGGCAGGGGAGAGGCTGCCCCCCAGCAGGGGGGCAGCTGAGGGGCAGGGGAGAGGCTGAGGGGCAGGTGAGAGGCTGAGGGGTAGGGGGAGAGGCTGGGGGGAGCAGGGGTAGGGGGAGAGGCTGGGGGGAGCAGGGGAGAGGCTGAGGGGCAGGTGAGAGGCTGGGGGGCAGGTGAGAGGCTGAGGGGCAGATGAGAGGCTGGGGGGGGGCGGCTGGGGGGCAGGTGAGAGGCTGAGGGGCAGGGGAGAGGCTGAGGGGCAGGTGAGAGGCTGAGGGGTAGGGGGAGAGGCTGGGGGGAGCAGGGGAGAGGCTGAGGGGCAGGTGAGAGGCTGGGGGGCAGGTGAGAGGCTGAGGGGCAGATGAGAGGCTGGGGGGGCGGCTGGGGGGCAGGTGAGAGGCTGAGGGGCAGGGGAGAGGCTGAGGGGCAGGTGAGAGGCTGAGGGGTAGGGGGAGAGGCTGGGGGGAGCAGGGGAGAGGCTGAGGGGCAGGTGAGAGGCTGAGGGGCAGGTGAGAGGCTGGGGGGCAGGTGAGAGGCTGAGGGCAGGGGATAGGCTGGGGGGCAGGGGAGAGGCTGGGGGGGGCAGGTGAGAGGCTGGGGGGGGCAGGGGAGAGGCTGGGGGGGCAGGTGAGAGGTTGGGGGGCAGGTGAGAGGCTGGGGGGGCAGGGGAGAGGCTGAGGGGCAGGTGAGAGGCTGGGGGGCAGGTGAGAGGCTGAGGGGCAGGTGAGAGGCTGGGGGGCAGGTGAGAGGCTGAGGGGCAGATGAGAGGCTGGGGGGAGCAGGGGAGAGGCTGAGGGGCAGGGGAGAGGCTGAGGGGTAGGGGGAGAGGCTGGGGGAGCAGGGGAGAGGCTGAGGGGCAGGTGAGAGGCTGGGGGGCAGGTGAAAGGCTGAGGGGCAGGTGAGAGGCTGGGGGGCAGGTGAGAGGCTGGGGGGGCAGGGGAGAGGCTGGGGGGCAGGTGAGAGGCTGGGGGGGCAGGGGAGAGGCTGAGGGGCAGGTGAGAGGCTGGCGGGGCAGGGGAGAGGCTGGGGGGCAGGTGAAAGGCTGGGGGGGGCAGGGGAGAGGCTGGGGGGGCAGGGGAGAGGCTGGGGGGCAGGTGAGAGGCTGGGGGGGGCAGGGGAGAGGCTGAGGGGCAGGTGAGAGGCTGGGGGGGCAGGGGAGAGGCTGGGGGGGCAGGGGAGAGGCTGGGGGGCAGGTGAGAGGCTGGGGGGGGCAGGTGAGAGGCTGGGGGGGGCAGGGGGGGGCGGGCAGACGCTGTGGGGCTGGGGGGAGACGGGGCGGCCGGGAGCAGGATGGGCAGGCAGGCTGGTTCCCTCCCCCCATGCAGCACCGGGGTCCGGGGTGCAGGGCTGGTGTTGAGCTTCCGGCACACACAGTCTGACAGAGGCCAGAAGCTCCCAGCTGCAGCCCCGCGTTCCTGGATCTTCTCTCCTGCTAGGCGATGACGTCACATCACGTGAGCGCCGCCGAGCAGGAGACAAGATCCGGGACCGCGGGGCTGCAGCTGTGAGCTTCTGGCCTCTGTCACACTGTGTGTGCCGGAAGCTCACCCCCTGCCTCGCACCCCGGACCCCGGTGCTGCATGGGGGGAGGGAACCAGCCTGCCTGCCCATCCTGCTCCCGGCCGCTCCGTCACACCTCCCCCCCCCCCCCCCCCCCCGGCGCGGACTAGGCACCCGTGGGCCGGTGCCTACGGACGTTTTTTTTTATTTTTTTTTTAATAATAAAAAAAGTGTTCCCTGCGGGTGCCGCCCCCCCAGGGCGCTGCCCTAGGCACCGGACCACGGGTGCCTAGTGACAAATACGGCCCTGCTTGTACCGGTCTTAAGACAGAGCGCAATGCAAGCTGTGGCAAACTCTGATTTACTAGTATTTACTGTATTGCTTCACACAGTTACATTGCTCCTCTGTGGCCCCATGTATGCAGTTAGCCCCACTTTGAGCCTCCCACTAGTAGCCAGGCCCCTCTGTGTTCCCATATATTATTATGCCCCCTTTGTTCCCTATATATTACTGGGTTCCTCTGTGCTTCAATTTAGTAATAGGCCTCCTGTGTGCTCTGCCCCCATACGGTATTAGGTCACTCTTTTATGCCCCCTATAGTAGTTAGGTCCCTCTGTGTGCCCCATATGCCCTCTTTGTGCTCCCATTTAAGCTTCCTCCATAACCCCACATAGTATTAGGTCCCCTGTGTTCCTGCATATACTATAGAACCCTCATGCCTGCATATAGTATAGACCCCTACTGTAAAGCAGTCCCCATATATTATAGCCAACATCCCTGTGCAGCAGCCCCATGTAGTATAACCCGCCTTTTCTTGTGCAGCAGCCCCATGTAATCTAGCCCCACTCCTTTCCTGTATAGTAGACCCATGTAGTGTAGCCCCCTGTGTAACCCCCATAGTATAAACCCCTCAAAGTACTCTCCACATAGGTTAGGCCGCTTTGTAGCCCCCACATAGTATAGCCCCCTGTGTAACCACCACATAGTATAGGTACCTGTGTAGCCCCCATATAGTGTAGATCCCACGTAGTGTAGGCCCCTTTGTAGCCCCCACATAGTATAGCCTCCCTTTTGTAGCCCCCCAGAGTAGAGACCCCCCAGGTAGCCCCCACATAGTATAGGATCCCCTGTGTTTCCCCCACATCGTATAGGCCCCCTGTGTAGCCCCCCTTAGTATAGAGCCTATGTGTAGCCCCCATAGTATAAACCCCTCAAAGTACTCTCCACATAGTTTAGGCCGCTTTGTAGCCCCCACATAGTATAGCCCCCTGTGTAACCACCACATAGTATAGGTACCTGTGTAGCCCCCATATAGTGTAGATCCCACGTAGTGTAGGCCCCTTTGTAGCCCCCACATAGTATAGCCTCCCTTTTGTAGCCCCCCAGAGTAGAGACCCCCCAGGTAGCCCCCACATAGTATAGGATCCCCTGTGTTTCCCCCACATCGTATAGGCCCCCTGTGTAGCCCCCCTTAGTATAGAGCCTATGTGTAGCCCCCATAGTATAAACCCCTCAAAGTACTCTCCACATAGGTTAGGCCGCTTTGTAGCCCCCACATAGTATAGCCCCCTGTGTAACCACCACATAGTATAGGTACCTGTGTAGCCCCCATATAGTGTAGATCCCACATAGTGTAGGCCCCTTTGTAGCCCCCACATAGTATAGCCTCCCTTTTGTAGCCCCCCAGAGTAGAGACCCCCCAGGTAGCCCCCACATAGTATAGGATCCCCCGTGTTTCCCCCACATCGTATAGGCCCCCTGTGTAGCCCCCCTTAGTATAGACCCCATGTGTAGCCCCCATAATATAGGTCCCTTTGTAGCCCCCCATAGTATAGGCCCCTTTTTAGCCGCCATATTATAGGCCCCTTTGTAGCCCACCATAGTATAGACCCGCTGTGTTGCCCCCACAGTATAGACCCTTCTTTGCAGCTCCCCCCACAGTATAGACCCCCTGTGTAGCCCCCCACAGTATCGACCCCCTGTGTAACCTCCCCCCCACAGTATAGACCCCCTGTGTAACCCCCCCCCCACAGTATAGACCCCCTGTGTAGCCCCCCCACAGTATAGAACCCCTGTGTAGCCCTCCTCATAGTATAGACCCCATGTGCACCACCCCTCATTGTATTGACCCCCTGTGCAGCCCCCCTCATAGTATAGACCCCCTGTGCAGCGCCCTCCCATAGTATAGACCCTCTGTGTAGCCCCTCCACACAGTATGGATCCCCTGTGTAGCCAGCCCCCCATAGTATAGACCCCTTGTGCAGCTAGCCCCCCCATAGTATAAAACCCCTGTGCAGCCAGCCCTCCCCCCCCCCCCCATAGTATAGACCCCCTGTGTAGGCCCCACATTGCAGCATTTATGTGAAAAATTAAAAAAAACAAAATACACTCGCCTCACCTGGATCCTGGAACTTCCTCTGGTCTGGCAGCTTCTCTTGTAAGTTCAGTGAGCTTCCGGGACGCCGGCCCTGGCCGGAAGCTCACTGATGCAGCACCGCGGCGCCCAGACTTCTCCTCTCTACTGTTCGGCGGCTAACGTGATGACGTCATATGTCAGTTGCCGAGCAGAAGCTCATTGAACTTACAAGAGGTCCGGTGGCCGCGGCCCTTTAACGGAAAGGGGCTGCGGCCCCCCCAGATTGGCAATTGGGCAGCCCAAAGGGCATTTGCCCGGTCTGCCAGATTACCAATCCGGGCCTGATGTACAATGCTATATATGTGCAATATTACATATGTGCAATACTGCTACTACTACTGTATATATGTGCAATAATCTTACTGGTGGGAGTTATTGGAGACAGGCGGCTTTACAGGGGTTCAAATCACCAGATGTCAGAAAGTTATATAGATTCTTAATTTACTTTTATATAAAAAGTCTCCAGTCTTTCAGTACTTATCAGCTGATGTATGTCCTGCAGGAAGTGGTACATTCTCTCCAGTCTGACACAGTGCTCTCTGCTGCCACCTCTGTCCATGTCAGGAACTGTCCAGAGCAGGAGAGGTTTTCTATGGAGATTTGCTGCTGCTCTGGACAGTTCCTGATATGGACAGAGGTGGCAGCAGAGAGCACTGTGTCAGACTGGAGAGAATACACCACTTCCTGCAGGACATACAGAAGCTGATAAATACTGGAGGATTTTACACAGAAGTAAATTACAGATCTGTACAAGTTTCTATAACCAATTGATTTGAAAGAAAAAAAAAACACCAGAGTTTCCATTTAAGTATAATATACATCCTGTACAGACAAAGATTTTTTATAGAAAGTTTATAATAAAGGATATTTTTTACACACGTCGTTTTTTAGTGTCAATGATATCCAGAGATGTACAGATGATTGGTGGAACAAGAAACTATTTGTGTGACGGCTCAAACAGACCAACTTGTACCCAGAAAGCTCTTCCCCCTTGTAATATCCGTCTTCTCATATAAAGAGACTTATTGGTCACATGACGGAAAGGAAGAAATAACAGGAAAACAACTTTTTAGACATAAAGATCACAGGAAATAACAATGAAGCAAAAATGTTTAACAAATAGCGATAAAACCAGATACAATAGTAATAGCAGCCAATTTATATGGATTGCATAATACCGCCACACCGTGACCACTATCACCACCACTACAGACCCTATAACAGAGGGCAGTTACATCCAGTGACTCACAGGGGGCATCTTCTCTGATCAGAGTCTTTCACATTACCATTTTCTCTCCATCCATCCTGGGCCACCTTGAAGTCTTCCCCGGCTGTGAATCTTCTCTCCAGAATCTGTCAGAGAAACATTTTAGGCTCCAACACATACAGTAGTTAGCTCCAGGGCCGTTTCTAGTGGCGGGCGGGCCGGGCGACCGCACAGGGCGCCGACAGCTAGGGGGCGCTGGCCGCCCGCCCCATCAGCTGCCCAGATCGCCGCCACCCCGCCCGGCGTGCGCCCCCCGGGCCGGTCCCTCCAGGCAGCCGGATCTAGTACAGTGAGCTTCCGGCCCAGGCAGGCTGAAGCTCACTGCTGTAGCCCCGCAGCTCCCGGACTTCTCTTTGGCAGTGGACATGTGACGTGATCACATGACCGCCGCTGAGGAGAGAAGTCCGGGCGCTGCGGGGCTACAGCAGTGAGCTTCCGGGCAGGTGCGTGACAGTCTGCCTGTGCCGGAAGCTCACTGAACTTACAAGATCAGCTGCCAGACAGAGGGAGACGCTGCCGCAGGATCCAGGAGAGGTGAGTGTATTTTTTTTTCTTCTCATAACTGCTAGAATGTGGGGGATACAATGGGGCCAATAGTATGGAAGGCTACACGGGGGGGGAGGCTACATGGGGGGAGGGCTATACTATGGGGGGCTATTTGGATGGGGGGCTACTCTGGGGGAGAGCTATACTTTGGGGGGCTACTCAGGGGGAGAGCTATACTATGGGGGGCTACTTGGGGGGAGAGCTATACTATGGGGGCTACTCAGGGGGAGAACTATACTATGGGGGGCTACTCAGGGGGAGGGCTATACTATGGGGGCTACTTGGGGGGAGGGATATACCTTGGGGGGCTAGGCTATACTTTGGGGGTCTACCCGAGGGGAGGGCATTACTGTGGGGGGCTACACGGGGGGAAGGCTATCCTGTATGGGGCTATTACTATCTGTACTGCACAGGGGGATTAGTACTATAAGGGGGAACACTGGGGGGGATTATTACTATAAGGGGGAGCACAGGGGGGATTATTACTATGGGGGGCACTGGGGGATTATTACTAGTGGGGGGCAAAGAGGGGATTATAACTATAGGGGGAAGCACAGGGGGATTATTACTATGGGGATAGAGCACAGGGGGGAATATTACTATGGGGATAGAGCACAGGGGGATTATTACTATGGGGGGAGCACAGGGGGATTATTACTATGGGGTAGAGCACAGGGAGGGATTATTACTATGGGGGAAGCACAGGGGGATTATTACTATATGGGGGCACAGCAGGGGATCCTACATACAGGGGGCAACCCACAAACCTACTGACTTCACTGCACATGACACAAAAAAGTGGAAGTTGTTGTTAAAGTTCGGAGCCTAAGATGTTTGTAGAAGAGACGAATTGTAGCTGGAAGAAATCATCATGGAGGTCTGGGCCAGAAGGAAAGGAAAAGAGAAGTGACGCCTCAGATCCAAGAAGACGTCACCTGTAAGTCACGGAATTCCTTTTTTTTTTTTTTTTGGGGGGGGGTGGGGGGGGGGCGCTTTTGGCAAGATTCGCCCTGTAGTCCAAATTAGCTAGAAACGGCCCTGGTTAGCTCCCTTCCCTTGTACCTCTATATAGTAGTTACACCCCTCTATGCCCCCATACAGGGCTGGGACAAAGGGTAGGCAATGGCCTAGGGTGCCATCTGGTGGTGAATGACAGGGGCGCAAGTTTAATCTTTTTCAAAAAAATTTCAGGCTACTCTGATGCTTGGTCTGGCGCCCCCAGATGCTGCCCCTGCATAGTGAGCGTCCATGCATTATATTAAATGCATGGCCACTCGCAACAGGTTCTCCTGTATGCACATTCTGTGGTGACACCATGGAATATAGGTGCAGAAGCAGGGACTCCGAAAGTGGGGGAAGGGGGCCAGACCGGTTATTTAAACACATTACAAAGTTATATAACTTTGTAATGTGTGTTAAATAAGCAAAAAAATAACTTTCCGTGGGAGTTGTCCTTTAAGCCTGTGATGTAGAAGTGATCTGGAGCAGCCAGTGATGTCTTCCTGGTCAGGCTGCTCCATGAGATCTGTGTGCAGCCTGGCCAGGAAGCATCCAGGAGGCCACAGCAGTGTGGGAAGAGTGGTGAGGTGAGTAACTGGCTTGTTTGTTTTACTTATTCAGGAGATGAGGGACTACAGGGGGATATACACTGTGTGGGGGCTACAGGGGGATATATACTGTGTGGGGGCTACAGGGGGATATACACTGTGTGGGGGCTACATGGGGATATACACTGTGTGGGGGGATATACACTGTGGGGGCTACAGGGGGATATACACTGTGTGAGGGCTACAGGGGAATATACACTGTGTGGGGGATACAGGGGGATATACACTGTGTGGGGACTACAGGGGGATATACACTGTGTGGGGGCTACAGGGGGATATACACTGTATGGGGGCTACAGGGGGATATACACTGTGTGAGGGCTACAGGGGGATATACACTGTGTGGGGGCTACAGGGGGATATACACTGTGTGGGGGCTACAGGGGGATATACACTGTGTGAGGGCTACAGGGGGATATACACTGTGTGGGGGCTACAGGGGGATATACTCTGTGTGGGGGATATACACTGTGTGGGGGATATACTCTGTGGGGGCTACAGGGGGATATACACTGTGTGGGGGCTACAGAGGGATATACACTGTGTGGGGGATATACACTGTGTGGAGGCTACAGGGGGATATACACTGTGTGGGGGCTACAGGGGGATATACACTGTGTGGGGGCTACAGGGGGATATACACTGTGTGGGGGCTACAGGGGAATATACACTGTGTGGGGGCTACAGGGGGATATACACTGTGTGGGGGCTACAGGGGGATATACACTGTGTGGGGGCTACAGGGGGATATGCACTGTGTGGGGGATATACACTGTGTGGGGGCTACAGGGGGATATACACTGTGTGGGGGGATATACACTGTGTGGAGGCTACAGGGGGATATACACTGTGTGGGGGCTACAGGGGGATATACACTGTGTGGGGGCTACAGGGGGATATACACTGTGTGGGGGCTACAGGGGAATATACACTGTGTGGGGGCTACAGGGGGATATACACTGTGTGGGGGCTACAGGGGGATATACACTGTGTGGGGGCTACAGGGGGATATGCACTGTGTGGGGGATATACACTGTGTGGGGGCTACAGGGGGATATGCACTGTGTGGGGGATATACACTGTGTGGGGGCTACAGGGGGATATACACTGTGTGGGGGGATATACACTGTGTGGAGGCTACAGGGGGATATACACTGTGTGGGGGCTACAGGGGGATATACACTGTGTGGGGGCTACAGGGGGATATACACTGTGTGGGGGCTACAGGGGGATATACACTGTGTGGGGGCTACAGGGGGATATACTCTGTGTGACGAGGCTGAAGTTGGTTTCTTATTGGTCAGTTTCTTATTCAGAGGATTTTTCTTTTTCCTGTTTTAGCTATTATTCTTACAGAAAATGTATAATATTCATACCCTACCATAAGTGAGGGGCCCTTAGGGGACCTGTGATAAAAATGGCAAAAAAGACCCCACGGTTGGCATAAAAATGGGCATGAAAGTAAAACCACAAAATTATTATTTAAAAATAAAATTGACTTTGGGCCACTGATCTCACACTGACAATACACAGAGAGGGATGCCCCGCATCACATCCAAGAGAGTCCAGCCTGGCCCAAAGTGGTTCTGGGTATAAAAACTGGCATCAAAGTGGGCAGATGGGCATTTTTGTCCTATTTTGAATAAGTAACAGGTGTTTTCAAAGGGTTAAATGAGTTTGGGCCACTGATCTCACACTGATAATACACAGAGAGGGATCCCCCGTATCACATCCAAGAGAGTCCAGCCTGGCCCAAAGTGGTTCTGGGTAAAAAAACTGGCATCAAAGTGGGCAGATTGGCATTTTTTCCTAATTTGAATAAGTAACAGCTATTTTCAAAGGGTTAAATGAGTTTGGGCCACTGATCTCACACTGATAATACACAGAGAGGGATGCCCCGCATCACATCCAAGAGAGTCCAGCCTGGCCCAAAGTGGTTCTGGGTATAAAAACTGGCATCAAAGTGGGCAGATTGGCATTTTTCCCAATTTGAATAAGTAACAGGTATTTTCAAAGGGTTAAATGAGTTTGGGCCACTGATCTCACACTGATAATACACAGAGAGGGATGCCCCGCATCACAACCAAGAGAGTCCAGCCTGGCCCAAAGTGGTTCTGGGTATAAAAACAGGCATCAAAGTGGGCAGATGGGCATTTTTTCCTAATTTGAATAAGTAACAGCTGTTTTCAAAGGGTTAAATGAGTTTGGGCCACTGATCTCACACTGATAATACACAGATAGGCATGCCCCGCATCACATCCAAGAGAGTCCAGCCTGGCCCAAAGTGGTTCTGGGTATAAAAACTGGCATCAAAGTGGGCACATAGCCATTTTTCATGATTTGAATAAGTAACAGCTGTTTTCAAAGGGTTAAATGAGTTTGGGCCACTGATCTCACACTGATAATACACAGAGAGGGATCCCCCGCATCATACCCAAGAGAGTCCAGCCTGGCCCAAAGTGGTTCTGGGTATAAAAACTGGCATCAAAGTGGGCAGATTGGCATTTTTTCCTAATTTGAATAAGAAACAGCTGTTTTCAAAGGGTTAAATGAGTTTGGGCCACTGATCTCACACTGATAATACACAGAGAGGGATGCCCCGCATCACATCCAAGAGAGTCCAGCCTGGCCCAAAGTGGTTCTGGGTATAAAAACTGGCATCAAAGTGGGCAGATGGGCATTTTTGTCCTATTTTGAATAAGTAACAGGTGTTTTCAAAGGGTTAAATGAGTTTGGGCCACTGATCTCACACTGATAATACACAGAGAGGGATCCCCCGTATCACATCCAAGAGAGTCCAGCCTGGCCCAAAGTGGTTCTGGGTAAAAAAACTGGCATCAAAGTGTGCAGATTGGCATTTTTTCCTAATTTGAATAAGTAACAGCTATTTTCAAAGGGTTAAATGAGTTTGGGCCACTGATCTCACACTGATAATACACAGAGAGGGATGCCCCGCATCACATCCAAGAGAGTCCAGCCTGGCCCAAAGTGGTTCTGGGTATAAAAACTGGCATCAAAGTGGGCAGATTGGCATTTTTCACAATTTGAATAAGTAACAGGTATTTTCAAAGGGTTAAATGAGTTTGGGCCACTGATCTCACACTGATAATACACAGAGAGGGATGCCCCGCATCACAACCAAGAGAGTCCAGCCTGGCCCAAAGTGGTTCTGGGTATAAAAACAGGCATCAAAGTGGGCAGATGGGCATTTTTCCTAATTTGAATAAGTAACAGCTGTTTTCAAAGGGTTAAATGAGTTTGGGCCACTGATCTCACACTGATAATACACAGATAGGCATGCCCCGCATCACATCCAAGAGAGTCCAGCCTGGCCCAAAGTGGTTCTGGGTATAAAAACTGGCATCAAAGTGGGCACATAGCCATTTTTCATGATTTGAATAAGTAACAGCTGTTTTCAAAGGGTTAAATGAGTTTGGGCCACTGATCTCACACTGATAATACACAGAGAGGGATGCCCCGCATCATACCCAAGAGAGTCCAGCCTGGCCCAAAGTGGTTCTGGGTATAAAAACTGGCATCAAAGTGGGCAGATTGGCATTTTTTCCTAATTTGAATAAGAAACAGCTGTTTTCAAAGGGTTAAATGAGTTTGGGCCACTGATCTCACACTGATAATACACAGAGAGGGATCCCCCGCATCACATCCAAGAGAGTCCAGCCTGGCCCAAAGTGGTTCTGGGTATAAAAACTGGCATCAAAGTGGGCAGATTGGCATTTTTTCCTAATTTGAATAAGAAACAGCTGTTTTCAAAGGGTTAAATGAGTTTGGGCCACTGATCTCACACTGATAATACACAGAGAGGGATCCCCGCATTACATCCAAGAGAGTCCAGCCTGGCCCAAAGTGGTTCTGGGTATAAAAACTGGCATCAAAGTGGGCAGATTGGCATTTTTTCCTAATTTGAATAAGAAACAGCTGTTTTCAAAGGGTTAAATGAGTTTGGGCCACTGATCTCACACTGATAATACACAGAGAGGGATGCCCCGCATCACATCCTGTTATGCTGACAAATGCCTCCTGAGTACTTTAGCCCTGCTTGCTTAAAGGGGTAGTGCGGCGCTAAACATTTATTCACAAAATACCCAGAACCACTTTGGGCCAGGCTGGACTCTCTTGGATGTGATGCGGGGCATCCCTCTCTGTGTATTATCAATGTGAGATCAGTGGCCCAAACTCATTTAACCCTTTGAAAACAGCTGTTTCTTATTCAAATTAGGAAAAAATGCCAATCTGCCCACTTTGATGCCAGTTTTTATACCCAGAACCACTTTGGGCCAGGCTGGAATCTCTTGAATGTGATGGAGGGCATGCCTATCTGTGTGTATGTAGTGTGAGATCAGTGGCCCAAACTCATTTAACCCTTTGAAAACAGCTGTTACTTATTCAAATTGGGAAAAATGCCAATCTGCCCACTTTGATGCCAGTTTTTATACCCAGAACCACTTTGGGCCAGGCTGGACTCTGTTGGATGTGATGCGGGGCATCCCTCTCTGTGTATTATCAGTGTGAGATCAGTGGCCCAAACTCATTTAACCCTTTGAAAACAGCTGTTTCTTATTCAAATTAGGAAAAAATGCCAATCTGCCCACTTTGATGCCAGTTTTTATACCCAGAACCACTTTGGGCCAGGCTGGACTCTCTTGGATGTGATGCGGGGCATGCCTCTCTGTGTGTACGTAGTGTGAGATCAGTGGCCCAAAGTCATTTAACCCTTTGAAAATACCTGTTACTTATTCAAATCATGAAAAATGGCTATGTGCCCACTTTGATGCCAGTTTTTATACCCAGAACCACTTTGGGCCAGGCTGGAGTCTCTTGGATGTGATGCGGGGGATCCCTCTCTGTGTATTATCAGTGTGAGATCAGTGGCCCAAACTCATTTAACCCTTTGAAAACAGCTGTTACTTATTCAAATTAGAAAAAAAAGGCAATCTGCCCACTTTGATGCCAGTTTTTATACCCAGAACCACTTTGGGCCAGGCTGGACTCTCTTGGATGTGATGCGGGGCATGCCTCTCTGTGTATTATCAGTGTGAGATCAGTGGCCCAATCTCATTTTTATTTTTAAATAATAATTTTGTGGTTTTACTTTCATGCCCATTTTTATGCCAACCGTGGGGTCTTTTTTGCCATTTTTATCACCAGTCCCCTCAGGGCCCCTCACTTACGGTAGGGTATGAATATTATACATTTTCTGTAAGAATAATAGCTAAAACAGGAAAAAGAAAAATCCTCTGAATAAGAAACTGCCGAATAAGAAACCAACTTCAGCCTCGTCTCTGTGTGGGGGATATACACTGTGTGGGGGCTACAGGGGGATATACACTGTGTGGGGGCTACAGGGGGATATACACTGTGTGGGGGCTACAGGGGGATATACACTGTGTGGGGGCTACAGGGGGATATGCACTGTGTGGGGGATATACACTGTGTGGGGGCTACAGGGGGATATACACTGTGTGGGGGCTACAGGGGGATATACACTGTGTGGGGGCTACAGGGGGATATACACTGTGTGGGGACTACAGGGGGATATACACTGCGGGGGCTACAGGGGGATATACACTGTGTGGGGGCTACAGGGGGATATACACTGTGTGGGGGCTACAGAGGGATATACACTGTGTGGGGGCTACAGGGGGATACACACTGTGTGGGGACTACAGGGGGATATACACTGTGTGGGGGCTACAGGGGGATATACACTGTGTGGGGGCTACAGGGGGATATACACTGTGTGGGGGCTACAGGGGGATATACAATGTGTGGGGGCTACAGGGGGATACACACTGTGTGGGGGCTACAGGGGGATATACAATGTGTGGGGGCTACAGGGGGATATACACTGTGTGGGGGCTACAGGAGGATATACTCTGTGTGGGGGCTGTAGGGGGATACAGTGGGGGATATACACTGTGTGGGGGCTACAGGAGGATACAGTGGGGGATATACACTGTGTGGGGACTACAGGGGGATATACACTGTGTGGGAGCTACAGGGGGATATACACTGTGTGGGGGGATATACACTGTGTGGGGGGATATACACTGTGTGGGGGGATATACACTGTGTGGGAGCTACAGGGGGATATACACTGTGTGGGGGGATATACACTGTGTGGGGGGATATACACTGTGTGGGGGCTGTAGGGGGATATACACTGTGTGGGGGATATACACTGTGTGGGGGCTACAGGGGGATATACACTGTGTGGGGGCTACAGGGGGATATACACTGTGTGGGGGCTACAGAGGGATATACACTGTGTGGGGGCTACAGGGGGATATACACTGTGTGGGGGCTACAGGGGGATATACACTGTGTGGGGGCTACAGGGGGATATACAATGTGTGGGGGCTACAGGGGGATACACACTGTGTGGGGGCTACAGGGGGATATACAATGTGTGGGGGCTACAGGGGGATATACACTGTGTGGGGGCTACAGGAGGATATACTCTGTGTGGGGGCTGTAGGGGGATACAGTGGGGGATATACACTGTGTGGGGGCTACAGGAGGATACAGTGGGGGATATACACTGTGTGGGGACTACAGGGGGATATACACTGTGTGGGAGCTACAGGGGGATATACACTGTGTGGGGGGATATACACTGTGTGGGGGGATATACACTGTGTGGGGGGATATACACTGTGTGGGAGCTACAGGGGGATATACACTGTGTGGGGGGATATACACTGTGTGGGGGGATATACACTGTGTGGGGGCTGTAGGGGGATATACACTGTGTGGGGGATATACACTGTGTGGGGGCTACAGGGGGATATACACTGTGTGGGGGATATACACTGTGTGGGGGATATACACTGTGTGGGGGCTACAGGGGGATATACACTGTGTGGGGGCTACAGGGGGATATACACTGTGTGGGGGCTACAGGGGGATATGCACTGTGTGGGGGCTACAGGGGGATATACACTGTGTGGGGGCTACAGGGGGATATACACTGTGTGGGGACTACAGGGGGATATGCACTGTGTGGGGGCTACAGGAGGATACAGTGGGGCATATACACTATGTGGGGGCTACAGGAGGATACAGCAGGAGAACTACTGGGGGATTATGAGGAAACAGTAGGGAAACTAAAGGAGAGATTATGACTACCACTGGGCACAGGATGGGGGGAGTATGACTACCACTGGGCACAGGATGGGGGGGGAGTATGACTACCACTGGGCACAGGATGGGGGGGGGGAGTATGACTACCACTGGGCACAGGATGGGGGGGGGGGAGTATGACTACCACTGGGCACAGGATGGGGGGGGAGTATGACTACCACTGGGCACAGGATGGGGGGAGTATGACTACCACTGGGCACAGGATGGGGGGAGTATGACTACCACTGGGCACAGGATGGGGGGAGTATGACTACCACTGGGCACAGGATGGGGGGAGTATGACTACCACTGGGCACAGGATGGGGGGAGTATGACTACCACTGGGCACAGGATGGGGGGAGTATTACTACCACTGGGCACAGGATGGGAGGAGTATGACTACCACTGGGCACAGGATGGGGGAGTATGACTACCACTGGGCACAGGATGGGGGGAGTATGACTACCACTGGGCACAGGATGGGGGAGTATGACTACCACTGGGCACAGGATGGGGGGAGTATGACTACCACTGGGCACAGGATGGGGGGAGTATGACTACCACTGGGCACAGGATGGGAGGAGTATGACTACCACTGGGCACAGGATGGGGGGGGGGGAGTATGACTACCACTGGGCACAGGATGGGGGGAGTATGACTACCACTGGGCACAGGATGGGGAGA
Source organism: Dendropsophus ebraccatus (assembly GCF_027789765.1). Taxonomy (NCBI): domain Eukaryota; kingdom Metazoa; phylum Chordata; class Amphibia; order Anura; family Hylidae; genus Dendropsophus; species Dendropsophus ebraccatus. Next base: position 8,174,599 of record NC_091466.1, on the reverse strand, counting down.
GTATGACTACCACTGGGCACAGGATGGGGGGAGTATGACTACCACTGGGCACAGGATGGGGGGGAGTATGACTACCACTGGGCACAGGATGGGTCTTACGACTACATGAGGAGAATGGGGATTATAATAGTGTGGAGGTGCAGAGGGGATCTCATTAAGTGTCAGGGCAAAAGGGAGATACTTACAGCATGGAGGAAGAGAAGGGGCTAGTTACTGTGTAGATGTCAGATAAGGGGGAACTGTTCATGTTGTGGCACTATGGATAGGGTATCGTATAGGGGTTAGGAGTGTTGGTAAAATGTGGAGCCTAAAATGTTTGTCCGATAGATGCTGCGGGGACAAGTCATGGCTAACAGAAGTCTTCATGATGGCCCAAACCGAATGGAGAAGAGAAAGAGAAAGAGACTGCCTTCTCTGCCTAGGGCACCAAATTTCCTTGTCCCAGCCCTGCCCCCATAGTTTTAAGGTTTTGCTGTTCCCCCACATAATTAGGTATGCTTTCTGCCCCTGTATAGTAGTAAGGTCCATAAATCATATAGGCCCCTCTGTGCAGTCCCTGTATAGTATCAGACCCTTCTGTGCAGTCCCCATATAGTCTCAGACCCCTCTGTGAAGTCCCCATATAGTATCATACCGTTGTGTGCTGCCCCATTGTAGTATAGACCCCTTGAGTGCTGCCCCAGAAGTATATACCACTGTGTGCTGCCCCCAGCAGTATATAGACCACCTGTGTGCTTCCCCAGTAGTATATAGACCCCTTATGTGCTGCTTCCAGTAGCATAGACCTATTATGTGCTGCCCAGTAGTATGTACCGCTGTGTACTGTCCCCAGCAGTATATAGACCGCTTGTGTGCTGCCCTACTAGTATATAGACAATTTGTCTTCTACCCCAGTGGTATACAGACTCCCTGTGTGCTGCCACCAGTAGTATACAGACCCCCTGTGTACTGCTCTCAGTAGTATATAGACCCCTTTGTCTGCTGTCCCCAGCAGTATATAGACCCTGTGTGCTGCCCCCAGTAGTATATAGACCCCTTGAGTGCTCCCCCAGCAGTATATAGACCCCTTTTGTGCTCCGCCAGTAGTATATACCCCTTGTGTGCTCACCAGCAGTTTATATACCTCTTGTGTGCTCCCCCATTAGTATGGATCCCTTGTGTGCTTCCCCCCAGTAGTATATACTCTCTGTGTGCTCCCCCAGTAGTATAAATCCCTTGTGTGCTGCCCCCCAGTAGTAAATACTGCTTGTGTGCTGCCCCCAGTAGTATAAACCCCTTGTGTGCTTTCTCATTAGTATATAGACCCCTTGTGTGCTGCCCCCAGTTGTATATACCCCTTGTGTACTCCCCCAGTTGTATATACCCCTTGTGTGCTGCCCCCAGTTGTATATACCCCTTGTGTGCTCCCCCAGTTGTATATACCCCTTGTGTGCTGACCCCTTGTATGATAGTCCACTTCCCATATGCCCCTGGCAGGCATCCTCAATAACAACAAAAAAAAACCAACAACATTTATACTCACCTGGGTTCCGCGTGTCACTCCAGTGTCTGCCGCCGGGTCAACAGGGAGAGAGTGGCCTCTTGTAACCACAGGCAAAACACTGCGCTGATGTCGGCCCTGTAGGGGGCAGCATGGAGAGGTAAGTAGATTAATTACCCGGGGATGAACCTAAACTAATAACTGTGAAACTTTTTACTTTACTTTAAAATTGGACAAATGTCCGAAACGATCAAATTCCTGGAATTCTGATGGCAATGTTATCCTCGGCTGTGTAACATATAGCAACAAATCGTCCGGGTATAATGCGGTCTACGTGTAGTCCATGGACGCTGGGATTCTTCCTAAAGGCCACTGCCAGATGCTCCATCACAATTGCGTATAATAATGGTGATAGAGGGCAGCCCTGTCTAGTCCCGTTTCTTATCAAAGCCGAACCAGACAGGATGGCATTGGTGCGCGCTTGTGCAGTAGGATCGGTATATAGTGCCATTATTTTCCCCCCTCGTCTTGGCCCTGGCTACCAGCAACACTGTTTTGTTTATGTTGTCCCTGGCTTCTCTTCCTCTTATAAAACCCACTTGATCCCAATGTATTAAGGATGGGAGTAGCGGATATAACCCGGATGCCAACAATTTTGAATATATTTTAATATCCCCGTTGATTAATGAAATTGGGCGGTAGTTCTTACATATTGTCTGGTCTTTCCCTGGTTTAGGAATAACTGTGGTGACTGCTCCCAATGATTGTCGGGTAAATGGGGATTGTGGGGATACCTGATTGTATACCTTCCTAAGAGATGGGGTCAATATCCCCCTAAATATTCTATAGAAGCGGGGCGTAAAGCCATCTGACCCCGGTGCCTTCCCTATCGGTGTAGATCTTAAGGCCAACTCCCCTTCCCCTGTAGTGACATTGTCCTCTAATGCTGACCCCTCGTCCTCCGGTATCGTGGGAAGCGCCGGGTCCTGAACATAATCCCTTGTATATACCTATTAGTGTGAATGTGCTTGAAATGTCTCTACATATCCCAGTGGGTGGGCTGCACATTGTGTGTTGTCTGGAAGGTTTTATGGATTTGCAATAAAGTTTCTGCTTCTATTCCTGCACTGCTGGATCATCTGCTTTTTGCTGTGAAGATATTGTGCACATTTGGCCGAGTGCGGAACCGTCCACCAGACCAAGAGATGAGCCGGCAAAGACTTTCCATGGGCACCACGTATTATCTGCATGACACATGTATATACACAGGGCCGCCTTAGGGAAGATGGCGCCCTGTGCGGAGTTCTATATTTTCGGCAATCGCACCAACTGTATACAGGGGCAGCAGAAGGGTATATAAGGTGTGATAGTCTGCACACATATACTCTGTAGTGTCATATACTGTATACAGGGCAGCATGGTGGCATATAAGGTGTGATAGTCTGCACACATATACTCTGTAGTGTCATATACTGTATACAGGGGCAGCAGGTTGGTATATAAGGTGAGATAGTCTGCACACATATCCTCTGTAGTGTCACATACTGTATACAGGGGCAGCAGGAGGGTATATAAGGTGCGATAGTCTGCATACACATCCTTTGTAGTGTCATATACTGTATACAGGGGCAGCAGGGTGGTATATAAGGTGCGATAGTCTGCACAAGTATCCTCTGTAGTGTCATATACTGTATACAGGGGCAGCATGGTGGTATATAAGGTGCGATAGTCTGTACACACATCCTCTGTAGTGTCATATACTGTATACAGGGGCAGCAGGGTGGTATATAAGGTGTGATAATCTGCACACATATCCTCTGTAGTGTCATATACTGTATACAGGGGCAGCATGGTGGTATATAAGGTGAGATAGTCTGCACACATATCCTCTGTAGTGTCATATACTGTATACAGGGGCAGCATGGTGGTATATTAGGTGTGATAGTCTGCACACATATTCTCTGCAGTGTCATATACTTTATACAGGGCAGCAGGTTGGTATATAAGGTGAGATAGTCTGCACACATATCCTCTGTAGTGTCACATACTGTATACAGGGGCAGCAGGAGGGTATATAAGGTGCGATAGTCTGCATACACATCCTTTGTAGTGTCATATACTGTATACAGGGGCAGCAGGGTGGTATATAAGGTGCGATAGTCTGCACAAGTATCCTCTGTAGTGTCATATACTGTATACAGGGGCAGCATGGTGGTATATAAGGTGCGATAGTCTGTACACACATCCTCTGTAGTGTCATATACTGTATACAGGGGCAGCAGGGTGGTATATAAGGTGTGATAATCTGCACACATATCCTCTGTAGTGTCATATACTGTATACAGGGGCAGCATGGTGGTATATAAGGTGAGATAGTCTGCACACATATCCTCTGTAGTGTCATATACTGTATACAGGGGCAGCATGGTGGTATATTAGGTGTGATAGTCTGCACACATATTCTCTGCAGTGTCACATACTTTATACAGGGCAGCATGGTGCTATATAATGTGAGATAGTCTGCACACATATCCTCTGTAGTGTCATATACTGTATACAGGGGCAGCAGGGTGGTATATAAGGTGCAATAGTCTGCACACATATACTCTGTAGTGTCATATACTGTATACAGGGCAGCATGGTGGTATATAAGGTGTGATAGTCTGCACACATATCCTCTGTAGTGTCATATACTGTATACAGGGGCAGCATGGTGGTATATAATGTGAGATAGTCTGCACACATATCCTCTGTAGTGTCATATACTGTATACAGGGGCAGCAGGGTGGTATATAAGGTGCAATAGTCTGCACACATATACTCTGTAGTGTCATATACTGTATACAGGGGCAGCAGGAGGGTATATAAGGTGCGATAGTCTGCACACATATACTCTGTAGTGTCATATACTGTATACAGGGGCAGCAGGAGGGTATATAAGGTGCGATAGTCTGCACACATATCCTCTGTAGTGTCATATACTGTATACAGGGGCAGCAGGAGGGTATATAAGGTGCGATAGTCTGCACACACATCCTTTGTAGTGTCATATACTGTATACAGGGGCAGCAGGGTGGTATATAAGCTGAGATAGTCTGCACACATATCCTCTGTAGTGTCATATACTGTATACAGGGGCAGCAGGAGGGTATATAAGGTGCGATAGTCTGCATACACATCCTTTGTAGTGTCATATACTGTATACAGGGGCAGCAGGGTAGTATATAAGGTGTGATAATCTGCACACATATCCTTTGTAGTGTCATATACTGTATACAGGGGCAGCAGGGTGATATATAAGGTGCGATAGTCTGCACAAGTATCCTCTGTAGTGTCATATACTGTATACAGGGGCAGCATGGTGGTATATAAGGTGCGATAGTCTGTACACACATCCTCTGTAGTGTCATATACTGTATACAGGGGCAGCAGGGTGGTATATAAGGTGTGATAATCTGCACACATATCCTCTGTAGTGTCATATACTGTATACAGGGGCAGCATGGTGATATATAAGGTGAGATAGTCTGCACACATATCCTCTGTAGTGTCATATACTGTATACAGGGGCAGCATGGTGGTATATTAGGTGTGATAGTCTGCACACATATTCTCTGCAGTGTCATATACTTTATACAGGGCAGCATGGTGCTATATAATGTGAGATAGTCTGCACACATATCCTCTGTAGTGTCATATACTGTATACAGGGGCAGCAGGGTGGTATATAAGGTGCAATAGTCTGCACACATATACTCTGTAGTGTCATATACTGTATACAGGGCAGCATGGTGGTATATAAGGTGTGATAGTCTGCACACATATCCTCTGTAGTGTCATATACTGTATATAGGGGCAGCAGGGTGGTATATAAGGTGCAATAGTCTGCATACACATCCTCTGTAGGGTTATATACTGTATACAGGGGCAGCATGGTGGTATAAAAGGTGCGATAGTCTGCACACACATCCTCTGTAGTGTCATATACTGTATACATAGGCAGCATGGTGGTATATAAGGTGTAATAGTCTGCAACCACATCCTCTATAGTGACATATACTGTATACAGGGCAGCATAGTGGTATATAAGGTGTGATAGTCTGCACACATATCCTCTGTTGTGTCATATACTGTATACAGGGGCAGCATGGTGGTATATAAGGTGAGATAGTCTGCACACATATCCTCTGTAGTGTCATATACTGTATACAGGGGCAGCATGGTGGTATATTAGGTGCGATAGTCTGCACACATATCCTCTGTAGTGTCATATACTGTATACAGGGGCAGCGTGGTGGTATATAAGGTGCGATAGTCTGCATACACATCCTCTGTAGTGTCATATACTGTATACAGGGGCAGCATGGTGGTATATAAGGTGCGATAGTCTTCATACACATCCTCTGTAGTGTCATATACTGTATACAAGGCAGCATGGTGGTATATAAGGTGCGATAGTCTGCATACACATCCTCTGTAGTGTCATATACTGTATACAGGGGCAGCAGGGTGGTATATAAGGTCTGATAGTCTGCACACATATCCTCTGTAGTGTCATATACTGTATACAGGGGCATCATTGTGGTATATAATGTGAGATCCTCTGCACACATATCCTCTGTAGTGTCATATACTGTATATAGGGGCAGCATAGTGGTATATAAGGTGTGATAGTCTGCACACATATCCTCTGTAGTGTCATATACTGTATACAGGGGCAGCATGGTGGTATATAAGGTGCGATAGTCTGTACACACATCCTTAGTAGTGTTATATACTGTATACAGGGGCAGCAGGATGGTATATAAGGTGTGATAGTCTGCACACATATCCTCTGTAGTGTCATATACTGTATACAGGGGCAGCAGGAGGGTATATAAGGTGTAATAGTCTGCACACACATCCTCTGTAATGTCATATACTGTATACAGAGGCAGCTTGGTGGTATATAAGGTGTGATAGTCTGCACACATATCCTCTGTAGTAACATATAGTGTATATAGGGGCAGCAGGGTGGTATATAAGATGTGATAGTCTGCTTACATATCCTCTGTAGTGTCATATACTGTATACAGGGGCAGCATGGTGGTATATAAGGTGCAATAGTCTGCACACATATCCTCTGTAGTGTCATATACTGTATACAGGGGCAGCATGGTGGTATATAAGGTGCGATAGTCTGTACACACATCCTTAGTAGTGTTATATACTGTATACAGGGGCAGCAGGATGGTATATAAGGTGTGATAGTCTGCACACATATCCTCTGTAGTGTCATATACTTTATACATTCACAGTTTCTATGGAAAATGAAAGGTGGAATCTGGTTGCTAGGGGCAACTGGGCCAGTGTGATAAACAACCCCCATAGTGTATGGTATTGGCTGTAGTGTATGACATCACAGACTATGACATCACTGACTGACACACAGTGGTAACCCCAGCAACCTAGAACTTTCCCCAGTCTTGTGCTTGGAGTGGAGGAGTAAGTATCCGTCTCCCCATCTCCTGCTCTCCCTCCTTATCCGCCATCTTCTACCTCCTGTATATACGGCCGTGGTCACACATAGGGTTCCCTCTCCTGGTTGTGGTAGATAAAAGCCTGATGGAAATGCTGTGTGTGAACACGGCCTATGTGTGCCCTCTCTCCCCATCCTGATAGCCGCCATAGCTGAGACACCATGTGATAGAGAAGACCACTACTCACCAGTAAGGACACTGGAAGACAATGGTTTCCTCTCCTTTATTTGCAGGATTTTGCTGAGAGGCAGAAAGCACATGGCGGCCATGGAGAGCAGCAGCGCTGTAAGTGACAGATTGGGGGGTTCTAGTCTCTATGGAATGGTGGAGAATGCATTGTACTATAGAGAAGACCCCGCACTCACCGCACATGTCCTGCTATGGTTTCAGGAGCTGTTATGGTGGACTGAGGAGGATGAAGACGCCCTCTATCAATTTGAGGTAACGGCCTGTCCACACCGGGGCTATATACCGGGCCTGTCACACTCACTATATACCACTATATGTCACACTCACTATATACCAGGCCTGTCCACACCGGGCCTATATACCGGGCCTGTCACACTTACTATATACCACTATATGTCACACTCACTATATACCAGGCCTGTATACACCGGGCCTATATACCAGGCCTGTTACACACTCACTATATACCAGGCCTGTCACACTTACTATATACCAGGCCTGTCACACTCACTATATACCAGGCCTGTTACACTTACTATATACCAGGCCTGTCACACTCACTATATACCACTATATGTCACACTCACTATATACCACTATATGTCACACTCACTATATACCACTATATGTCACACTCACTATATACCAGGCCTGTATATACCGGGCCTATATACCAGGCCTGTCACGCTCACTATATACCACTATATGTCACACTCACTATATACCAGGCCTGTCCACACCGGGCCTATATACCGGGCCTGTCACACTTACTATATACCACTATATGTCACACTCACTATATACCAGGCCTGTATACACTGGGCATATATACCAGGCCTGTTACACACTCACTATATACCAGGCCTGTCACACTTACTATATACCAGGCCTGTCACACTCACTATATACCAGGCCTGTCACACTTACTATATACCAGGCCTGTCACACTCACTATATACCACTATATGTTACACTCACTATATACCACTATATGTCACACTCACTATATACCACTATATGTCACACTCACTATATACCACTATATGTCACACTCACTGTATACCAGGCCTGTATATACCGGGCCTATATACCAGGCCTGTCACGCTCACTATATACCACTATATGTCACACTCACTATATACCAGGCCTGTCACACTCACTATATACCACTATATGTTACACTCACTATATACCAGGCCTGTCACACACTCACTATGCCAGCCTGTCACACACTCACTATATACCAGGCCTGTCACACTCACTATATACCAGGCCTGTCACACTCACTATATACCAGGCCTGTCCCACACTCACTATATACCTGCCTTTCACACTCACTATATACCAGGACTGTCACACACTTACTATATACCTGGCCTATCACACTCTCACTATATACCAGGCCTATCACACACTCACTATATACCAGGCCTGTCACACACTCACTATATGCCAGCCTGTCACACACTCACTATATACCAGGCCTGTCACACTCACTTTATACCAGGCCTGTCACACTTACTATATACCAGGCCTGTCACACTCACTATATACCAGGCCTGTCACACACTCACTATATACCAGGCCTGTCACACTTACTATATACCAGGCCTGTCACACACTCACTATATACCAGGCCTGTCACACACTCACTGTATAACAGGCCTGTCACACACTCACTATATACCTGGCCTGTCACACTCTCACTATATACCAGGCCTGTCACACACTCACTATATACCAGGCCTGTCACACTTACTATATACCAGGCCTGTCACACACTCACTATATACCAGGCCTGTCACACACTCACTGTATAACAGGCCTGTCAAACTCTCATTATATACCGGGCATGTCACACTCAATATATACCAGGCCTGTTGAGGGAGGCTGACTACTATATTGGGAACTATTGGGGGGACTGAGTACTATATGGGGAACTATTAAGGTGGCTGAGGACTATATGGGGAACTATTAAGGGGCAGAGGACTATATGGGGAACTATTAAGGGGGCTGAGGACTATATGGGGCACTATACAGCAGGGCTTAGTACAATATATGGCCCTATAGAGAGGGGCTGAATACTATTTGGGGCACTATTGGGGGGACTGAGAGGCAGAAAGCACATGGCGGCCATGGAGAGCAGCAGCGCTGTAAGTGACAGATTGGGGGGTTCTAGTCTCTATGGAATGGTGGAGAATGCATTGTACTATAGAGAAGAACCCGCACTCACCGCACATGTCCTGCTATGGTTTCAGGAGCAGTTATCGTGGACTGAGGAGGATGAAGACGCCCTCTATCAATTTCAGGTAATGGCCTGTCCACACCCGGCCTATATACCAGGCCTGTCACACTCACTATATACCACTATATGTCACACTCACTATATACCAGGCCTGTCACACACTCACTATATACCAGGCCTGTCACACTCACTATATACCAGGCCTGTCACACACTTACTATATACCAGGCCTGTCATACTCACTATATACCAGCCTGTCACACTCACTATATACCAGCCTGACACACTCACTATATAACAGGTCTGTCAAACTCTCATTATATACCAGGCCTGTCACACTCACTATATACCACTATATGTCACACTCACTATATACCAGGCCTGTCACACACTCACTATATACCAGGCCTGTCACACTCACTATATACCAGGCCTGTCACACACTCACTATATACCAGGCCTGTCACACACTCACTATATACCAGGCCTGTCATACTCACTATATACCAGCCTGTCACACTTACTATATACCAGCCTGACACACTCACTATATAACAGGTCTGTCAAACTCTCATTATATACCGGGCATGTCACACTCAATATATACCAGGCCTGTTGAGGGAGGCTGACTACTATATGGGGAACTATTAAGGGGGCTGAGGACTATATGGGGCACTATACAGCAGGGCTTTGTACAATATTTGGCGCTATAGAGAGGGGCTGAATACTATTTAGGGCACTATTGGCGGGACTGAGTAGTATATGGGGCACTATTGGGGGGACTAAGTACTATATGGGGGACTATAAATGGGGGCTAAGTACTATATGGGGCACTATAGAGGGGGGCTGAGTACTATATGGGGGACTATAGAGGGGGGGCTGAGTACTATATGGGAGACTGTTGAGGGGAACAGACTTTTGGCCACAACTTTGGCTTTTCCTTTCAATATTCATAGAGCTGGAGATTTGTAGCAATGTGTCGGGGTCCTGGGACCTGTTCTTTCTTGCTCATGTTCAGTATTGCAGGATTGTAGGATTTTCCATTGTTTTTAGGTGTTTGTATATAGTATCACATCTCGTATTCTTTGATGACTTGATGCTGTGACTTGGAGCGCCGGCTCCTTTATATGACATCACCTGTTCTCTTTTCTTGCTGTATGTTATAGTACTATATGTCATTACTGGGCACCCTGGACCTATCTAGCAGTGCATGGTCTACCATTTCTTGTGTATTGTTGGAGGACATAGAAAATCACCACTTTGTTCTCTGAGAGATAAGCCGCCATCTGATCTGCTTTTGTTTATTGAGTATCCAGAAAATCATCTCTCAGAAATTTATCAGACTCTTATCCATTTCGGATCCTTTTCTGGCTACAGAATAAACATAACTAGAAGTCGGCTCCTTTATTTAGGATCCCGCCTTCTACATTACCTCAAAGTATCCGGGCGGAGGTCGTGTCCTCCTCCATGTCTTATCTGGGGGTATAAATCGGTCGTTCCCCTTTCTCTCTTTATAATTTCAATAATAACACCCTAATTAATTCTATAATACATGATTTTACATGGAAAGATCCACCTCTGTCTTTGACGGGTCGAGCACACCTGATTTCAAGGAGAACTCCGGCCAAAATCTATTTTTTAATATGTTATTAGATAAGCAAAATTAGACAAATTCATAATATACACAAATTATTGGACATGCGCATATACTGATATATATATATATATTTTTCCCTCAATTTAGTAGATCAGACAGGCTTCAATGTCGTAAAAAAAAAAATTAGTGTCACGACCCGGTCTATACCTGAGAGGTCCAGCAGGGGGCGCAGTATATGTAGACATTACCTGTAAAAAATAACAGGGCCCTTCCTGTGCTTTCGGCACAAATATACAGCTACCCGCGTTCCCCCCCCCCCCCCCCCCAGCTCGCCTTCCAACCCATAGTGCAACCATCCCCCGCCACCCCCCCCCCCTGGGCTGCCCAATTGCCCCAGAAGTAGAAGTACCAGCCCAGTCCTGTGCAGCGGGGTGAATGCTCCTCTATCGCGGTCCCCGCTGCCTCTCTCCCGACCAACATGACCAATTACTGCAGCGGGAGAGAGACAGCGGGGACCGCGATAGAGGAGCATTCACCCCGCTGCACAGGACGGGGCTGGTACTTCTGGTGCGATCACACAGGGGGGGTTGGGAGACCTTGGGGGATGGTTGCATTAAACCCTTGTGGAAGGGGGGGGGGGCGGATAGCTGAGTCTTTTCTCCCCTTCTCTGATTAACCCTTTGTTCTCCTGTTCCAGATGGCAGACTATGGCAGCACATGTAAGTCCTGAGATTCTTGTCCCCATTGTTTTGTGATGTTATGGGGGAGGGGCCGGGCAGGTGAGGATGTGTATGGGGGAGGGGCCGGGCAGGTGAGGATGTGTATGGGGGAGGGGCCCGGGCAGGTGAGGATGTGTATGGGGGAGGGGCCCGGGCAGGTGAGGATGTGTATGGGGGAGGGGCCGGGCAGGTGAGGATGTGTATGGGGGAGGGGCCGGGCAGGTGAGGATGTGTATGGGGGAGGGGCGGGGCAGGTGAGGATGTGTATGGGGGAGGGGCCGGGCAGGTGAGGATGTGTATGGGGGAGGGGCCGGGCAGGTGAGGATGTGTATGGGGTAGGGGCCAGGCAGGTGAGGATGTGTATGGGGGAGGGGCGGGGCAGGTGAGGATGTGTATGGGGGAGGGGCCGGGCAGGTGAGGATGTGTATGGGGGAGGGGACAGGTGAGGATGTGTATGGGGGAGGGGCCGGGTAGGTGAGGATGTGTATGGGGGAGGGGCCGGGCAGGTGAGGATGTGTATGGGGGAGGGGCCGGGCAGGTGAGGATGTGTATGGGGGAGGGGCCGGGCAGGTGAGGATGTGTATGGGGGAGGGGCCGGGCAGGTGAGGATGTGTTAGTGATGTTGTTTCTTTGTGTTTTTCAGCTTCATCTCTGCTGCCCTGGTAAGTGACTGGACGTTCTCTCTGCATGGCCGTTGTTATAGGGAGAAGCTTCCCCCATTAGCTCCTTCTAGAAGGTTCTCCCCATCTCAGGACTGAGGAGATGTTACTGGGATCGGCCATCACATTGTCACCGTCCGGCCGTACAATCAGACGGCTACACAGCCACTTTAGCTTTGTCCCCCATTGTTTTTCTACACATCGGGGCCCCCGGGCGACTACTATGCTGGAGCGGCAGCCGCTTCTATCCCAGTGATCGGGACGGCTACAATGTCCGGCAGAGTCGGAGACTGGGAGCTCCACCAGCATCTGCTTCACTCTAACACTCTATGGCCGGGCTGGAAGTTAAAGGGGAACGCCGGAGAACAGGAGCCTTATATATAATGTCCGTCCCTGAGAATGGAGGATGAGAGATGAATGTAACCGAGAGAAGAGCAGATATTGTGGCGTCTTATTGTCCTGTGTATTGTGTCACTAACAGGTCGTATATCCTGGAGGAGGACTTGCTGGGTGGGGTCCAGCTGGCCAATGAGATGTATGTATAGTATATACCATTCTGCTCTAGTCACATAGCAGCATATAGACGTGTATACTCAGGTCTCTTCTCCTCTCCCAGCTGGCAGTACAGACTGATGAACGGCCCCGGCTTCTCCAGGTACCGACCACTCTCCTTCTGCTTTATAACAAATCCCATCACAATTCCTTTACCCCATTGATGATTTTCTGTAGAGGGTAAAGGTCAGTGATGGTAAGAGACGTTGTATCTTCTATTGCAGCAGTAACCAAACCGAAACCAAACCGAAACCCGAGAACGTGGAAAGTCTCAGGTATGTCTCCCCTCCCAGCCGCCCAGCACCCGTCTTATGGGCCCAATACCAGGACTGTCAGGGATAGGGGGGCGGCTGCCCAGCACCAGTCTTATGGGCCCAATACCAGGACTGTCAGGGATAGGGGGGCGGCTGCCCAGCACCAGTCTTATGGGCCCAATACCAGGACTGTCAGGGATAGGGGGCGGCTGCCCGGCACCAGTCTTATGGGCCCAATACCAGGACTGTCAGGGATAGGGGGGCGGCTGCCCAGCACCAGTCTTATGGGCCCAATACCAGGACTGTCAGGGATAGGGGGGCGGCTGCCCAGCACCAGTCTTATGGGCCCAATACCAGGACTGTCAGGGATAGGGGGGCGGCTGCCCAGCACCAGTCTTATGGGCCCAATACCAGGACTGTCAGGGATAGGGGGCGGCTGCCCAGCACCAGTCTTATGGGCCCAATACCAGGACTGTCAGGGATAGGGGGGGCGGCTGCCCAGCACCCGTCTTATGGGCCCAATACCAGGACTGTCAGGGATAGGGGGGCGGCTGCCCGGCACCAGTCTTATGGGCCCAATACCAGGACTGTCAGGGATAGGGGGGCGGCTGCCCAGCACCAGTCTTATGGGCCCCATCCCAGACGCCTCATTACCCCCCCCCCCTCCTCTCTGAATGACCGATGGGAATGAGGAGGACTATGATAATAATAAATGTTCCTTGTGCAACAGGGAGGAAAGTCCAGAGCAGAGTAAGAAGGAGATCAAGAAGATGACCAAACATCTGAAGAAAGCCAGGAAGAGGGCCAAGAAGATCACGTAAGTAATAGATTGCGTCTCCTACTATACAGGAAGATTACACATCCCAGACGCCTCATTACCCCCCGATATCACCGCTATACACAGGTAACTGCCCCCTCCTCACCATGTCACCGCTATACACAGGTAACTGCCCCCTCCTCACCATTTCACCGCTATACACAGGTAACTGCCCCTCCTCACCATGTCACCGCTATACACAGGTAACTGCCCCCTCCTCACCATATCACCGCTATACACAGGTAACTGCCCCCTCCTCACCATGTCACCGCTATATACAGGTAACCGCCCCCTCCTCACCATGTCACCGCTATACACAGGTAACTGCCCCCTCCTCACAGATATATATATATATATGTATATACACACACATACAGGATATATAGAGGATATAATAAATGTTCCTTTTACAATAGAAAGGACATCAACGAGATAGAAGCCCAGATCCAAGAGCTGAAAGAAGCCGAGAAGATGGCGGCCGTGTAAGTGATCGATTGTGTGTTTGCCCCCCCCTCCCCCATTGTGTAATAACCCCCCCTCCCCCATTGTGTGTTTACCCCCCCCCCATTACCCCTCTATGTACTTTCCTAATGACCCCCGCCAATGATAGGTTTCTATGTGAGTTCATCTTTTCTGTGCACAATAGGAAGGAGACCAGAAGACCCCAGTGGGGAAGTCGCCTTGTGAGCGTGTAAGTAGTGAGACTGTGTGTGATAGTATACAGGATATTACAGGACGTTCCATCTAGGACCGATCCAGGCCCGGCCGCTCCTATACATAGTGACCTGTGCTGGAGACATCACTACTCCGTGTAGGTGACGGCCGCTCCTATACATAGTGACCTGTGCTGGAGACATCACTACTCCGTGTAGGTGACGGCCGCTCCTATACATAGTGACCTGTGCTGGAGACATCACTACTCCGTGTAGGTGACGGCCGCCCCTATACATAGTGACCTGTGCTGGAGACATCACTACTCCGTGTAGGTGACGGACACTCCTATACATAGTGACCTGTGCTGGAGACATCACTACCCCATGTAGGTGACGGCCGCTCCTATACATAGTGACCTGTGCTGGAGACATCACTACTCCGTGTAGGTGACGGCCGCTCCTATACATAGTGACCTGTGCTGGAGACATCACTACTCCGTGTAGGTGACGGCCGCTCCTATACATAGTGACCTGTGCTGGAGACATCACTACTCCATGTAGGTGACGGACGCTCCTATACATAGTGACCTGTGCTGGAGACATCACTACTCCGTGTAGGTGACGGACGCTCCTATACATAGTGACCTGTGCTGGAGACATCACTACTCCGTGTAGGTGACATGACGGCCGCCTCTCATTGTTTCTTTGTGTGTTTTAGGCTCCGCTCTCTCTTCTGTTGCTGCAAAACCACCGACGCAGAATAACAGTGAGTATCCAGGATCCATTCTCATCCATCTTCTCTACATGCAGGGAAAGGGGAAACATACAACCTCCTTACAGTATTGCACATATATAGTATTACACATATACATTATTACATATATACAGTATTACACACATATACAGTATTGCACATATATACAGTATTACACACATATACAGTATTACACATATACATTATTGCACGTATTCTCTTTCCTGCTCCTATGTGTACAGCAGATATACTCCCTCTCATTACACACCGGCCTCCATCTATTTGCAGGTTTGTTTTTATTTTCAGACTGAGTAAAAGTATTTTTCTTCCCTTTGGTTTCTTAGGAGATTCTTCGCATCGTATATGAGGAGACCCGACCTATTTCTCATTGCCGGCAGTCATCAGGGGTCTAGTGGCCTGTATCCAGTATATAGTCTCAGGACCTGTATCCCGCATCCATGTGCACAGAGGAGAGATCATGTGACTTGTTACTAAGCCGCCTGTCAGGCCTCGCTTCCCGCTCCGTAGATGTCAGTAAGTAGTAACATCTAATATCCAGATAATTCTCTCCATGTCAGTCAGAATCTTATGTAAAGCTCATATACCATATATATAGATGGATAAGTCCAGAAGGTTCAGTGTAAATGTCCATTGCTCTTCCTTCTGCCGCAGGATTCTATTCTAGTCAGCCCTTAGTTTGTATTTCTTTAGCACTTCCATTACTCTGCAGGTGAGTCCTTCCATGTCGCTATCGCGTCTCCCTGCAAGGTGTAAAGCCGCTGGGGCATGGGACATAGGACGGGGGCATGTTACCATATACACCACCCCCCTTGTTGAACAATTTGCACACAAAATGTTCCCCCGTCCTCATAAAACCCGCCCTTCCGAAAACCACCCAGCAGCCGCTGACTAAGCAGCCGCCAACCGCCCAGCTAAGGACACATTGGCAGCAGCCTACATGCAGCTCCGATACCTGTCCTGACCAGCAAGGCCCCCTTACCAAACCAACGCTCCCACCTGACTGCTGCATCAGACCAGGTATATACCCTGAGCAAAGCTCCGGGTCTAGGCCATCATTCACTGCCCTGTATACTAACAGCCCTCCCCCCAGCTACCTGTGTACAGGATATAATACATGCCTCCCATTAACAGTACCCAGTAGCCGCCCCCCTGGGGTGAGACAAATGTGTCAGCCTAAATTTGTTTCCCTAATTCTTGGAGACAACCCCCAGGGGGGACACCACCAGCCCAGAAATAGGAGGGGAAGGGAAAGGCCCAGCCCAGGGAGACCTCCTTACCACACGCCCCTCTGGGCACTTCTTCTGGGGGAATATGCGCTCCCTAGATTGGCGCATACTCTGGCCAAGTCATGGTTACAAGGGGTCGCTGCCATATGACTAACTGGAGGTAAGCAGGAGGAGGGGGCAGGGGAAGCAACTTGGACGGCCCCCTCCTCTGCAGAACCCAGATGCAGGATTGAATTCCTCCCAGGCCGTGGGCTCCTAGTGAAGGGCTGTTGCCTGAGAGCACGGCCTGGAGGGGCCCTAGAGGGACTCCTAATGCGGTACCCCACTCCTCTCCTGCATCAGTATAACTGATGCTGGATGGGGTGCTGGCTGTTGGGGAGGCCTCCTGACCTCTGGAGGTCTTGGCCTCCACCCACAACTCCAATAAGGGTCACCGTCAGCGGCGCCCCCCCCCTTCCTCGACGCCTAAGAGTCTCCATGAGCCCTCTCTCTCCTTCCCCTCACACTTCTTGTGAGGCACTCACACTGGGCTGCCCCTAGTTTACAGTGATAAGAGGGGCCAGCCATGACTGCTCTGGATGTAGACGCCAGTGTGGAGGAGGAGGAGGCTGCTGCACATGTTTCCCCTCCCACACCGGAAACCCGCCGCGCTCCAGGTTTCCTCCCAACTGCCCGGCCAGACTAGTGAGCTGGGGACCTCACGGCAGAGGCTGGAGGGTCCCGTGCAGGGCTCTCTATGTGGCGGGGGCGGCAGGGCATGTCGGGCCTGAGCTGCTCCGGCAGGCACTGGTAGCATCCGGGTACCTGGGGAACCCACTGCCCCAATTACCATTTGAAGCTGCTCCTGCAGCCAAGTGGCCCCATGGCATGCTGCTGTCTCACGGAGAGAGCATGCCCACTTGAGCCATACCCGGTGGTGGCTCATCCTGCGGCACTGCTGACACGCTTCCAGGTCTGGCCACGTGGAGAAACTGCCTAATGCCCTCCGCCACTCCTATTTAATTGTATACTAGCCATGTGCGCTGAGCCACCTCGTCTGACCAGGATGCCAGGTACTAGGACCCAAAGCCGCAGCAAATCCAACTTGATGTCTCTTATTACGTCCCACGACTTCAGGACAACAGAATCATTGCCCCCCCCCCCCCCCACACACACACACACAAGTGCAACACTAAAATGTCAGGGTACCTGTCCAAGCCGTCATAGTACTGTAATTCTGGCAGCGCCCTGCCCCACATCAGAGACGGCAACCGATCAGACTTGTTGAACCTCAACTGTCTGCCATCTGCCCTAACGTCAGCTCGCCGCGTCCCCCCAGCAATAAACAAATTACCAAAAATCCACGCCCGAGGCACCCGACCTGTAACCAAAACAAAACAGAACCACACGTAACCGCTGCCTGTCACAACTCCGGTGGGAATCTCTCTGATTCCCACCTCCCAATCCTTTTCATAACTGCATCCCCAAGGCCCCACCTGGGGGCCTCCGTAGCCGCCCCTATACAAAATGAGTAGGAAGCATACTCGCTTGCTCTCAAGCCTTTTCCCTCTAGACACTTCCGAAACATCACCACAAACTGGAACTGCGACAGCGCAGTCCCATCCACATGACGCAATAGCGTACTCAGGCCGTCCGACCTCTGTGCGAGATACTTTTCCAAGCGCATCACCAGACACCGCTCTGACCCTTACAACCGTGCCAGCGTCACCTCCATGCCTTTTCCTAACTGATCCGTCTTTGACCTCTGCACCTTACATGTCATCCCCTCTGACCCGATGACCACAGCCTCAAACCGCAAACCCCCACCTGTCGTCTTACTCTTAGCCACAAGCTCTAAGGCCCAAAATACCCCAAAAATGCCAGTGTGAATGCTACACTCAACAAGTCCGCCTCATACTGGGGACTACACACCAGATCTACTCTTCTGCACAGTGACCTCAGCAAAGAAACCGTGTTGGGCTGTCGATTGTCCACCGCTTTACCACTGCCCTATTACCCCCGCATAGCTTACATACCAGAAATCCCTTAGTTGCATCTGCCAAACCCCTTAACATGAAACAGAACACAATAGCCACCAACTGCCTGTCCTCCACTGCCTCCAAAAACGTCTCTCACCTCCGCCAAGTCCCAGAGTACACCGAATCGGCGCCACAGAGACCCCAAGGCTACGTCCCATAGCATACCTTCCCCTCGGCCTCTGCTACCGGTTCCAGCCGACGGAAAAGATCCAACTGTAAATGATACAAAGAATCAGCCACCTTGTTATCCACTCCCGAACATGCACGGCTACACAGCATAACACGAATAACTGGCAGCCAATTGGCCGTCTGTGGGTTAATTGTGTGGAAACCCCCATGTTGTCACAACAAAAATGAACCCTCTTCGTCACCAGCACAATAGGGAATAGCTAACAGCGGCAAGCTCTTCAGCAACCCTGCTACCCTCCAAGCCTCCAGCCATTCCCAGGCACACCACTGACCCTAGGAGAAGGCCCCATAACCAATTGCTTCCCCCTCGTCCATGTACAACCCAATATCCGCAGTAGTTACTGCCTCCCCCAACCAAACAGTCCAGGAAGGTCCCCCACACCTCTCACAAGTCCTCCCTCACTTCCACTATCAGCCACAACAAATTGTGAGGTAAAACAGCCCCCGCCGTGACCATAGCCAGCCAGCCGCAAAAAACCCTCTCTATCCCCTCCAAATCGACCACTATTCCTAAAAACGTGGCCCTTGTCCATTGCTAGCAGGACGCCAAACGAGGCCACCACCCTCTATGTGGTATACAACAAAACCGAACAAACGCTTCCTCCGCCTGGACGCACAAACAAAAAGTCATCCAGTTTGTGTCAAACACAGACGTCCAGACGGCCTCTCATTTCACCACACACGTATGAAACGTGCTGAACATCTCAAAGTACAACAGGAAATAGAACAACCCATAGGCAACCAAGAGTCACTGAAATATTTCCCCAAAATCCCCAACATACAGAACTGTCCCACCAGATGGATGGGCGGACCTCTCTGCACTGATGAAGTTCATTACATCTCAGCCAAGCTTCCCCCCCCAAACTCTATACGCCTCCCCGATGGAGTCCATGTAACAAAATAACAAGGAACAATGCTCTGGCGCCTTCTCCCCAATCACGCTGGTAAGAATGGCAAACGCCTGCAGCCAGTTAGTAAAAGTTCAAGTCTCAGACAATGTAGTAAGAGGAAAAAATTGGGGAAAAAAGTTTAATAAATGGGCTGCAATATTGTACAAAATCCTAATCCATTTTATTATACATAATCCCACAATACAAAGACTTTTAAAAAGACAGAGCGATGTAAGGCCCAAAGTGCACCATGCATCCCGCACACACCAATGACAACAGAGAAGCTGTCTGTATAAGACCAAAGTGACAAATAGTACAATGCACCAACCTGGATAAGTAAGGTGCCCTAGTGCAATGCACAAATACATATCACCTACAATAGCATATGGATGGAATCCAAGAAGAAACAAATATAGAAATGTGGTCAAAAAATGTGCAAGTGCACAAAACCGTGATGTGATAAACCACAACTCAGATACAAAAAGGAAATGCGCTAAATAAAGCCGATCAAGCACAAAAGTGTGTGGAAAAAATATTCAGAAAATGAAAATGACAAAAAAAAACAACAAACAGGCATAAAGTGACATGGTCCAGCTCTCAATGACCATGGTCCAGCACGTGCACATTTTGTGACCACCCTCATATAACAGTGTATTCTTGGATTCCATCCATATGCTATTATAGATTATATGTATTTGTGCATTGCACTAGGGCACCTTACTTATCCAGGTTTGTGCATTTTACTATTTGTCACATACAGACAGCTTGGTGTGTGGGGGATGCATGGTGCACTTAGAACATGCAGAGAGGCATGCAGGGCCCAATGTAGGTTTTAAAATGTTTTTAAATGTCTTTGTATTGTGTGGTTATGTATAATCAAATTGCTTTGTATTTTGTACATTATTGAGGAGGTGCAGCCCATTTATTAAGCTTGACCTGTGGTATTGCAGACTGTGGGGTAAAAACCTGTTACCCAATAAAACCTCTCCCTTCCGTACTTACCCCAAATAAAGGACACCACACACTGCGAGTCCATGAATAATTATAGGCCACAGCAGCCACTTTATTACAGGAAAACATTTCCCATGTAACCCGTAACGATAACCTATAACCAGGGGAGGTCACAGATGGCCCATACAGAGCAGTACTTATGCTACCACTAATCCCCAGTTGCGCCATGCCAACTCAGGGCCGACGAATGTGCAGGGGTTCTCCAATACCACCTCAATCAGTGCCATCCACGACCCTCCCTCAGCCACTGCGAGGAAGCACGACCCCTTGTGCTTTCCAGTCCCTCCACACATGCACTGCCTTCTCTAAACTATCCTGCAAGTTAGAACACCACAAATCCATCCCTACATCATTCAGATGGACTCCAACACTCAGAAAACCAGCGTCGGCCACCTCAAAGTCCTTGTGCCTAACAACAACCCCCCATTCCGGGCCACAAACCGCGACACCCCACGACACCCCCCTAGCATAATTAATCCTCTCCACCGAGTGAGCGTAACGTCACACCAAGCAAGCCGCCATCTCAGACCAAACAACAAAGATCCCCAGATACAAACCCTTGAGTCTCAGTAAATCGAACTTTATGTCACGTATCAGATCCCTGGATGAACGAACCCCCATGACGTTCTCCCCCACATGTAGCACCAGGATATCAGGGGAACGATTAGCCCTTGCACAAAAATGGATTTCTGGTTGGACTCCACAACATGCCGCGTACCCCCAGCCAACGCACATGCACCTCACGTCATGGGAAGCCCAGCTATCTGCCCTCGGGACTAACATTTACTCACACTGTACAGGTACGAGTGTGCCACGATCCAGAGAAGGCAGGTCCCATCTAAAAGACAGAAGCAAACAGACACAAATGCAAGGGAGCACAACATGACACAGAACAATTTCAACAAACCCAGCCGCACATAAGAACGGAACCTGGCTCCTACCTCCCAATCTGTCGAACCACAGTGTCGGCCAAGCCATAGTGCACGGCCTCCATTGCTGCCCCTATTTTAAACGAATGGGACACGAAATTCCCAGCTGGCAAACCCAATCACTCCAACTCCGTACTACAACAAACAAAAATTGCGATAGGGCCTTCGCATCCTGATGCATCAAAAAGGGTCCCCACACCCACTAGGACGCACCGCCAGATAATCCCCCACACCACACCGAACAAGCTGCCTAACCCGCGACCGGATACAACAAAATCCACCGTCCCCTCCCCACCTGATCCGTCTTAGAACGCCTCAACCAACAAGACATCCGCCCTTGTTCCCAAACCACCTCCCCCATCTGAATTCCGTCACCCAACTTACATAATCGACTGACTAACTCGCTGATTCTAAAGGCCCCAAAAAAGGCCAGGGAGACGGCGGCCCCGGACCAGGGCACATTCAAACCCATTCACACACAAACCATCCAAGCCACTGATCAACCTCTGTAACAAATCAAAAGATACCGGCCTCCTCTGATCCCTGGAAACCCGAGACTTCTTATATCCCGCCACCACCTGACGCACTAAAAAGTCCTTTGTTTCATCTGGCACCCCGAAAACCTTAAACCAGTATGAGAATCCAGCAAACTTCTGTACTAAACCAGATGCCGAAACCCCCGACTCAAACGCATCGCCAATGAATATTAACAACAACGGAACCACTTCCCCACTCACTCCATCCAAACTCACGCGCCCACAGAACTGAAGCCATTCACACCACACTGCTGCCCTGCCACGCCAAGTCGACCTGCTAACAGCGTCTTCCATCAGTCCAACCTCTCTCCTCAAACTAGGCTAGACAGAAAGTCCGAGCAGAATTGCTCCCACTGTGAACGAGAGAGCGCATTAGCAATGAAGCTCCTGACCCCCGGAAGAAGACGAGCAGACAGCCACGCTTTCAACTCCAAACCTCTCAACACCAGGTGACGCAACAAATTTAAAACGATGCACAGGACCAGCGTATTGCAGGTGAATCAAACTTCATTTATTTTGGACCCATAAAATCACAGACACTTCAGCAAGCTTTACACACAGCTGTCACAGATGCAACAAATTTACCACCGGAGGGGGAGAGGCTAACAAACTATTCACTGAATAAGCTACAGATAAGTTATTGCAACAAAAACAAACCTTTTTATTGCGAATGCAGAGGCCCCAAACCTCAACCGCAGCTACAACAGGGAACAACTCAAGCAATGCAAGGTTACGCACCCAGATTTTCATCCTCCACTCAGCAAACCACTACCCACCAAAGTACGCACTAAAGCCAACCGAACAAGATGAATCAGTATATAGCTCCATATCCGCACACTCAACCCAATCCTCCAACCACACCAAGCGACCATTATACCAATCCAGAGTCACCGCCCAAACCCAAAGGTCTTGCCTATGATCTGCTGTCAACCGAATAAAATGCAGAGGTGACCACTGCCCGCAGTAGCCGATGACAGATGGCAACAAAAAATGCGTCCCATCGGCATTATACAGCAAGCAAAGTTCAGCTTGCATAACTACGACTGCAGCTGGCGACCAAATATTACGCAAACCCCAAAAGTAACCCACTGCAACACGCAAATCCGGCAGCTTGTCCAATCGCCACCGAACCGATCTCAATACCCTGAAAGCGAATCACCATCACTGGACCCTCTGTCTTATCCAATGCCAATGGAATGACAAACCTGCCAGACACCTGTTCAATTGTACGCAAAAGGACAGAACACATCGAAGATCGGGCTGGGCCAACGCACAAGAAGTCATCAAGATATTGTAGAACTGACTGATTTCCCCATAAGCGCCCCCGGCCCACACCACCATACCAAATCCACTTCCTGATCTAAACATATGTCACCGAACAAACCTCCTGCTCTACATCATCATTCACCCTCCCCCCGCAGGGTAAGATAAATGATGGATCTGGTGAAACTTGTTGGGTTCCTTTTTATGTACCAAGCCCAAAGGAGAGACCTGCTGGTGAGGCCATGGTGGGTCCCCAAATGGACCCACCATGCACTGCAAGGCCACTTCCTTACCCAATTTCTTGCCCACCACCTCAGGTCGGACCCGAGCCGACTTTAAATTTGACGGGTGAAAAATTGGGGCTTCTGGGGAATACGGAAAACCAAACCGAAAACCATCCCTCAACAAACCAGCTGTCACCCGGTCCAGGTTCTTATTTAGAAGTGGCAGCATCGTTTCTAACCTCACTGGCGTCCGACCCCTTGTTACCAGACTTGGCGGGGCGACCCTTTCCTTTTTTGAAACACTTGGACTGCAGATGGTTCCCCCCACAGGTCCCGCACTCATGGTTGAACCTGCAGCTGGAACCATAACGACAGTGTCCCTCATTATACTGAGAGCAACAACTGGGTCGCTGGGAGGCCTAGGTTCCGGTCGTAGTGGCCGACCCTTGGCCCCGACATGAAACTGCTGCATCGCACCCAAGGTTCGACCTTGTTTGTGGTCTCCTCACCAGACTGCCTGTCGGCACGGTGGGAGTGGCCAGTCACTGCAGCTGCCACTATGGCGCCGGTGCTGAGGAGGAGTAAGGAGCTGCGAGTGCACCTTCCTGTATACCGGAACCCAGCCGTGCTCCGGCATTCCTCCCAGCTCCCCCCTTTTTCCCCTGGGCTCTGGGAGGAGGAGGAGTAGCTGGAGGGTCCTCTTTAGGGCTCCCAACGTTGCCGGCCAGTTCAGGGCCGAGTCGCTCCGGGGGGCCCTGTCGGCATGCGGACCCCACAGGGATTCATCTCCCCCCCACCACCACCACCACTTCCCCAATCAGCTTCTGTAGCTGCTCCTGCTTGCCAGAACAGAGGCAGAGGTATCCTGGCAAGCCACCACTGTGGCACTAGCCATGACTGAGGTATAGGTGATACCTGCAAAAAACAAAGTTTCAGCAGCACGAGAAAAAAAGAATGAGGGTGCAAGTCTCACCAAACCGGACCCAGGTTCGTATGTAATATCCAAGAAGATGTAGGAGACCGCACTTCCAAAAAGAATATCCACTTTATTCACACCAATGCAACGTTTCGGCTATATGTGTGTAGCCTTTCTCAAGCAGTGATACAAAAGCACTCCAGTGTCGGAGTATATATACATGTGTACATAATTAATCAATCAAGTGAAAAATATATAAACAATGTGAAAAAAATGTGATCCATAGTAGCAAAATAGTGCATCAACACATGATTTCATAGAAAACAAGTAGCAGACCAAACTCTCATGGTCGTAAGTTGTGATAAATATAAGTACAGTGCAGAAACAAATATGCCAGCATAATGAGGTGACATTCACAGCTGTGATAACAAACAAAAACAAGAATACATACATACAAAGCGCCAGAGCAGGGAATCCACATGGAGAGGACCGCACCGGGAACGCTAGCGTCGCCCGCGGATGACGTCACACTCGGCTCTGCGCCCGGACCACGATAGGACCACATGACATGGGGATGTCACGTGATCAACGCGATCCCGGGCGCATGCGCCGGGCAGTCACCAAGCCAGCAGCGGCACACGCATGCCCAGTGAGGGCCAGAGGAATCAGCCACCATATTGAAAAAGGGAAAACTGCCCTTATGCAAAGTATGGGTCAAAATATTATACTAATACAGAATATGGCAAAGGTTTAAACGGACTGTAAGCGATGGAAAACTCATATGGGTGTAATTATGGGCAAAGGTATGGGGAGAATTCATATTAGTATGTCTAATAAGGAACAATAAGTGCGGACTGACCGGTACCAAAATGGAACATAGGGTGAAAGCGTCCCTCAGACCAGGGGGAGCAGCAGGTCAACAAAGGGCAAAAAGATGACCCACAACACCTTACGGTCCCGTGAGTACCAATGTCCTAAGAACCCACCCCAAAAAACGCACTAGTGCAGAAGAAATGGGGTAGGTAAAATGACCACATCCGCTCCCTTGTGCTAGCAAAACTGTATTTACACAGCTAAGACACAAACCCCATCCATGTATCCGTACCTCGGGTCATGCATACGGCTTAAGGGGGCCAAAGTAAGTTAAATATATAAGTAAGTAAATAAAAATATAAAGGCTGAATATAGTCACCCATAAATATATAAAGATTTAATATAGTCACCCATACAAAATGACAGTAACCGAAAAAGCTAGTGCATAATGCAAAAATAAATAAATAAATGCGCTAGATGAATAAGCCGTGGCATCAAAAAAAGAAAAAAAGAAAATAAGGTCCATGTAAGGATTCAGGCAGATGCATGTAGTAGCTTGAAAACAATCCATAATCATTCTGAGAGCAGTTTTACATTCTGCAAGAAACATAAGAGAAAGGCCAATCAATTTACAAATAAAATATATACATATATGTACAATAATCCGTTGGTAATAAAGAAAGATCCCAACTTGGGTCAGTGGTAATATAAATGTAATAAAGAAAATGATGGGAGACTTATGTATCCAAGTGTTCCTACCATGGTGGGGGGGAAAAAAGGCAAAAGATCACAGCAAGGCACCCAAGGATGAAAAAAGAGAGAAAAGAAAAAGTGAAAGTTAACCAGTGGCAGGTCCCAGTTTAAAGTCAATATTCATACCACCAGGTATGAGTGTCCCCAGCTTGTAGATCCACTCCAGTTCACATTTTTTTTTTTTTTAATTTCACCCTCCCCCCGCAGGGTAAGATAAATGATGGATCAGGTGAAACTTGTTGGGTTCCTTTTTATGTACCAAGCCCAAAGGAGAGACCCGCTGGTGAGGCCATGGTGGGTCCCCAAATGGACCCACCATGCACTGCAAGGCCACTTCCTTACCCAATTTCTTGCCCACCACCTCAGGTCGGACCCGAGCCGACTTTAAATTTGACGGGTGAAAAATTGGGGCTTCTGGGGAATACGGAAAACCAAACCGAAAACCATCCCTCAACAAACCAGCTGTCACCCGGTCCAGGTTCTTATTTAGAAGTGGCAGCATCGTTTCTAACCTCACTGGCGTCCGACCCCTTGTTACCAGACTTGGCGGGGCGACCCTTTCCTTTTTTGAAACACTTGGACTGCAGATGGTTCTCCCCACAGGTCCCGGACTCATGGTTGAACCTGCAGCTGGAACCATAACGACAGTGTCCCTCATTATACTGCGAGCAACAACTGGGTCGCTGGGAGGCCTAGGTTCCGGTCGTAGTGGCCGACCCTTGGCCCCGACATGAAACTGCTGCATCGCACCCAAGGTTCGACCTTGTCTGTGGTCTCCTCACCAGACTGCCCGGATACTTCCCAACCCGCCTATTGAGGTCGTGCTATAAATAACCACAGACAAGTAATAACCTTTTTTGTGGGCGGGGTCGGCCACAGCTTTATTTCCATATAAAAGGGAAAACAGTTAAGTGTTCTATCCAGGGGTCGTGCCTGCCGCCGGGTAAACCGACGGGCACTGCCTCCTAACAAACTTCTCCATAAACCTCCGCCAGCTGTGACTTAGTAAGACTCTTTCAACCACCAAAAAACCACACATACCACTGTCAAAACCACAAACGAAATTCTTTTTTTTTTTTTTTTTTTAGGGAGGGCGGGTGGGACAAAGACCTTGGCAGCTAACTGTCGAAAGAGGAAGAGCCCACCACGTCCTGACTTATATAGACCCCGACTCCTCCTGCTGCCAAACCCCTTCCTGCCAACTAGCCTCCACCCCCTAACAACCTCTTAACTCCTTACTGCCAGTTCTTATAGCGCGGCCCCCAACTCCTCTTATTAACCCCTACACCTCCAAAACCGCCCCTGCAGTCCAGGACACCAAACCTTATACAGGTTGGTGTCCCACAGACTGGCCGGATACTTCCCAACCCGCCTATTGAGGTCGTGCTATAAATAACCACAGACAAGTAATAACCTTTTTTGTGGGCGGGGTCGGCCACAGCTTTATTTCCATATAAAAGGGAAAACAGTTAAGTGTTCTATCCAGGGGTCGTGCCTGCCGCCGGGTAAACCGACGGGCACTGCCTCCTAACAAACTTCTCCATAAACCTCCGCCACGGAGGGGCTCGGCTACCCCTAGACCGAGCTCCGACCCCCACCAAGGATGTACAAGGCCTGCTCAACCCCATCCTGGAGCCCTGACAAAAATATGTCCAGGCCAATGTCATTGAGATGGACCCCATCGGAAATCATCAGCCTACGGTTGTCACCCTCTAGCTGTCTGTGACGGACAACCACTCTGCCCATGGCACGCACGAACCTGGACGTGCGAGCATTGACCGTCCTCCGAGCTCTTTCCACCGCTGCCGCATCCCTGGCCCCTTGCCACTTAACCCGCGACACGATCTCTGACCACACTAGCACCATCTCATTGAAAAAACCAGGCAGTCGCTCCAAATCAGACTTAATAATTGTTAGCAGCTCATTCAACCTCAACACACAGAGATCATTGCCCCCCGCATGCACAACCAGAACCACGGGGGAAGTAACAGAACGGCTAAATTCAATGGCCTTGGACAGGACATCCGACCACCGCAACCCTTTCACTCCCTTCCAATAGACTTCCGCATCTCTGAAACCAAGGGAACGGCCACCAGGACGATGAGAGGCCCTCAGCGCTGCCCAATGGATGTAGGAATGCCCAAGGAAACAAACCACTGGACGTCTCGGACCTGAAAAGAAAAAACGTTAGAACAACAACTCGGGCCTCACGTAAGAAGCATAACACGTTGACCTCCAACGCCCAATTCTCATGACCTGTTCCTCTGACAACCCAGCTCTGGCTGCCTCCGTGGCAGTCCCAATTCTGAAGGAATGGGTACCAAATTCGGCAGATGGAGCACCGATCGCATCCAAGGCCTTTTTCATTAGAGCTTGAAATTGAAATCTCGATAGCGGCGCACCTTCCGAGTGCACCAAAAATTGGGCGCTACTAGGACGAGAGGCCAAGTATCTAGATACAATCCCAACGGGGCACGCCGGGCCCGGGACAGGAGCAAGAGATATCCATGACCCCAGACCGAAAGGGTCCGTTTTAGATCGCTGAATCCGGACCCGTAATACCCCGTTAGCGAGCAACACATCAGCAGCAGTCAACCCACCAGGGCGACGTGTCGATGGTGGGACTAGTTCGCCAACCCTAAGTGCCCCAAAGAAAGCGAGCGCGAAAGCAGCAGAGAATAAAAGCACCTCAGCTTCCCCGTTGCACAAACCATTTAACTTCTCTAACATGCGAACCAACAGTGAATAGGATATGGGCCTACGGCTGTCCTTTTGGACCTGGCCTTTTCTCCAACCCCTCAGAGCCTGGCGGATAGCAAAATTACTCGCAATGTCTGCCCAACCCCGTAACTTGAAATGAAAATTGACCCCAGCTATCCTTCTCTGCGCCACCACTCCCGAGAGACCTTTCGCATGCAGTGACAATAAATACTCCACCGTGACCTCGACACGCGTAGCTTCGCTCTGGACGACATCCCTCGTTGCAGCACAACCCAACCATTCGGCCCACGCCTTACCATATGCCGACCAAGTTGACTCCGCCAGAGATGCACGAACTAGCGGGAACAGTCTCGCATCACCATGTCCCAAAGATGATGAGGGCATTTCGAACCCTGTTGCGCCGCTTCCGGATGGAGACTGCGGAAAACCTGCCAATTAAAGCGTGACAAGGCATCAGCTATGACATTCACATGCCCAGGAACGTGTTGAGCCCTAAACGCAATATTAAACTCTAAACAACGAAGAACCAAACGCCGTAACAAGGACAAAACGGGAAGGGAAGAGGAAGTTAGTTTATTAATGCAGAAAACAACGCTGAGGTTATCCGTCCAGAAACACACTCGTTTGTTTGCAAGGGCCCGACCCCAAAGTTCAATCGCTACAACTATGGGGAAGAGCTCGAGCAAAGTAAGGTTACGGCAAAACCCATTTTCTTGCCAAAGACGAGGCCACTCCTCAGCACACCACTCCTTACCCAGAATGGCTCCGAAGCCGCAGGAGCCAGCCGCGTCTGTAAACAATTCCAGCTCAACGCTCGACGCTTCGCACAAGGGCCAACAAGTGTGACCGTTGTACGTAGCTAAAAACTCCTTCCAAACCAACAAATCCGCACGTAAAGAAGCAGTTATACGGGTACGATGGGCTGGAAGCCGCGCCCCTCTCGTAGATAGTGTTAAACGCCTGCAGAACACCCTGCCCATAGGCATGACTCTGCATGCGAATACCAACAAACCAAGGAGGGATTGCATCTGCTGCAACGTAACCTTGCGAACAGATACAAAACCGTTGATTAGGGAAGCCAAGCGTTCCAATTTTTCCTGCGGGAGCCGAAAAACCATCTGAACTGAATCCAGTTCGATACCCAAAAAAGACAACGACGTAACAGGGCCCACCGTCTTCTCCTCCGCCACGGGCACCCCAAACTTCCGCATGTAAAAAAGTGTGCAACAAAAATTGACATCGTCCAGAATCTGCTGGGGCAACAAACAAAAAATCATCCAAATAATGACTGATCGCATTACTCCCAGTTTCATAACGTATCACCCATTCAAGGAAAGAAGTGAACATCTCGAAGTAGTGACACGAAATGGAACAAGTGTCATAGTAATACAAACCATTTACTTGAAAACCCAGCAGATGATAACATTCGGGGTGGACCGGGAGGAGACGGAAGGCCGACTGAATATCGGACTTCGCAAGGAGGGCACCACGGCCGCAAGACGCCAATAAACGAACGGCGTTGTCAAAAGAAACATAAGAGACCGCAGCGTCCTCCTTGGGAATGCCGTCATTTACAGAGCCACCCTTCGGGTAAGAAAGGTGGTGGATCAATCTGAACTTACCAAATTCCTTTTTTGGAACAACACCCAAAGGAGAAACTCTTAAATTGAAAAAGGGGGGGGCATCAAAAGGTCCCTCAACCCTTCCCAATAAAACCTCTTGACTAACCTTTTCTTGTAGGACCTCAGGCAGCTCCCGGGCAGATTTCAGATTATCGGCCCATGATGGCAGGGAAGAAAAATAGAAGGGGATAAAGAACCCATAAGTAAAACCATCACCTAACTGCTGAGCGGCCTCAGTTTTAGGATAATTACTTAGCCAGGGGCGCATCTCGCCCACGTTCACTGGCGTCCTTCCAGTCAGTGCCCGCTGTTGCCTTAGCGGGTAGCTTGGCTCGCTGGCACCAGACCGCGGAATGCTGGCCACCACATGTGGAGCATTCATGTCGAAACTTGCAAAGTCCGTAGAATTTGCAATGCCCTTCATTATAAAGCAGCAGGTTCCCGGCCGTCGCACGGCCACCGCCCCTGGGGTTCCAGACGCTGAGGCGGTGGCCGCCGAGGGAAAGGGATTAGATTTTTGGGCCATCATCAGGCGCAACCAAACATCGGTGGCCTTAACCCCCCAACCGATGTCCGGCTGCAAAGCGAGGCGACGGCGAAACTCTTCATCGTACCGCCACCAAGCACTGCCCCCGTGGGATTTAAAGGCACTATATATAGAGTCCATATACACAAAAAGCTCCGAGCAGCGTTCGGGGTGCTTCTGACCCATAACGCAACCCAAAACAGCAAAAGCCTGAAGCCAGTTGTTTATGGTCCTCGCGACCTTTGGTTTTTTATCATACCGTTCAGCCGGAGCCTTCCGCTCCTTGTCAACCGTATGCTGATCGGTAGTAATCAAAGACCAAATGTCCACAAATTGATTTTCCCAAATTTTTGCTTTCACCTCCTCGTCTAGATGCGCCCCAAGCGGGCTAACCCCGCAGAAAAAGGCGTCTTTGTGTATACTAGCTTTTTGTGGGGGGTTTTTAACTACCTTACATGGGGAATCCCCGCTGTGGTCAATTTTGTTTAGCAACGCCCTGAGAGCAGGAACAATGTCCCCCCCATCCCCACCCCATGCCCGTGCATAGTCAAACTCACCACCACCGGCCGATGGACCTGGTAACTCTGGAGCTGGTGACACGCTGGGCGACCGCACTGTATCCGGCACGACAGGTAGAGGTGGAGCTGACGGTAGTACTTGCTGCACCGGAGCCGTGGCCTCCGGCCGAGATGAACTGCTGGTCGCCCTCTTTCTCCCAGAAGGCCCCCGCCTCCTGCGATGCCGCACGGACTCCCCATCAGAACTTGAGGGGGTATCAGATGAAGACTGGGAAGACGGCGAACGCCATCTGGAGCTCCTGGAGCGCCTCGAGTGGCTCCTCCTCCTGGACTCTCTACGGTGGTGCCTAGCATGATAGCTCCGTGACCCACGGGATTCATGGCGCCTACGCCTATACGATCCCTGGGACGAAGCACAAGAGGGGGAGCGAGAACGTCGACGCTCGCATGAGGCCGCATGAGACCAAGCGCATGTTCCCGCAGTCACAGGCAGCCGCTCCTTGCCGGAGGCCTGATCACATCCACGCTGCGCCAAGGGACCCAGTAAATCAGTGAGCTGGGAAGTAGGAAGGAGGGAGGGAGGAGGCATGAGAGGCAAGGAAAGGGGGGGCGGACACGTGGTAGGAGGCAGGGAAGCATTGGCCGCAGGAGGGAGCAGTACTAAGCTGTGCTCCGCATCGCCAGCAAGCTGCTGAGAGCCGGCCTGAAAATCCTCACCAGACTCCTGCGCCGCCGGCGAATTGCAGGCCTGATTGCCCATGGCTTGCTGGGGCTGCAGCGCGGGTCTAGCGGCTAAGGGAGGATCGGGACCTGCCGGGGAAATTATAGCTGCAGTGGCGCTTGGGGAAGGAGGCAGAGCCAACGGCGGCGCGGCAGGAAGTCGCGCCGACGTCATCTCCGCGACAAAGACCTTGGCAGCTAACTGTCGAAAGAGGAAGAGCCCACCACGTCCTGACTTATATAGACCCCGACTCCTCCCGCTGCCAAACCCCTTCCTGACAACTAGCCTCCACCCCCTAACAACCTCTTAACTCCTTACTGCCAGTTCTTGTAGCGCGGCCCCCAACTCCTCTTATTAACCCCTACACCTCCAAAACCGCCCCTGCAGTCCAGGACACCAAACCTTATACAGGTTGGTGTCCCACAGACTGCCTGTCGGCACGGTGGGAGTGGCCAGTCACTGCAGCTGCCACTATGGCGCCGGTGCTGAGGAGGAGTAAGGAGCTGCGAGTGCACCTTCCTGTATACCGGAACCCAGCCGTGCTCCGGCATTCCTCCCAGCTCCCCCCTTTTTCCCCTGGGCTCTGGGAGGAGGAGGAGTAGCTGGAGGGTCCTCTTTAGGGCTCCCAACGTTGCGGGCCAGTTCGGGGCCGAGTCGCTCCGGGGGCCCTGTCGGCATGCGGACCCCCCAGGGATTCATCTCCCCCACCACCACCACCACCACTTCCCCAATCAGCTTCTGTAGCTGCTCCTGCTCGCCAGAACAGAGGCAGAGGTATCCTGGCAAGCCACCACTGTGGCACTAGCCATGACTGAGGTATAGGTGATACCGTTACCCTTTCAACCCAACCCTACATTACCGCAATAAAACACAGACACCAGGGTTATGGAAGAAAAGGCCACGGCTTGTTTATTAACAAAATTGGCATAAAAAACAGTTATTAACCGTATATATTAAAACTTTATTTAAGTACGAATATATACATAACAACAACAATAGTGCAAACCTAATCAGCTTATCCCTGAGCTACATTTTTTTTTATTAGGGAGAGGAATCCCTGAAGGCATCACAAACACCATCCTCTGTACTTAAATTTCTTGGTCTGGATTTTGCCTCCAGCCGCTTGCCACCTGACCCGAGGACATCCATCTTCCAGACCCCACGAAAACACCTTCCTGGGGTTCCTGCCCAACAGGAATTAACCGTAACAATCATCCCTATGTGGGAGAAAAGGGGATTGTTACTCCCCCCAAATATAATACACTTAGCCTTTATCTCCTCCACTTCAAGCGTGCTACAATGTCTGACCACACTACAATCAGTCCCGGTCAGGTGACCCACAAGCACAGCAGATCCAATTTGATGTCTCTAATCACCGCCCGAGAAGCTCGCACCCCCAAATCATTTCCACCGAGGTGCACCACCAAAACATCAAGGTACCTGTCCAAAGCCACATAATACTAAAAATCCGGCAACAGCACAGCACAGCATACCGCTTTTTCCAATCCACCGAATCCGAACCTCCCCTGGATCAAAGCCAAGCTGCCTCCTAGCCGGTCGGGCATCAGCATGCCTTCCACCCCAGCGCACATTCGAGTGACCCATAATCCAGAGCAAGCACGGACCAGGACCTGTATGACAACAAAGAACAAGCACATAATAAAAAACACCCAACCACCACCAATACAACCCGTCCACCACCACCAGCTCAATTCCACCACCTCACAGCATCTGTGGACGCACATACAGGCGGTACCGATCCGACTCCCACCGCCTGATCCGCCGCACCACCTCCTCAGACATACCCCACCGAGCCGCCTCAGCGGCCGCCACAATCCGAAAAGAGTGCGAACTATACCGCTGCCCTCCAAGCCCCAGCAACTCCAAGCCTTTCTGAAAAACCTGCACAAACTGGTACATCGACAAAAATCGATCTTCCGCATGAATCCACAAGGGGCCCAACGTGCCCGGCTGCAGCGACATATATGCGGTAAAACACCCGACAGGACACATAATGGAAACTGGAAGCGGGAACAAACGCACCGACGTC
The DNA here is from genome assembly GCF_027789765.1 of Dendropsophus ebraccatus. Classification (NCBI taxonomy): domain Eukaryota; kingdom Metazoa; phylum Chordata; class Amphibia; order Anura; family Hylidae; genus Dendropsophus; species Dendropsophus ebraccatus. The sequence goes on along the minus strand of NC_091466.1, from coordinate 8,140,214 downwards.
CCACGCCCCCTCTGATCAGTCTTGGAGTGCCGCAACAAACACTCAATGTACTGATCCACCATACCAACATCCTGCACCAGCAAACCTCCTCCACACACCCTACTCCGAGAAACCAACTCTGAGATCGGAAACGCACCAAAGAATGGCAGCAAGAATGGCAGTCGAAACAAACACTCCTCAAAAAATGACGTACACACAGACCCCAACTTATCGCCCAAAGCCACCAACAACTGAAAGGACACTGGCTGCCTCATGTCACAAACCCGAGACCCCTTTCGAAACCCCCTCATAGCCTGATGCACCAAGAAACACTTCGTCACATCAACCTCCCCTCTAGCCTTGAACCAAAAGGCTAACGCAGACAACCTCCTCCCAACGCTTGCCACCGACACACCAGATCCAAATTGCAAGCCAATAAAATACAACAAACACGACTTCCGATGACCAATCGCCTCAGCTTCCGGCAGCGAACTCAAGAACGCCTCCCACTCACGCCATACATTACCGTACGCTTTCCACGTTCCCTGGCTGACAGACCGCTGTATCAAACCCAAAATGTGACTCAGACCAGCTGCCCCAACTCCTCCGGACAACAGAGCCCCTCCTGCTCTGCACCGGCGCCAACTCCCGAAAGCGGTCCCACTGAAATCGGGAAAGAGAATCAGCAATACCTTTAGCAAAACCAGGGACATGCACAGCCGTAAAATGAGCGTTTAAAGACAACCCCACCAACACCAAATGATGCAACAAGCGAACCACTGAGGGAGAATTAGCCGACTGCGAATTGATGGCCTGTACTACCCCCATATTATCACACCGGAACTTAACCCTCTGGTTACAAAGACGCGAACCCCAAAGCACCACTTCCACCACGATAGGAAAAAGGTCCAGAAAAGCCAAATTCCTAACCAAGCCATTCACCCTCCAAGCCTCCAGCATGCCCCCACACACCACTGACCATGGAAAAAGGCCCCAATCCTGCATCACGCATCAGTGAACAACTCTAGATCATGGTTGGACACCTGCAGCTCCAAAAACAACGAACGTCCATTATACTTCCAGCCAAAAAACTACGCCAAACTACCAAATCCTCCCGCAACTCCCCAGACAACCTAATGAAATGATGGGGCACCCGAACCCCCGCCGTGGCCGCAGCCAAACGCTGGCAAAAAAACTCTGCCCATGGGCATAATCCGACAGGCAAAGTTCAAGCGCCCCAACAGAGACTGTAAGTCTCGCAAACATATCTTCCGCCCCCACAAGGCATCCTCCAACACCCTCTGCAACTCAATCACCTTCGCTTCAGGCAAGCGACTTAGCATCTGGGCGGAATCAATGACAATACCCAGGAATATAGTCTCCACCCCAGGACCCTCCGTCTTATCAGGAGCCAAGGGGACCCCAAACTCTGCCGCCGTCGCCTCCATCACCTGTAGCAACATCAAGCACGTACACACTCCTGGTGGATCAACCAGCAAGAAATCATCGAGGTAATGAAGCACCGAATCCACCTGAGATTCCTGCCGCACCACCCACTCCAAATACGTGCTAAATGCTTCAAAATAAGCACCGGAGATAGAACACCCCATGGGCACAAAACCCACTTCCAACAATGACGACGCCCTCCTATTTGGATACTCCGAGAGGTAGGGCCGCATCGCATCCACTCTCACCGGAGTTGCCCCCCTTTGCCTCAGCTTCTCCGCCTCTACCCTTTCCCTTCTTAAAACATCTAGAGAGCTCATTAGCTCCCCCACAACCGGAACACTCGTGACGGTATTGGCAGTCGTTCCCGAATCTACAAAATCCCTGATTGAACTGCTAGCAGCAGCCCTTACCAGTCCCAGCTGAACGGCCTGACGCTGCCCCCTGCCCGCCGGCTGCGTCTCGAAAGGACTGAGACGCCCCTTTGGGCATCCATAAGACCATAAGCTTCATCCATAGACCAATATCTTTGTGGTCTCAACGCAATGACGGGCGCACTGCTTTCCTCTGGCCAAACTGCTCATCATAGCAAAGCCACGCATTCCCCCCATAAACTCTATAGGCCTCACCAATAGAATCCTGGTAACAAAAAAGCGCAGAACAATTTTCCGGCGCCTTTTCCCCAATCACACTCGCCAATATTGCGAACGCCTGCAACCAGTTAACAAAGGTACGCGGTATCAGCCGATTCCGCCTCCGCTCCTCCTCCTTTTTACTCTCATCCGGTTTAACCCGGTCGAGATTAAACTTTTCCAGAGGCAAGAGAGAAAATATCTCCACATACTCATTTTTCCATATTTTTTTTCTCTCACCTCTGCCTTAAGATGCGCCCCTAACGGTCCTTCAAAACAAACATATACTTCGCTGCGCACTGCATCCACCAACCGCACCTCGTCCTGGACCTTCTTCACAGCTGCCCCTTCGCCCGCCACCACAACACCCCCAAAAGCACTCACGACCCCCCCAAACCCCGAACATGCCGCCGGGTGCGAGGGGTCATCTCTGGTGACAGTCTCGTGGGGGGGGGGCGACTTTTCTGACTCCTCTGGACCCCTTGCGACGCCTCCCCTGCCTGGGAAAGGGATGGCAAGAGACCCCGCAGCTGCTCCTCCACAGACGCCGGCCCAAGATCCTCCACCACGCGCCGAATGCGCTCCAACAGCTCCTCCACAGACATGGTGAGTAAGACAGCACTTTCTCACTCCTCCCAGGCTCCAACTGCCACTGCTTCACGTGGCCACCTTATATATAGGACACTCCCGCTACTATCCTACGTCACTGTACTCCTCCCCTTGTCATGGGCCCCTCCCGTTAACCCTTCAGGTTCCACTCCCGGGGCCTGCTTTCTGGGGGCCCGCAAGACCAAGGTACCACGCCAAACTAACTGCAGGCCGGGCCGCACATCTCCGAGCTGGGCTCACTCCCCTAACCAGACCTCGCCTGGGGAGGATGCCACCACACTATCTGGTAAGAGCAGGGAAGAGGTCACACGGGGGTGGGGTGCACCAGAAACTCCTGCCCTGTCCCGCTGTGCAACAAGATTCCTCCCAGCAATGGCTGTGGGCCCAGCAAGGCATATGGGGCACAGCGACCGTTGGAGGGTCCCAGGGGGCACGGGGGGAGGTTTCAGGGCTCAGGCGCATCGGTGGACGGGAGCGCTGGGCACTCAGCCTGGCTACAGGCAGTATTGGATGAGTGGCCAGTGTGTCAGACCCAGGGTCCCTGTCCAAAGCCGGCTGCAGGACACACTGCACCCACTCCTCCCCATTCTCCAGGGCCCCGGCCTAAACCGAAGCCAGAAGGGCTTCCAGGAACATGAGGGGGCTGCAGGTGCAGAAAGGCGGGGGGAGGAAGAAATGTGAGAGTGGGTGAAATTGTACCTGCCTACATTTTGCTACCTCACACTGGGCGGGAATGGGGTACTACCTCCTGCCCCCACCTCCTCCTCCTGCCACTCCCAGTGACCCAGTGTCCTGCAACTGCCCCTGCCACACTTAACCCCCTACTGCCCCCCCCCCCTACTTTGCCCGTTCTTGTCTTCCCTAACTGCAAATTGTTCAACAAGGGGGTTGGTGTATAAGCTAACATGCCCCCGTCCTATGTCCCATGCCCCAGCGGCTTTACACCTTGCAGGGAGACGCGATAGCGACATGGAAGGACTCACCTGCAGAGTAATGGAAGTGCTAAAGAAATACAAACTAAGGGCTGACTAGAATAGAATCCTGCGGCAGAAGGAAGAGCAATGGACATTTACACTGAATCTTCTGGACTTATCCATCTATATATATGGTATATGAGCTTTACATAAGATTCTGACTGACATGGAGAGAATTATATGGATATTAGATGTTACTACTTACTGACATCTACGGAGCGGGAAGCGAGGCCTGACAGGCGGCTTAGTAACAAGTCACATGATCTCTCCTCTGTGCACATGGATGCTGGATACAGGTCCTGAGACTATATACTGGATACAGGTCACTGTATATGCCGGAAGAAAAAAAAAAACACTTTATTTCATTCTGTTTAAAAATAAAAAAAAATACATATATACCTATAGATTTACTGTGCAGGAGTTTTACTATAGAAATAGGAGCAGGAATAAGATAGAAGGAAAGAAATCTATGGGCTGGGATTGTGAGCAATATGAACAAGCACTTATGTGAGCGATGTGCAATACTGTATATATGTAATACTATATATATGTGTAATACTGTATATGTGTAATTCTGTATATGTGCAATACTGTATATATGTGTAATACTGTATATGTGCAATACTGTATATATGTGCAATACTGTATATGTGCAATACTGTATATATGTGCAATACTGTATATGTGTAATACTGTGTATATGTGCAATGCTGTATAGGTGTAATACTGTATATGTAATACCGTATATGTGCAATACTACTACTACTGTATATATGTGCAATAATCCTACTGGTGGGAAGTATTGGAGACAGTCGCTTTACTGAGGTTCAAATCACCGGATGTCAGAAAGTTTTATAGATTCTTAATTTACTTTTATATTAAAAATCTCCAGTCTTTCAGTACTTATCAGCTACTGTATGTCCTGCAGGAAGTGGTGTATTCTCTCCAGTCTGACACAGTGCTCTCTGATGCCACCTCTGTCCATGTCAGGAACTGTCCAGAGCAGGAGAGGTTTTCTATGGGGATTTGCTGCTGCTCTGGACAGTTCCTGACATTGACAGAGGTGGCAGCAGAGAGCTCTGTGTCAGACTGGAGAGAATATACCACTTCCTGCAGAACATACAGCAGCTGGTAAGTACTGGATGACTGGAGGTTTTTACACAGAAGTAAATTACAAATCTATATAAGTTTCTATAACCAGTTGATATTTTATAGAAAGTTTATAATAAAGGATATTTTTTACACAAGTTGTTTTTTAGTGTCAGTGATATCCAGAGATGTACAGATGATTGGTGGAACAAGAAACTATTTGTGTGACGGCTCAAACAGACCAACTTGTACCCAGAAAGCTCTTCCCCCGTGTAATATCTGTCTTCTCATATAAAGAGACTTATTGGTCACATGACGGAAAGGAAGAAATAACAGGAAAACAACTTTTTAGACAAAAAGATCACAGGAAATAACAATGTAGCAAAAGTGTTTAACAAATAGCGATAAAACCAGATACAATAGTAATAGCAGCCGATTTATGTGGATTGCATAATACCGCCACACCGTGACCACTATCACCACCACTACAGACCCTATAATGGAGTGCAGTTACATCCAGTGACTCACAGGGGGCGTCTTCTCTGATCAGAGTCTTTCACTTTTTCTGCCTGGGTCACCTTAAAGTCTTCTCCGGCTGTTAATCTTCCTACATCGATCCTCTTCCATTCTTTCTATTCTTTTCCATATACAGTGGTGCCTTGGATTAGGAGCATAATTCGTTCTGGGACGGCGCTTGTAATCCAAATCACTCTTACACCAAAGCAAATTTTCCCATAAGAAATCATAGAAAAATGATTTATTATTCTGAATAACATGTAAAACAGATGAAACAAACATTCAGAAACAGCAGAATCTGTGATATTATAAGTTACTGTACAGTAATGGAGAAGATGGGAAACACAAGGGCGGACAGAGACTGCAGGGAGCAGGAAGGAATGAGCAGGGCAGATGCCCTGGCGTGACCGTACTGGTCTACAACATGAGATAACAATGCATAACAATTATATGGTACAAGAAGTGGGGCCACCGACCCTCAAAAAACAAGCCCCCCATACAGCTGTATTGATATAATAAAAGTAAAATATAAAAAAAAAAGATGGGTCTTGGAAGTCACGGATGTCAGGTTTCATCTATTTCTTTACACTGTCTGTGGTCACAAATGATGACGATCTAGCAAAAGGCCAAAGCTGAAGAGAAGTGAAACCTACTAAGATTATTATCTATTATTCTATTATTCTTATAGCACAGGAAGTGACATTGATCTCTTCAGCTTCCCTTCGAGGGACTCTTATAGCACAGGAAGTGACATTGATCTCTTCAGCTTCCCTTCGAGGGACTCTTATAGGGCAGGAAGTGACATTGATCTCTTCAGCTTCTTGGTCTGTGTGAGTGTTAGATGGTGACTGTATAGGCCCTATGGCCGTCCTGGCTCTCAGCCTATTAGTAGGTAAGTACTGAGATCTATACAACCCCTCTATGGATATATAACATATAGAGATATATTTACTTACCAGGGTACATGTGGAGTATAGTAACTTTTTCCCCCTTCCTGGTTTCCAAGAGCCGTAACATCATTTCCTGGTGACATTTGTTTGCTGTATTTTAAAGGGGAACAAACCTACCCTGCTGATATGCGCCTATTGTACAGGAGACACGAGGATCATGGTATGTCTCTTACCTCCCTCCTCGGCGCCGTTCCGGTGCAGTTAGTAGTTTGCTCGGCTGTCCGGTAAGACCATTAAGAACATTGCCCCGCTCCCATATCGCCGAATGGGGACACCCCTCAGGTGACCTGATCCTCTCCAATTATAATCAATGGAGCGGTCCATTCCGGGAGGGACTGGATCAGCACTATGGGGGCGGGCAGTGCTCCTAATAATCTTACTGAACTGTGGAGCAAATTACTAACTGCAGTGGAACGGCGCAGAGGAGGAAGGTAGGAGACATACTATAAGAGACGTACCTTCATCCTCGTGTCTCCTGTGCAATAGGGACGTAGAAGCAAGTTAGATTCGTTTAGCCTGCCGAAAGTTCCCCTTTAACTGTTTAGTTAAATGTACATTACGGGTAAATTTTTATGAACCTCACCATGAGTTATAGAAGAAATGGGCTATAGTAATTTTTAGTGGAAAAAAAACTTCAGATAATGCAGCCATTATTACAACAAAAAAAAAGACGTTGTGGGAACATAACCTTACTCTGCTGGTCAGTATAATAACATCAATACCACATTTGTATAGTTTTTGTTATGTCTAATTTTTTTTTTTCTTTTTAAACTTTATTTTTAAAGCTATTCGCTTTACGTCAGCATCATCTGGGAGATTTTTTGCACAGTGATCTGTACTTTTTATTGGTACTTCTGCTTTTATGTGACTTTTTTATCCAGTTTTTTCACAGGATCTGACCATCACACCAGGGGGAGATTAGAATGTTTATTATCGGATGGATGTTAAAAAAAATTAAAAGATACTGATGAATATATTACATTACAGTGCTGCATTGATCTATTAGATTGGCATTCTATTGGTAGAGCCAGATATCGTCAGTATCAATAGCTAAGTCACAGCAGCCACAGAGGCCTAGCAGAGGCCTCGGGCTGCCCTGAAAATGAATTGGCCTGCCATGATTGTGTCGCGAGGAGCTGATCCAACCACTGCACCACCAGTGCTACGCTCCTCTAATGTATATGCCAGTGCCAGCATTGCTGGCCATTAGCCATGGCCTGTTTCTGCTGATATTGGAGAGTAGCCACCAGGTATAGAGAGGCCTGGCTCCATGTGTTGATGTAGTACCAAACATTGTAAGAGCGGCCTTATAGGTCACATCACTTTCCCTCATAGCAATATTTCTCTATCACTTGTGTTCTGAGACCACTTACCTGGCCGGGCACCATTACCCATTAGGTGACTAGATGATCAGGTGATCTCATGAGATCTTATTAGGGGATCGGCAGTGATGAGACTCCGCCCCCTCTACTTCCAAAGCCAAAGGCTTCATGGGAAATGTATGGAGCATTAGAAAATCATTTCACAGGGCAAATATGTCTCATAACACAAAAAAAGTGAAACAATGTGGTCAGCTCACCTCATCCTGATACTGTTATGACTTGTGATCCCGAAGTGGATATAGGAGGGTGCACGGAAGATTCAGCGGCGGCCAGCCGTTCAGGTAAGTGATACGAATCCAGGTAAAGTGGGGGAATCCAGCACTCCAGGGAAACAATTTTCAATTAAAACGATTCTTTATTGTTCATGTTATTAAAACTTTAACTCTCTCAAGGAGAGACCCGTCACCAACCGGTTTCACGCTCGTGGCGCTTAATCATGGTATGCCCGGACAAGTAAACCTACCCCATTTAAAACCACATAAATTACCATGCTGATTTCCACCTGAAGCCGGTGACGTCACGTCCTGGGTGGACGCTGGTCACATGTTTCTAAGGTGTAAACAAAGTAAAATGACACACATATTCTCAAACACTAGTCCCGTATACACCAATAGCAATACGACTACCTTTCATTGTAAGTAATGATATAGGAGATCGTTTTTAAAATTAAGTCCTAATGGCCGCCGGGTGTTGAGTTTGAAAATGCTTTCTGCCTCGGCGTGTAGTAACTTGCTCCGCCAGTCTCCGCCTCGGATTGGTTTTGGGATCCTTCTTATTCCAAAGTAACGGAAAGAGGATATGTCTCCTCCATGTACCTCCGAAAAATGTTTGGCTGCTCCAGATCCCGTATTACCAGGTTTTTTGGCATCATTCATATGTTCCTTTATACGAGTTCGTAATTTTCTTTTTGTGCAGCCCACGTATAGTAGTTGGCATTCCATGCATTCAATGACGTATACCACGTATTGACTATTACAGTTTATATAATCTGTGATTTTGTACGTTTTTGTCTTTTGACTATCCATGTAGTGTTCTGTTTTCATTGTATGTTTGCATGTGCTGCACCTCGAATGTCCACATCTGTAATTTCCTACAGTTTTTTCCGGGTTATCATCTGCCACATATTTGACCATGCTGGGGGACAGAATGTCACGCAGAGATCTTCCCCTCCTCGACACGCACCTATAGCCTTCGTCTAGAATTTCCGACAGAATGGCATCCTGGCGTAAAATAGGTAAGTGTTTGTTCAAAATCTTAGTTATTTGTGAAAATTGAGGTGAGTATTTGGTGGAGAAGGTGACAACTGCTGCAGTTTTTTCCTCTTCTTTATTCTTATTATTTCTCTTTCTCCTTATGTTACGTGGACTCAAATAGTCCTCTCTTCTCTTCTGTTGTACTATCTTTTTTGCTCTTTTTAGTACTTTATTGTCATAGCCTCTTATTTGTAACCTTTCCGTGGCTATGTTAATCTGTGTGTCATAATCATGTGCTTCAGAGCATAATCTTTTTATTCTGGTGAATTCCCCCACTGGAATGGCTCTGATAGTATGTACCGGGTGCTCACTATTTGCATGCAGAATGGAATTACCATCCGTGGGTTTCCTATATAGGGATGTCTGCACTGTACCCTTCTCTTGAGACCCAATCAGTGAAATGTCCAGGAATGAAATGTGACTTTGCTGTAAATTATAAGTGAAACGTAAATTATTGGTGTTATTATTGATGTATATCACAAACTCCTGTGCCTCCTCCAAGCTACCACTCCAAACTAATAGTAAATCATCAATAAATCTTCCATACCAAATTATACATCGTCGGAAAGGATTGGATTCAGAGAAAATGAAATTCTCCTCCCACCATGACATGTACAATCCTGCCAGGGTGGGGGAGAACTTCGCGCCCATCGGGGCTCCTTTGACCTGTAAATAATATTCATTCTTAAATAGAAAAAAATTATGTTTTAGTAAATAGTTGGTTACTTGTAGTATATATTCCCTTAATTCACAGCTGTATATACTGTATTTATACAAATGGTGTGCCAAAGCTATTAATGCTTGGTCATGTGGTATGGAAGGGTACAGTGCAGTGACATCACAACTTAGCCACCTATATGTGCTCTCCCATTGGAAGTTATGAAAGGCACTAAGGACACTGCTGCTATCCTTGAGATATCCGGGCACCCTTTTGGCCAGTGGTTGTAGGAGTTCATCCAACCACTGGCACATCTTCCCATTTAGGGAAGCCACGCCTGATATAATGGGGCGTAAAGGTGGAGGAAATACCCCCTTGTGTATCTTCGGGAGACCATATATTATGGGGGTGGTTGGAGAGGCTGGTACTAGGTAGTCTGCTTGAGACTCTTTTATTATGCCCAAATGCACCCCTTCATTTACCAGCTCCTCTAATTTGCCCCTTAGTACTCCTGTTGGGTCCCCTTGTAATTTCTTATAGGTGTTATCATCGTGTAAGATGTCTAGTATGCCTTCTTCATAGACATTACTATCCAATAGGACAATTTTACCTCCCTTGTCCGCCATACGTATGTTAATTTGTTTATTGTTCTTCAGTTGTTGTATGGCTACTCTTTCCTTCCAGGAGATATTGGGTTTATTATTTTGTTGTTTTGTTGATTCATATAATTTTGTGAGTTCCCTCTCCATGGTGAACTGGAAGTTGTCCAAGGCTTCAACACGTGATTTTAGGGGATAGTATGCAGCATTTTTAGTGTTGACATCGGTGCAGTGTATATCTTCCCTTGTGTAAGTGCTCCCCTCGTATTCCAAATCCATTATCTGTAGCAGGTCAGTTTGTTCACTGAAAAGTAATTCACTGAATTCATTGTATAAATCACTGTCCTGTCTATTAAAAGACACAATGTCCTGCTGTTTAGTCTTTTGGTGAAAAAAATGTCTCTTGAGGGTTAGCAACCTAGAGAACCGATTCACATCCATAAGGGTCTGGAAAAGATCAAATTGTTCTGTGGGTACAAACGTGAGACCCCTTGATAATACGCTGATCTGGTCCTTCGTAAGTATGGTAGAAGATAAATTTACGATATTGTTAGACCTCTCTCCTCCTGTTTCATTTTGTTCAGAGGCGTTATTCTTATCTTTGGATATATTCACATTTTGTTGCGTGCGGGGTTGCGTTTTGTTGCGCTTTTGGTGCTTTTTCCCCGCACGCCTGATACGTTTTTTGTTGTTGTTATATTTTGTTGTATCTCATTGTCAGTATCTAAATCCGTGTCCTCTTCTTGTGCACCCTCCTGTTTTTTGTTTTTTCCTTTATTTTGAGATTTTTTATTTGCTTTAGTTTGTTGTGAATTTACGGAAGTCCCTTCTCCTTCTGAGGAATCCGTAGTTTCCACAACCGAGAAACTGACATGATTTTTGTCCTTTCGTTTGCCAGTTTTGTCTTTTTTTAGAATGGAGCGAGGTGTACGAGGTCGGGAGTTTTTCCAAGTATACACTTGGTCCAAAGAATAGTCCATATTATCCCTCTTGAACTTTGAGGTTTTGATGGATACAATATGTTGTTCCAATTCATTTATTTTTTGTTGTGTTTTATTACTCAACTCGCAGTACTCTGGTGTATTGTTATAGACTTGTAGTGAATTTTTGGTTTCTTCCAAATCTTGTTTGATCTTTTCCAATTTTATTTTTTCATGTTTAATAATTAGATTGATGAGTTTGAAAGAAAAATCCGTGAGGGCTTGTTCCCACTCGGCCTCGAATTCATCAGACAACAACGTTGAGGGGTTTTTATAAATGCGTAGTCCGCGTGGTATCATGCTTTTCTCTAAATACGTGGATAAGGTATTAGAATCCCACCATAAACGCAGCTCCTGTGAGCGCAACTTCTCCCATTGTGTGAATAATGTTCTACACTCTGGATTTTCATTAAGCACTGTATCGAACACGTGTGTTAGTTTAGATCTTCTTTCCTCCTGTGTGCCATTCAAGTCGAAACTGCAGATTGGATCCTGGTTAGAAGTAGTTTCTTGTGCATTTGCTATTGACTGAGACATTGTGGCAATATATGTGTGTCAGATAAAAAATAGGATTTGTCAAGAAATTTCTAGTATTTCAGAGAAACGTTTTTAGAATTGTGTTGACAGGAGAGTAAAAAATAAAAATGGAGAAATTCTCTTTCGCTTTCTCCCTGTCAAAAGAATTTTATTCATGGGTACAAGTCGCTGATTTAAAAATGGAAATGCATCTCAATGTGAACAAACACCATCTCGGAGAACAACATTTTATATATATATATATATATATATTTTTCTGGAAGTCCTTTTGTATTCCTATGTATGTGTGTCACAATCCTGTTTGGTTTGAGTGCATGACCTTATTGGTTTGAGGGAGGCACGTCCACAGAAATGGCCAATGTATAGCATAACACAAAAAAAGTGAAACAATGTGGTCAGCTCACCTCATCCTGATACTGTTATGACTTGTGATCCCGAAGTGGATATAGGAGGGTGCACGGAAGATTCAGCGGCGGCCAGCCGTTCAGGTAAGTGATACGAATCCAGGTAAAGTGGGGGAATCCAGCACTCCAGGGAAACAATTTTCAATTAAAACGATTCTTTATTGTTCATGTTATTAAAACTTTAACTCTCTCAAGGAGAGACCCGTCACCAACCGGTTTCACGCTCGTGGCGCTTAATCATGGTATGCCCGGACAAGTAAACCTACCCCATTTAAAACCACATAAATTACCATGCTGATTTCCACCTGAAGCCGGTGACGTCACGTCCTGGGTGGACGCTGGTCACATGTTTCTAAGGTGTAAACAAAGTAAAATGACACACATATTCTCAAACACTAGTCCCGTATACACCAAATTTCACTGATTGGGTCTCAAGAGAAGGGTACAGTGCAGACATCCCTATATAGGAAACCCACGGATGGTAATTCCATTCTGCATGCAAATAGTGAGCACCCGGTACATACTATCAGAGCCATTCCAGTGGGGGAATTCACCAGAATAAAAAGATTATGCTCTGAAGCACATGATTATGACACACAGATTAACATAGCCACGGAAAGGTTACAAATAAGAGGCTATGACAATAAAGTACTAAAAAGAGCAAAAAAGATAGTACAACAGAAGAGAAGAGAGGACTATTTGAGTCCACGTAACATAAGGAGAAAGAGAAATAATAAGAATAAAGAAGAGGAAAAAACTGCAGCAGTTGTCACCTTCTCCACCAAATACTCACCTCAATTTTCACAAATAACTAAGATTTTGAACAAACACTTACCTATTTTACGCCAGGATGCCATTCTGTCGGAAATTCTAGACGAAGGCTATAGGTGCGTGTCGAGGAGGGGAAGATCTCTGCGTGACATTCTGTCCCCCAGCATGGTCAAATATGTGGCAGATGATAACCCGGAAAAAACTGTAGGAAATTACAGATGTGGACATTCGAGGTGCAGCACATGCAAACATACAATGAAAACAGAACACTACATGGATAGTCAAAAGACAAAAACGTACAAAATCACAGATTATATAAACTGTAATAGTCAATACGTGGTATACGTCATTGAATGCATGGAATGCCAACTACTATACGTGGGCTGCACAAAAAGAAAATTACGAACTCGTATAAAGGAACATATGAATGATGCCAAAAAACCTGGTAATACGGGATCTGGAGCAGCCAAACATTTTTCGGAGGTACATGGAGGAGACATATCCTCTTTCCGTTACTTTGGAATAAGAAGGATCCCAAAACCAATCCGAGGCGGAGACTGGCGGAGCAAGTTACTACACGCCGAGGCAGAAAGCATTTTCAAACTCAACACCCGGCGGCCATTAGGACTTAATTTTAAAAACGATCTCCTATATCATTACTTACAATGAAAGGTAGTCGTATTGCTATTGGTGTATACGGGACTAGTGTTTGAGAATATGTGTGTCATTTTACTTTGTTTACACCTTAGAAACATGTGACCAGCGTCCACCCAGGACGTGACGTCACCGGCTTCAGGTGGAAATCAGCATGGTAATTTATGTGGTTTTAAATGGGGTAGGTTTACTTGTCCGGGCATACCATGATTAAGCGCCACGAGCGTGAAACCGGTTGGTGACGGGTCTCTCCTTGAGAGAGTTAAAGTTTTAATAACATGAACAATAAAGAATCGTTTTAATTGAAAATTGTTTCCCTGGAGTGCTGGATTCCCCCACTTTACCTGGACAAATATGTCTCAGTATGGCTGAAATCTGCCCCATCAGCTAAAACGGGTAACTGCAAAACACACATAATAACTTTTACATTATTCTCTAATAATAGTCTATGCTGTACTATATAGGAAAATAGGCTGCCACACAGCAATAAGGATTATAAAATGTGTTACTCTCTGGAGAACCCCTTTAAATAAATTGTTCTAATAATTCTGTTGTCAGTAAAAAATAAAAATAGGCTAAAGTAAATGTTTGAAAAGCAAGAATAGCAAATAATGGCTAAATAAATGTATCTTAAAGTAAAAAAAAACATAAAATATAAACAATTTTAACCCCTTCACGTCAGTCATAATTATATATACGTTCCTGACATTAAGGGGCTGTAAATGTGTGTGGGACCGCTGCAGTGAGAGCGGCACCACACACATCAGTGTCCCGGGAGCCAGAGATAATGACAGGTGATCCTGCCATGATCTATAGTGATCGTGGTGTTTAAGGTTGTTAGTGACAGGACAAGCACCTGTCACTGACTGATCGGGACCTGAGCTTGTACCAATGGGCAGGGGTAAGTCACTTACCTCCATCCTGTCGGATCGGCATTCTGTGTATATAGAGCAGTCATGTCAAACTCTGGCCATTATTTTTGGTCCGCCAGGCAATTCAGAGTTTGAATTACATGTGGCCCGCCATGGCTACTATATAAGAGATTACTGAGGAGGGCTGGCTACTATATAAGAGGCTATTGGGGAGGGCTGGCTACTATATGAGACTATGGGGGAGGACTGGCTACTATATGAGACTATGGGGAAGGGCTGGCTACTATATAAGAGGCTATTGGGGAGGGCTGGCTACTATATGAGACTATGGGGGAGGGCTGGCTACTATATAAGAGACTATGGGGGAGGGCTGGCTACTATATAAGACTATGGGGGAGGGCTGGCTACTATATAAGAGACTATGGGGGAAGGCTGGCTACTATATAAGAGACTATGGGGGAGGGCTGGCTACTATATGAGACTATGGGGGAGGGCTGGCTACTATATAAGAGACTATGGGGGAAGGCTGGCTACTATATAAGAGACTATGGGGGAGGGCTGGCTACTATATAAGACTACTGGGGAGGGTTGGCTACTATATAAGACTATGGGGGAGGGCTGACTACTATATGAGACTATGGGGAGGGCTGGCTACTGTATAAGACTACTGGGAGGGCTGGCTACTGTATAAGACTACTGGGGAGGACTGGCTACTATATAAGAGACTATGGGGGAGGGCTGGCTACTATATATGACTATGGGGGAGGGCTGGCTACTATATAAGACTATGGGGGATGGGCTGGCTACTATATGAGACTATGGGGGATGGGCTGGCTACTATATAAGAGAATATGGGGAGGGCTTGCTACTATATGGGACACTGGGGGGGCTGGCTACTATAGGAGACTATTTGGGCACTATTGGGAGGGCTGGCTAATATGTGGGGCAGTTTTGGTTGAGTTGGCTACTACATGGGGTAATATTGGGGGGTGGGGGTGGCTATTAAATGGGTTCGGGTTTAATCATGGCATAGCAATTTATCATGTCATTTACATTTATGATAGTGCACAGGGCTGGGAGATGCACACCACTGACAGTGCCAGGAACACTGCACGCTGCTCTGACAGTGCAAGGACCACGGCATTTGCGCTTCAATAATTATCAAGGTTGGCCTGAGACTTTGTCCAATTTTTTATTTATTAAGTATTTGAGTTTGACACCCCTGGTATAGAGTCTGCTCTCAGGCAGGCTCTATGCTTATGCACAAATCACCGATAACACTGATCTATGCTATGCTATGGCTTTTACAGTGAATAAAAGTTTTAAAAAGTATTTAAAAAACCTTATATCACCTCCCCCCTCAATAAAAGTTTAAAATACCTCCATGCCCGTTATAAAAATAAAAATATGTAAAAAGAATAAATAACTAAACCTATTACATATTGTAGCGTGCGGAAATGTCCGATCCATTAAAATATAACATTATTGTTCCCGCACGGTGAACGGTGTAAACGGGAAAAAAAAACAGGATTGCTGATTTTTTTTTAAATTATATATCAGAAAAAAATTAATAAAAAGCAATCTAAATTTTTCTTTTTTTTTCTTACACTAATATGATATTAATAAAAACTAGAGATCATTGCGCAAAAATTACACCCCAAGCAGCCCTGTAGGTGAAAAATAAAAGCGCTATGGCTCTTAGAAGGCGAGGAGGAACATTGCATTAATATGACCCGGACATCCGGGCATCAATGGGCTCGGTCATGAAGGGTTAATTGAAGAAAAGAACATTTTAATTTTGAATTAAAGGGAACCTGTTGCAAAGACAAGGCTATCTAATCTATCACCATCATGATACAGAGCAGGAAGAGCTGAGCAGATTGATGTATACCTTGTAGAAAAAGAGTCAGTATAACATGTAACATGTTGATTAAAATTCCTGCTCATTCTATGTTAAGGAGTCCAGTGGGCGGGGTCACTCCATGGACTGGACTCTTTACCATGGAAACATCAGAGATTTCAATCACTAAATTATAAGTTATACTGACTCTTTTCCTATAAAGATATATATCATTCCGCTCAGCTCCTCCTGCTCTATAACATGATGCCGAAAGCTTAGGTAGCATTTTCATGGTGACGGGTTCCGTTTAAAGCATACCTACCATTTCGTGCTGGCTGTCTGTTCAGGTACACGCCAGAGACGGGATTCTTCTGGAGGGGCGGATGACTGCATACACCTACAAAGCAGCCAACAGTGTTTGTGGCAGAATTCCATCTCCGGCATTGGGCCTGAACAGACAGCGCACTGGCACGACTTTTACAGTGTATCCTGCCGCCAACATGAAATGATAGGTATCCTTTAGAAATATACAGAAAATAATTCCATTCTCAAACAACATGATAAAATGTGATATAAATATGTAAAAGAAACAAAGGATAAAAACTGGAAATATTTGTATCTTTTTTTCTTCTTTTTCTTTTAGTATTCCATAAAACAGGATCTGGTGAGTACAACACAAAAGGAGAAAATAATAAGAAGCATCGGAGGTCTGTGAGAAAGAAAAGGAAGGGGGCAAAGATCAAGTCTGTGGGGGAGAGAGGATGGGGGGCAAAGAACCAGTCTGTGAGAGGTAGGGGCAAAGATCCAGTCTGTGAGAGGTAGGGGGCAAAGATCCAGTCTGTGAGAGGTAGGGAGCAAAGATCCAGTCTGTGAGAGGTAGGGGGCAAAGATCCAGTCTGTGAGAGAGAGGGGGCAAAGATCCAGTCTGTGGGATAGAGAGGAAGGAGAGCAAAGATCCAGTCTGTGGGATAGAGAGGGAGGGGGGCAAAGATCCAGTCTGTGAGAGGTAGGGGGCAAAGATCCAGTCTGTGAGAGAGAGGGGGCAAAGATCCAGTCTGTGGGATAGAGAGGAAGGAGAGCAAAGATCCAGTCTGTGGGATAGAGAGGGAGGGGGGCAAAGATCCAGTCTGTGAGAGAGAGAGAGAGATAGAGGGGGGGGAGCAAAGATCCAGTCTGTGAGAGAGAGAGAGAGGAGGGGGGGGGGGGGGGGGCAAAGATCCAGTCTGTGAGAGAGAAGAGGAAGGGGGGCAAAAATCCAGTCTGTGAGAGAGAGAGGAAGGGGGGCAAAGATCCAGTCTGTGAGAGAGAGAGAGAGGAGTGGGGCAAAGATCCAGTCTGTGAAAGAGAGAGGAAGGGGGCAAAGATCCAGCCTGTGAGAGAGAGAGAGGGAGGGGGGCAAAGATCCAGCCTGTGAGAGAGAGAGAGGGAGGGGGGCAAAGATCCAGTCTGTGAAAGAGAGAGGAAGGGGGCAAAGATCCAGCCTGTGAGAGAGAGAGAGGGAGGGGGGCAAAGATCCAGCCTGTGAGAGAGAGAGAGGGAGGGGGGCAAAGATCCAGCCTGTGAGAGAGAGAGAGGGAGGGGGGCAAAGATCCAGCCTGTGAGAGAGAAGAGGGAGGGGGCAAAGATCCAGTCTGTGAGAGAGAGAGGGGGGGGGGGGCAAAGATCCAGTCTGTGAGAGAGGGGGGGGGGGGCAAAGATCCAGTCTTTGAGGGAGGGAGGGGGGCAAAGATCCAGTCTGTGAGAGAGGGGGAGGGGCAAAGATCCAGTCTTTAAGGGAGGGAGGGGGGCAAAGATCCAGCCTGTGAGAGAGAGAGGGGGGGGGGGCAAAGATCCAGTCTGTGAGAGAGGGGGGGGGGGGGCAAAGATCCAGTCTTTGAGGGAGGGAGGGGGGCAAAGATCCAGTCTGTGAGAGAGGGGGAGGGGCAAAGATCCAGTCTTTAAGGGAGGGAGGGGGGCAAAGATCCAGCCTGTGAAAGAGAGAGGAGGACCATGGATATATCCTTATCACACACAAGACCTATTTACATTCAGGACTGATGCACTTAAAGGGGAACTATCAGCAGATTAAATAAATCTAACCTGCTCATAACCCCCTATTGCGCACAGGGCGCTGAGGAGGAAGATATGACGAAGGAGGAAGTAAGACCGTTAGGAGCACTGCCCTGCCCCCCTAGCACCGATCTGACCCTGGCCGCCCCGCCCCTTTCTAATGATAATCAATGGAGTCAGCTGGACGTGGGCCCAGAGCTCCTAACGGTCTTACCAGACTGAGGAGTAAAAGACTAACTGCATCAGAGCACTGAGGAGGAAGGTAAGTGACATAGCACCATTCTCACCTCCTCCTGCGCTATAGGGACATATCAGCAGGTAGTCTATAGGGATGTCTCACGGACATAGACACAGAGCAGGAAGAGAGAGGTGTCCATGTCAGAAGTGACTCTGACCCCTTCTTCAGGCACAGTGAGTACCCAGCACCATTACATTGGTGGTGCATAGATCCATGGTATACCATGCATAACTGCACATGAAGTAATGGTCTGTGTCCTACTAATACTATAAAACCCGCCATGATTCTAATCGATGGGGACACGAAAGACATTTTTTGAAGCGTAATATAATGTATGTGATCTGAGATGGACAGTGTTGGAGGAAATCGAGGGGTTAAGTGAACAGATTAAGTGTAGATCACCGAGAAGTTTATTGGATAGATCCATGGAGTCAATAAGTCTGAGAGGACTAAACAAACATGGAGATTTGGGGGAGATTTATCAAACATGGTGTAAAGTGAAACTGGCTCAGTTGCCCCTAGCAACCAATCAGATTCCACCTTTCATTCCTCACAGACTCTTTAGAAAATAAAAGATGGAATCTGATTGGTTGCTAGGGGCAACTGAGACAGTTTCACTTTACACCAAGTTTGATAAATCTGCCCCTTGGTGTATTCCTATAGAGCACAGTAATCCTGCTTCATAGATGAGATATATAACAGGAGTGTATAGCATTGTACACTATCATCCTAGACCTGACCAAGATTGGTGGATCCACTTACTACATCCTACTTGTCTTCTCCCTGTACAGTGGATGGCGGATCTTCTTTTTTTTGTAGGAGTGGCAGTCAGGCCTGTGGTGACCTTCACACCAAACTGGAGTAAAATATTATACCAGGACCCAGTGACCATAACCTGTGATGTGGGATCTGCTGCCCCGGAGAAGCAGAGATATCGCTGGTATAAAGATGGAAAACTACTAAGAGATAATGGTCGTCAGAGCTTCAGGATTGACTATGTGGAGGAAGAAGATGTAGGTGCCTACCAGTGTGGGACCAGCACTAGTGACCTCAGTCCTCCCGTCACACTGAATGCAACTCTAGGTCAGCAGTGAGATCATCCTGGTAATCTCCAAACATTGTATATAGAGATGATGCATTACCATATATTCATTGTTATTATTGCAGATTACCTCATCCTGCAGAGACCCCCATTTATCTATGAAGGAGACCCCCTGACTCTGAGGTGTCACAGTGCATATGGATATGAAGGAAAAAACACAACATTTTACAAGGAAGATAAAGAGATAAAGTTCTCAGTCAGTGACTCGGAGTTCCATCTAGATAAAGTAGATGGGGGCTCGTCCGGGATCTACAGATGTACTCAACTGCTTCTACATCATAGTGATCATACACATCATAGTCACTCTGCAGAAACCTACATCTCTGTGTTGGGTAAGTGAATATTCCTTCCATCTACAGATGCTGGATCAAGGGCAGCTCTATACACCTACCATTCACTGTATCTGCATAGCAGAAGCAGGACCACCAGTACACCATATAGCAGAAAAAAAAGGAAAAAAAAATTTGGTCAGCTCTCCTAGAACACTGTTCACACTAGGCAGGAGCATGTTGCCATGGCTGAAATTGCAAACACACAAAAACACAGAAAAATGCAACAGCTCACCGCAACAGCAAGATACAGACCCACCACAGACATGAAAATAATTAAAAGCAGCCCCCCCTTGAGTCTCTTGGTTACTATTTGCAAACAGCGTAAACTGCCTCACCACGATAAGGTGGACTCATATCGAGGCAGACCCTACACTGTATGTACACTATGGCCTCTCCATGGCGTATAATACGCCTATGCTCCTAGGGTTCTGTTAGAATGGAGTAGTAGGTCGTGTATGGGACCACTGCCCCATTCCTTCTCTATGGAATCAGCCGGAATCTGCTGAACACCATGCTCCTCAGCTCCAATAGAGAATGGCTAGTGCAGCGGGGCTCATACACGTGCGATGTGATGAATGAAACTAATATAGTAGCAGAATTCTAACAATAAGGGCGTATAATGGAATTACCTTTTAAGGCCGGGTTCACACTGTGTTGTTTTTGCAGTTGTTTTTTTTTTTTTCCCCCATTCGTTTTATGCATAAAACAGATGAATAAAACGGGCTACCAAAACGCAGTGTGAACCCAGCCTAAGTAATATTCCTTAAAGATTATAGATGACTATGCTTACAGTTCTTTCCTGTCTTCATGTTCTCTTAGCCCGTTCCCCAGGTTCTCCAGATTACACGCGGCAGAATATAATGCGGATGACGCTGTCTGTGTGTGTAGTAATGGCTGCCGCAGGGATGATCTTCTATCACCTACGAGGACAGCGAGCGACGGACTGACGTCTCCTGGATTGTTGGCTTTCACACTTACACATCCAGAGCTCCAAATCCCAAATAGTGTGCACCTAATGCAAAAAGAGCACAAAAACAACATACACAACATAAAAAAAAAAATAATACTGCTCAAACATATAGGCCCAGACTAAGGACATTGAGTAATCCCTCCCCAATTCATTATATAAAGTCTATTGTACAGTATCTCTGTCTCTGTAATCATTAAATAAAAGCCATCATTGTATACCGCTTCACCTAATGGTCATGTGATCAGCTCAAATATCCCTCTTTGTTGCCCATATAATGCACATTCACTATTCCTGCAGTGTCATCTGTTTCATCCCAGCTCAGCTACATCCATACATTTCATTACAGGATCCAGGTCATGTGACCTCTGATCAGCCCCCTACTTGACTTTCAGATTTCTCATTGCATCCTCTCCCTTTCATATTTGCTATGAATCCCATGATGCATCAGCACAACATCACATGGGCAGCAAGAGCAGGTACCATCTCTGCCTGCTGGGAGAACAGTGTAATAATTCTCATCTCTATATAGTTCTAAATAAGTGGGGACACTGTAAGTATACAGTCATGGTGGCTGAACCGTCATCAAATCCATGACAACTGTGTGACAAGAGCCATATATTCATCATCAGTAACTCTAAAGGGAGGTATTCTCCCCCCGTGGAGAATTTATGTGGAACCAGGGCCGGCTCCAGGTTTTTGTGGGCCCTTGGGCGAGAGAGCCTCAGCGGGCCCCTTTGTATAGCACACCTCGGGGCACACCTACCAAATAAAGTTTGACAAAATACCGAAAAAAACTTAATCCAGTAACTCACAGGTGACGTCTTCTTTGATCTGAGGCGATCGCTCTCCGTTTCCTCTCCATCTGGCCCAGACCACCATGATGATTTCTTCCAGCTACAATTCATCTCTTCAGGACTCTTAGGCTCCGCACATTTCCAGCCACTTCCTTCCCTTTTTCCCACCCATAGACTCCCATACAGTAGTAACTCCACTGTTGGGTGTCATGTGCAGTAAAGTAAGGAGGTTTGAAGGTCCCGTGCTGTGCCCCCCATATAGTAATAATGTCCCCATGCTGTGCCCCCCATATAGTAATAATGCCCTCTGCCCCCATAGTAATATCCCCTGCTCAGCCCCATAGTAATGTCCCATGCCCCCATAGTAATGCCCCGTGTTCTGTCCCCATAGTAATGTCCCCTGCTCAGCCCCATAGTAATGTCCCATGCCCCCATAGTAATGCCCCCTGCTCTGTCCCCATAGTAATGTCCCCTGCTCAGCCCCATAGTAATGTCCCATGCCCCCATAGTAATGTCCCCTGCTCAGCCCCATAGTAATGTCCCCTGCTCAGCCCCATAGTAATGTCCCCTGCTCAGCCCCATAGTAATGTCCCATGCCCCCATAGTAATGTCCCCTGCCCCCATAGTAATGTCCCTGCTCTCCCTCAGCACAAGAAAATAAAAAAATAAAATCATACTCACTAATCCGGGCGGGGGACGGGTCCTCCTCTCCCTTGTGTGCGCCTTGTGGATCCACCAGCCATCGCTCTGCGCCTGTTGGTGAGATCGGATCCATGCTAGAATGGACTAGAATGGAGGTGCTAGAAGGAGGTCGTCCCCCTGGAGTCTGTATTCTGGCTTCTTCACCATAGAGTAGGCTAGAATGGAGTTACAATCAGGAGACATTACATGAGGTATACCAGGGGGAACTACAACTCCCAGCGTGTCCAGCCCGTTATTATGGGAGATCAGAGGAGATTACAGGAGGAGATATAATAGGACTACAACTCCCAGCATGTCCAGCCTGTTATTATGGGAGATCAGAGGACATCACAGGAGGAAATTTAAGAGGAGTACTACAACTCCCAGCATGTCCAGCCTGTTATGGGAGATCAGAGGACATCACAGGAGGAGATTTAAGAGGAGTACTACAACTCCCAGCATGGACAACCTGTTATGGGAGATCAGAGGACATCACAGGAGGAGATTTAAGAGGAGGACTACAACTCCCAGCATGGACAACCTGTTATGGGAGATCAGAGAACATCACAGGAGGAGATTTAAAGGGAACCTGTCACCCCCCGTACCGGGGTGACAGGTTCCCGACCCCCCGTTAGAGACCCCTATACTTACCTCATCCCGCCGGGTCCCGCTTCTGGATTCGGTCGGGTCCCGGAGATCTCAGCCGCTGCAGCCCGGCGCGCGCGCTGACAGATGAGTCCAACACCCATAGAGAATGACAGGAGAGTCCAGCGCTCCGTCATTCTCTATGAGCGTTGGACTCATCTGTCAGCGCGCGCGCCGGGCTGCAGCGGCTGAGATCTCCGGGACCCGACCGAATCCAGAAGCGGGACCCGGCGGGATGAGGTAAGTATAGGGGTCTCTAACGGGGGGTCGGGAGCCTGTCACCCCGGCACGGGGGGTGACAGGTTCCCTTTAAGAGGAGGACTACAACTCCCAGCATGGACAGCCTGTTATGGGAGATCAGAGGACATTACAAAAGGAGATATAAGAGGAGGAATAAAACTCACAGCATACAGAGGGAAGGTATAAGTGAGCCCCGCCCCCTCATGTCACATGGCAATGATCACAGGTCCTTCATCCACCTGCATCCTCTCCCGTTCTCAGCCCCGCCCCCTTATGACGTCACCACAGGTCCTTCCCCAGTGCAGCAAACACGGAAGGTCCTTCCCCAGCTCCTCCAGCCCTCCCCCGGATGTCCGGGCGTCGGTGATGCGGCGGGCGTCTGGCTCACTGCTCGGGCAAGTGTCGGGGGCCCCTTGGGCAGCCGTGGGCCCCGGCACTTGCCCGAGTATACCGGGTGCTGACGCTGGCCCTGTGTGGAACAGTCCATGCAGCTATGTGACATAAGAAGTTCTGTCTGAGATGGTGACCCCACTGTGAGCACAGAAACACATGTAATTTCCAGGGGTCACCATGAGATAACATTACCCAACTGGAGGAAAGGATTCCAGGAATCTTTAAATGAAAGGGAGCTACAAAATCAAGTGATACTGGCTGAATTATAATGTGTGGTCTTCCACCACTGGTGTTTTCTCCTATACACCTGTTCTCAGGTTAAAGTGGGAGATGGAGTGCATTGTTTTCCCCACTAGGTGTCACTACTGTTTTGTATGTCTACTATGCATGGCTGTAGAGCTGAAGGGTTAATTGTTTTATGTCATGTGGTGTCTGCTAACCAGTTACAGGTGCTCTTTCCTTCTGACCTATCCTTTTCTTCCTCTCTCCCTCACCCACACTGAGCCCCACCACTCACAGAAGGGTTTAGATTGGCCCCTGTAGGAGGAGTTTACCTGGTGGAGGAAGTCTTGGTCTAGTGAGAGTGAAAGTGGACACACTACAAAACAGTTCCTGTGGAATTTAAGCCAGGGCCTGGCTTTGGCCAGGACCCCTGACAGGGACCAGAGACAGATGCAGCAAAAGACCTTATTCTTTATACAAACAATCATTACAGTTATGCAGTGCTAAGGTACCTTAAGGGAACTGCTCTAAAAAGTGCAGGGCGATTTCCGGATACAAAAGGAGTTGACCCCAGTTGGACAAAGCTACCAAAAGTAAAGGTCTATGTATCCTACTGCGCAGTGCAAGAAAACAGTGTATCCTTGGAAATCTGCTACACCCAGATAACCGACAACTGGGGCTCGTGCTACCCACCTAGTACAGGTTCTAGTTGGGGGGCAGAAGGTGGTCACGCTTAGTCTATATGTGAGTATGAGTATCACTTATCACTTGCTTCTTATCTACACTTCAGTTGCGAGCACAGAATCTACATTGGACAGGGCTCCACTGGCTAGTCCTCTCCTCTTCCTTCTCTACAAGCAAATAAGTTCGTCAAGGTTTTCACTACCTTTATTCTGTGTACTGTTCACTTGCAACGTTCTTCAGTAAAGTGTTCTTTCTACTACTACTACTACTACTACTACTACTACTACTACAGTGCTGGCATCACACAAAACAACATCAACATAACTGTCCGAGTACCACAAATGGCTGACTAGCTGTATGATGAATAGTAAAAAAAATAATGTGTGAGGTTATTTGGAATGAGATGAAACTTCAGAGAGTTATGAAATAATTTTCACTTTATTCAGAATAAGAAATTCAGAAGGAAAAGCAGAATGTCAGGGAATGGATGATATCATGCATGACCTGTGCCCTGGGGACCCCAGAGACATCCCCGTCCAATCCTATTACAAATTCTGTAGTAACAAGCATATAGCTCACTGGCACCTCATGTGGTCAGATGAAGAACTGCAGCAATCCTGCCACTGTGAGAAAAAAAACGTCATGGATGTCGTCCTGTCACTCGTCGTCACCTGACTTGTAGTGGAAGAAGATAACAGCAGCGGCAGCCACTAGCGTCAGCCCGGACAGCAGCAGTCTGATTAGATTGTGAAGGGTATAGTCTGATGGAGGGAGAGATGAAGGAGAGAGGAGTTAGCAATAGTCATCTTATTCTGCTCTGTTCTATATATTTCCTGAGTAGTCAGTAATCCGACCCAGCAAGCTCGGCCATCAATGCAACAATAATGCCTTAAAGGGGATGCCTACTTTTAAATACTAGTAGCATGTAATGCTTTGTTTGACCTGTGGAGGCACTGCAGGAGACACTTGCCGCCAGGTTCCCCTGCACATTACAGATGATCGATGGGATTCCTCATCATTATCTTATAGAAACTAAGAGGGGTTGTCTAAAGCAGAGCACCCCTTTAACCATAAGACCATTACCTACGATCGTTAAAGAATTGTCTGAAGCAGAGCACCCCTTTAACCATCAGACCATAGCATACAGCCATTATGGGATTGTCTGAAGCAGAGCACCCCTTTAACCATCAGACCATAGCATACAGCCATTATGGGATTGTCTGAAGCAGAGCACCCCTTTAACCATGAGACCATAGCATACAGCCATTATGGGATTGTCTGAAGCAGAGCACCTCTTTAACCATAAGACCATAGCATACAGCCATTATGGGATTGTCTGAAGCAGATCACCCCTTTAACCATCAGACCATAGCATACAGCCATTATGGGATTGTCTGAAGCAGAGCACCCCTTTAACCATCAGACCATAGCATACAGCCATTATGGGATTATCTGAAGCAGAGCACCCCTTTACCATCAGGCCATACCAGACGATCATTATGTTTATAGTATAGTATGTTTGGAGTAGTCACTCACCCTGTATATGGACATATAAGATGTTGCTCCTTTTCCTCGTAGACCCAGACCGCACCTCACAGGAATAGTTCCCAGAATCCTCCAGCCGAGCGGCCTGAATTCTATAGGTGTTCGTCAATCTGACTTCCTGCACTTTCCGCCCATTTCTATAGAAGGTGAAGAGCAGTTCTGTCCTGAGCCTGAGGGGGTTAAGCCTGGTGGCACAGGTCAGGGTCAGGCCACCTCCTAATATCCTTAAGGGGGGCACTTTTATTTCTGGATAGGAGAAAAGCTCTAGAGGAGGAAACATTGTAGCTATGAGTAGAGAATCTGTCATATACTGAAGACCAGACAGATATGACCAACCTTGTACATGGACATAGGACACCTCGCTCCTCTTCCTTAAAGTAGGAGTCACCACCTCGCAGGTGTAATTCCCAGAATCCTCCAGCTGAACGGACCGGACTTTGTAGGTATCAGATGATCCGAGGTTCTTCACTTCCCGCCCATTTCGGAAGAAGCTATATCTCAGTTCTGTATGGTCTCTGAGAGGGTTCAGTCTTCTGGTACAGGTGAGGGTCAGCTCATCGTCTTCCACTATACTGTCTGAGGACCCTTTAATCTTTGGATACGAGATCAGTTCTAGAAGAGCAATGAATTACTTATATCTATGTAATAAAGAGTCCAAGCACATCCATTGTCAGGGTTGGACTGACTAAGATGTGGTCACATATCTCATTGTATTGAGATCCACGATGGAGACCATC
The DNA here is from genome assembly GCF_027789765.1 of Dendropsophus ebraccatus. Lineage (NCBI taxonomy): Eukaryota > Metazoa > Chordata > Amphibia > Anura > Hylidae > Dendropsophus > Dendropsophus ebraccatus. Next base: position 8,113,437 of record NC_091466.1, on the reverse strand, counting down.
TATCCATGAACCTAGGAAGCCTCTCCATCCACTACAGTTGGGATTTGAACATTCCTTCTGGGGTTCCTAATCTATTACCATCCCTGCCCCTCCATACGTATACCCACTCCCCCCATGGTCATAGTTACTTACCACTCACAGATACAAAGGACTCGTCGGAGAGGGTTTGGAACGTTCCGTCATAGTCTTGTAGTCCTTTCGTACATTTGTATTTCCCGGTCACAGCTCCATCAACGTTATTGATATGTAACAAAGAGTCACTGACCGAGGACTTTATCTCACAGTCATCCCTATAAAACGTTGTCTTTATGACTCGATATTCAGAGCGACTGTGACATCTCAAAGTCAAGGAGTCTCCTTCAACGATGTCCTGGGGTCTCTGGAGGATAAGAAAGGCTGATATGGAAGCAATGGATTAGAGCCCCTTATTCAGGTTATGTATAATGATTGTTTGGTGTGAATTGTAACTAACCGTGGTTGACAGTCAGTTTGGCAGGATAACTGATCTCACTGGCCCTGGTATAACACATGTAATCCCCCGCGTCACTCCATGATGCCGATTTGACCGTAAAGCTCCGTTGCTGTATTGGTGCCGGTTTGTCATCTTTATACCAGTAATAGATCTGGGTTTCTTGGTCATCTGAGGCCACATCACACATTATAGTAACTGCGTCACCCGATAACAGATTTCTCCAGTTGGGTGTAAAGGTGACCACAGGTCGGACTGCAGCTCCTATAACACATAGACAGTGTATTCACGGAGGACGTCGTCAATGCTGCGCATCCAGTCAGGGATATTAATCCAAGTCCTTATCACTTACTACAGGATAACTTTACATTATTATCTACTACAAATTAACAATATCAATAAGTTATTCTATCTCTGACAGTAACCACGGACATGTATGATATTATTAGTAAACATTCGGAATAACCTAATCTGACAATTATAGAACAATGAAGTTTGGCTATGGGATGGACAGGACTAAAATAATCCCAGGAACCAGGTGAAGTGCTAGGTCACTGGGATTCACGGATACTGTGAGATCCCCAGCTGTCTGACTTACAGCACTTGGCCAGACAGCAACAAAGAGGGGCGGCACGTTCTGGCTTGCTGTTCTAGCAGAACCGGGCCACTTTAAGGGCACCAATGTCAATACTGATCCTTACTCCTGTGCTTAACCACCATGCCTGCCCCGGATGACGTTACCATTATGACATTTGCCTGAAACTTCCAAACCAAAGCTGTGACAGTAAATAGAATATATATATATATATATATATATATATATATATATATATATATATTTTATTTATTTTTTTACTTTTTTTCATTTATTTACACCATTTTTGCAATGTCAATTCAACGTCATGAACATAAGACTTAGAACTGTAAGTCCAGGCAAAAACTACAAAAATTGTGCAAAACAAATCTACTCATGAAGAGTCATCCTTCAGCACACAGGAGAGGAAGAACCCCTTGTGGAGAAAACCACTAGTGAACCATGGCTGAAGGATTGGCCTTCCCTTGGGCTCAAAGGGTTGATGCCATACTGTAACTAATTAAATAAAAATAAAATTGACATTGTCATCGCATATGTTACCATACACAAACAGATAATACTTACAATAATACACGCATTATTACTCTACATTTGTAGAGTATATACATATATATACCCCACCCCCTCATAGAAATACACTGTATATATACCCCACCCTCCTCATAGTAATACACTAGCCATATACTCCTCCCTCTTAAAGCAGAACCACCTGTACTTAAGTGTATAACATTATATAGACAATACTGCGGAGGCTATAGTTCCCCCCTCCCAAAGTCATGCCCCCTTTTTGCTTAGGGCTCCGGGGGAGTCCTGACCGTTACTCACTTGTAACATGGATATATGACTCATATGAGAAAGTATGTGTAGATCCATCGTCACGTTGTATGACTTTACCACATCTGTACTTTGCGGTGACATCTCCATCCACTCTCTTGATATGTAACTCCGAGTCTCTGGTTGGGGTCTGTATCTCTTTGTCGTCCTTGTAGAAGGTTGTGCTTATGACCTTATATCCAGGGAGGCTGTGACATCTGAGGGTCAGGGATTGTCCTACGTGAATGGACGGGGGTCTCTGCAGGATAACATCGGCTAAAATAAAAAATTATAAATAGGTCGATGTAGTTTATTCGACGAGACAGAAACGTGGAAGCTTCGGAACTCACCCTGACTAACACGGAGCCTGAGGGGGTGGCTGATGTCACTAGTGCCGCTGTGACACTGGTAGCTCCCCTCATCTAGCCATGAAGCCGACTGGATAGTAATGTTCCTTTGATTCCTTCTTGTTCCCATTGGTTCATCCCCTTTATACCAGTAATAAGTCTGATTCTCCGGGGCCGCAGATCCGAGGTCACATGTTAGAGTGACGGAGTCTCCATACAGGACATGTTCCCAGTTGGGAGTCAACGTTACCGACGGTCTGACTGCCTCACCTACAGAATACAGCAATGTTACTGAGCGAGAAGCGATAGACCCAGCAGGGTCACCTTGTAGCTCAGTCCATGATGCCAGAGAGGGAGAAGACAGAAAAGGTACAGAAATGCCCCGACCACCACTTATGGCTAAAATCTGCCTTAAAGACTAGGAATAAACTCACCAGAATGATCAGCGATAAGCACTGTAAAACGGGAAAAAATCAACATTAATGAGGATATAATGAACGAGGCAAAAACATAGATACATAATAAGGTTATTAGAGGGAGATGATTGGACTTATAAGATCAAACATCATTGGTGGTGGAGGTCATCCAATAGGAACAGCCTGTATAGCCTCATGCTCCTGCAGCAGTTACATAAAACAGGAAGGTCCAACCACTGTCGGCCATTTTGGAGGCTATGAAGGCCGACTATGGTCACCCAGTCACTGATCCTATTTTATCATATGCACATATATGTTCTTGCTCCCTATGCCTCCTCGTCTTCTATGACTCCCAATCACAACCCATTGACTTCTGTGTCTCCTCGGGGAGCTTCTCAAACATCAGAGCAGGAACACCTCAAGCATACTGGCTTTTACATTGTGACTTTCTTAAAGGGGGTTCCTTATAAGATGGTATTTAAAAAAAAAAAGTAAATTTTTGACTTTGGGTCTTGGACATAGAAACACCACCCTCAACCTTTGACCTTGGCCATAGAGTCATCATCCTCAACCATTGACCTTGGGCATAGAGTCACCACCCTCAACCATTGACCTTGGGCATAGGTCTAGCTACACACACTTTCCCTTTTTTATAGTAACTACTTCCCTTTAACTAGTTATTTAGTGCCAGACTACAGGCCAGGTAGGACGTGCTACACCTGCTCTTGAGTCTAGTTCAAGACAGAGAGATCAGACCTGTTCCAGAGAGCTAGTTACCCAACCACTATGGGTTGCTAGACTAGACCCCCAGGGAAGCTGGAGACAAGGGACTCTTCACCCTTGCCTACGCCATATACTTACCCACTAAAATAGGACAGTCTAAAACCTTAGAGAAAGGACGGATAATTCAAGACTGGACCTGCAGTAGAGCACAGTGCCAGAAAGCCGCTCTCTACTGACTGATGCTGAGCTTTGTAGGAAGGTTTCCACAAGCCATCTCCACCCAGAGCAGAGACCGGGGACCAGTACTACCCCAACAGAATGGAAACCTGACACTGTGGGGCAGAAGGCGGTTAGGTGAGACAACTGGCACTCATCTATACGTGAATACAAGGATTTCTTCCAACACTCTAGAGACACTTCACCACATCCCAGCAGAGTACATAGTACATTAGGCAAGGGCCCTCCTATCCAGTCCCTGAGACCTGTTAGGGTATGTTCACACTAAGTAAATAAGGTGGAATTTCTGGGACTTTGTCATCTCTACCGTTGCACTTTCACCTACACCGTAATCCTAACCAAGGTCCAGTTGCTGTGTGTCCGGGGGTGGGTGTTACCACTTCTGACCATCGTGACAAGAAGCTACCAAAACACCAAACCCACCATTAGACCCAACATCAGTTCTAGCAACCCGACCTTGGGGGCAGAAGCACCACCCTCAACCATTGACCTTGGGCACAGAAGCACCACCCTCTACCATTGACCTTGGGCACAGAAGCACCACCCTCTACCATTGACCTTGGGCACAGAAGCACCACCCTCTACCATTGACCTTGGGCACAGAAGCACCACACTCTACCATTGACCTTAGGCACTACCCTCAACCATTGACCCTAGGCATGAAGGCTCCACCATAGGAATGCCAGGCACGTTGTGAGAGCTACCATGGGGGGGCACCATTGAGGTCCCAGCAGTGATGGAGCCCACACACGGAGCCCACTTTCAGCCTCATATGATATAAAGTACTTACATGTCAGTGTGATGAGACGGAGAGCGGACATGGTGACTGCCACACACAATGAGCAATGATTCTGGGTCATGGATATAAGACCTCTGCTCTCACGTCCTGTGGTCACAGCCGCGTCTGGTAGAATGTGACCCAGAAACATAATAGATATGTGAGAAAACCCCCAAATGTAAAACGTAAGAACTTCTAACATCGGTTACCAAGAAACCAGAGCAACCTGCAACAGTACGTGTGTGTGTGTGGGGGGGGGGGGGGACACAGACACAAAAGGGGGTCCTAGACCATGAGAGCAAGCAGGACAGTCAGGTGGCAATGGCAAAGATTGTTACTGGTGGGGAAAAGAGAGACTGTTATAGGGAGAGAGACTGCCACTGATGAGAGAAGAGACTGTTACAGGGAAAGAGACTGCCACTGATGAGAGAAGAGACTGTTACAGGGAAAGAGACTGCCACTGATGGGAAAAGAGACTGTTACAGAGAAAGAGACTGACAATGATGGGGGAAAGAGACTGTTACAGGGAGAGAGAAAGACACTGATGGGGGAAGAGACTGTTACAGGAAAGAGACTGACACTGATGGAGGAAAGAGACTGTTACAGGGAGAGAGAAAGACACTGATGGGGAAGAGACTGTTACAGGGAGAGAGACAGACACTGATGAGGAAGAGACTGTTACTGTTAATGTTAGGGAGCAGGTGGTTACAATGTTTTCAGCAAGGTGGCTGCACCATAGTGGATGGAGAATGGTACCAATAGAGGAAATGTATTGTTGTAATGTGATTTACACTGTTATCGGGGATAGGCTGTAGGAGATGGGGATATAGGGGATAGGCTGTAGGAGATGGGGATATAGGGGATAGGCTGTAGGAGATGGGGATATAGGGGATAGGCTGTAGGGGATATAGGGGATAGGCTGCAGGAGATGGGGATATAGGGGATAGGCTGTAGGAGATGGGGATATAGGGGATAGGCTGTAGGGGATATAGAGGATAGGCTGTAGGAGATGGGGATATAGGGGATAGGCTGTAGGAGATGGGGATATAGGGGATAGGCTGTAGGGGATATAGAGGATAGGCTGTAGGAGATGGGGACATAGGGGATAGGCTGTAGGAGATGGGGACATAGGGGATAGGCTGTAGGAGATGGGGATATAGAAGATAGGCTGTAGGAGATGGGGGATAAAGGGGATAGGATGTATGAGATGGGGATATAGGGGATAGGCTGTAGGAGATGGGGGATATAGGGGATAGGCTGTAGGAGGTGGGGGATATAGGGGATAGGCTGTAGGAGATGGGGATATAGGGGATAGGCTGTAGGGGATATAGGGGATATAGGGGATAGGCTGCAGGAGATGGGGATATAGGGGATAGGCTGTAGGAGATGGGGATATAGGGGATAGGCTGTAGGAGATGGGGATATAGGGGATAGGCTGTAGGAGATGGGGATATAGGGGATAGGCTGTAGGAGATGGGGATATAGGGGATAGGCTGTAGGGGATATAGAGGATAGGCTGTAGGAGATGGGGATATAGGGGATAGGCTGTAGGAGATGGGGGATATAGGGGATAGGCTGTAGGAGATGGGGATATAGGGGATAGGCTGTAGGAGATGGGGATATAGGGGATAGGCTGTAGGAGATGGGGATATAGGGGATAGGCTGTAGGAGATGGGGGATATAGGGGATAGGTTGCAGGAGATGGGGATATAGGGGATAGGCTGTAGGAGATGGGGATATAGGGGATAGGCTGTAGGAGATGGGGATATAGGGGATAGGCTGTAGGAGATGGGGATATAGGGGATAGGCTGCAGGAGATGGGGATATAGGGGATAGGCTGTAGGGGATGGGGGATATAGGGGATAGGCTGTAGGAGATGGGGATATAGGGGATAGGATGTAGGAGATGGGGATATAGGGGATAGGCTGTATGAGATGGGGATATAGGGGATAGGCTGTAGGAGATGGGGATATAGGGGATAGGCTGCAGGAGATGGGGATATAGGGGATAGGCTGTAGGGGATGGGGGATAGGCTGCAGGAGATGGGGATATAGGGGATAGGCTGCAGGAGATGGGGATATAGGGGATAGGCTGTAGGGGATGGGGGATAGGCTGCAGGAGATGGGGATATAGGGGATAGGCTGTAAACAATAGATTATGTGTATAGAGGTGTCAGGAGATTAGGGTAATGATTTATGACAGGGGATGTACTAGAAGGAGAGGTGGGGGTCCCATGGCAGAGCTGTGAGGGTCCCTGCATTTGTTTATACCAAATCCACTAACATTAAATCCTGTATAAAAAGAAATGATATAAATAAATCTCATTGTACTACTGGGATGCGGAGTAATAACTGAACGGGTCAAAAGTTACTGTAACAAATCAGATCACCACCAGAGGGCGCCTGGATGACGGCCTATAACTGCACTACCTGAGGCCTGTCACTAGGGGGCTCACTTACAGTTTCCAGCAGTTTCTCTCAGTTAACACCAGATGGCGCTTGCGCACTGCAATCTATGGTCCTTCAGGTAATGTATTATGGAATTATTTCCCATATTGTAAGCGAAGCCCTGAACTAATAATCTGCAACCTGCAGCTGTTGTGAAACTACAACTCCCATCATGCACTGTCAGTTATCTGTATGGGGATACAGGGTTAATAAATGGACACATAGACGTAAAGCGCTGGAAGAGGCCGCGCACATACAGCAACGTTTAATTACTAAACCACAGCCGCCCCCGCTCAGCGCCACCGTCTCCCCCAGCAGCAGCCGGATTCCTGGGGGTCTGATCAGAGGGTGAGGTTATATATCCCCCCGGCCTGCCCTGCTATGTATGTATTCACATCATCCATTCAGGAGTCTGGGAAAGCTGGGTGACAACAGATAGAGCTGCCATCGGGGCAATCGCTTTACTTTATTACAGTCTGACATAAAAAAAAATCTGGTAAGTTGCAAATCAGTATATAATTATACATATGGATATCTAGTTATATTGTCCATTCAGGAGTCTGGGAAAGCTGGGTAAAAAGGAATATAAATACTACCAGGGTGATCACTCTGCTTTACTACAGTCTCACGTGAAAACTCTGGTAAGTTGTGAGACATTATATCAATAGGTTTCGGCATATGTATTTACATTGTCCATTCAGGAGTCTGGGAAAGCTGGGTAACAACCATATAGTTGCCGCAGCAGTTTCCCAGGTAAGTTTTGAGGCCATCCGTCACTTATTACTCTATACATATATATGTATACATTGTCTTTGCAGGAGTCTGGGAAAGCTGGGTGACTGTCCTATAGTTTGGAGAGATGCCCTGGACTGAAGAGCTTGCAGTAAGCTTAGAAGTATTAACCCCTTGAGGTCCAGCATCCTCCTCTGGACTCTTCCTTGACCTCTGAGTCCACGTCTTTGTGGCTCAGGGGCAGTTTCCACCTCTGCTGGGTGGCGGTTCCTTGGATCCACGCCCCTGGGCAGCTGCCCCTGAAGTTACAGGCAGCCGGGTCCAAGAAAAACCAGGCTTATTTATAGCTGCCAATGACTGGGCAGGAGACGCAGGGACTGAGGACAGAGCGAGCTTTCAGCCTGTGGCCGGGAACACCCAGCTCCATCCCAGATTCCGGGCACTTTCTTCCTACCCATTGACTGAGCTGCGATCATGGAACTTCACCAGTCCCTCATCTTCCTGCTGTCTCTCCTGCTCAGGCCAGGTGAGCGCTCTAACCCTGGGCACTTGCTGCAGGCTGTCTCTCCTCTGGGTTCTCTCTAATATATTGGGACTCTCATGGGTCAAGTAGCTGAGGTGATGATTCTATTGTATCATAAGTGTTGTGTCTCTTGTACGTCAGGTGTTGTGTCTCTTGTACGTCAGGTGTTGTCTCTCTTGTACGTCAGGTGTTGTCTCTCTTGTAGTACAGGTGTTGTCTCTCTTGTAGTACAGGTGTTGTCTCTCTTGTACGTCAGGTGTTGTGTCTCTTGTAGATCAGGTGTTGTGTCTCTTGTAGATCAGGTGTTGTCCCTCTTGTAGGTCCTGTGTTGTCCCTCTTGTAGATCAGGTGTTGTCTCTCTTGTAGGTCCTGTGTTGTTGCTCTTGTAGGTCTTGTGTTGTCCCTCTTGTAGGTCCTCTGTTGTCCTTTTTTACATCCTATGTTGTCACTTCTGTACTTCATGTGCTTTTGCTCTTGTACGTCCTGTGCTGTCACTCTTGTAGGTCCTGTGTTGTCACTTTTATAGATCCCATGTTGTCACTCTCATAGATCCTTTGTTGTCGTTCTTGTAGGTCCTGTTCTGTCACTCTTGTAGGTCCTGTGTTGTCACTTTTGTAGGTCCTGTTCTGTCTCTCTTGTAGATCAGGTGTTGTCTCTCTTTTACGCCAGGTGTTGTCTCTCTTGTACGTCAGGTGTTGTATCTCTTGTAGATCAGGTGTTGTCTCTCTTGAAGATCAGGTGTTGTCCCTCTTGTAGATCAGGGGTTGTGTCTCTTGTACGTCAGGTGTTGTCTCTCTTGTAAGTCAGGTGTTGTCTCTCTTGAAGATCAGGTGTTGTCTCTCTTGTACATCAGGTGTTGTCTCCCTTGTACGTCAGGTGTTGTGTCTTTTGTAGATCAGGTGTTGTCTATCTTGTAGATCAGGTGTTGTCCCTCTTGTAAGTCAGGTGTTGTCTCTCTTGTAGATCAGGTGTTGTCTCTCTTGTAGATCAGGTGTTGTCTCTCTTGTAGTACAGGTGTTGTCTCTCTTGTACGTCAGGTGTTGTATCTCTTGTAAATCAGGTGTTGTCTCTCTTGAAGATCAGGTGTTGTGTCTCTTGTAGATCAGGTGTTGTCCCTCTTGTAGGTCAGGTGTTGTCTCTCTTGTAGCTCATGTTATGTCCCTCTTGTACATCAGGTGTTGTCTCTCTTGTAGATCAGGTGTTGTACCTCTTGTAGCTCAGGTGTTGTCTCTCTTGTACATCAGGTTGTCTCTCTTGTAGATCAGGTGTTGTCTCTCTTGTACATCAGGTTGTCTCTCTTGTAGATCAGGTGTTGTCTCTCTTGTAGATCAGGTGTTGTCTCTCTTGTAGATCAGGTGTTGTCTCTCTTGTAGATCAGGTGTTGTCTCTCTTGTACGTCAGGTGTTGTCTCTCTTGTAGATCAGATGTTGTCTCTCTTGTAGATCAGGTGTTGTCTCTCTTGTAGGTCTTGTGTTGTCCCTCTTGTAGGTCAGGTGTTGTCTCTCTTGTAGATCAGGTGTTGTGTCTCTTGTAGATCAGGTGTTGTCTCTCTTGTAGGTCTTGTGTTGTCCCTCTTGTAGGTCCTGTGTTGTCCCTCTTGTAGGTCCTCTGTTGTTGCTCTTGTAGGTCTTGTGTTGTCCCTCTTGTAGGTCCCCTGTTGTCCTTTTTTACATCCTATGTTGTCACTTCTGTACTTCATGTGCTTTTGCTCTTGTACGTCCTGTTCTGTCACTCTTGTAGGTCCTGTGTTGTCACTTTTATAGATCCCATGTTGTCACTCTCATAGATCCTTTGTTGTCGTTCTTGTAGGTCCTGTTCTGTCACTCTTGTAGGTCCTGTGTTGTCACTTTTGTAGGTCCTGTTCTGTCTCTCTTGTAGATCAGGTGTTGTCTCTCTTTTACGCCAGGTGTTGTATCTCTTGTAGATCAGGTGTCGTCTCTCTTGAAGATCAGGTGTTGTGTCTCTTGTAGATCAGGTGTTGTCTCTCTTGTAGATCAGGTGTTGTCTCTCTTGTAGCTCATGTTATGTCCCTCTTGTACATCAGGTGTTGTCTCTCTTGTAGATCAGGTGTTGTCTCTCTTGTAGTACAGGTGTTGTCTCTCTTGTAGATCAGGTGTTGTCTCTCTTGTAGATCAGGTGTTGTCTCTCTTGTAGATCAGGTGTTGTCCCTCTTGTAGCTCAGGTGTTGTCTCTCGTAGATCAGGTGTTGTCTCTCTTGTAGCTCAGGTGTTGTCTCTCTTGTACATCAGGTTGTCTCTCTTGTAGATCAGGTGTTGTCCCTCTTGTAGATCAGGTGTTGTCTCTCTTGTAGCTCAGGTGTTGTCTCTCTTGTACATCAGGTTGTCTCTCTTGTAGATCAGGTGTTGTCCCTCTTGTAGATCAGGTGTTGTCCCTCTTGTAGATCAGGTGTTGTCTCTCTTGTAGAGCAGGTGTTGTTTCTCTTGTAGATCAGGTGTTGTCTCTCTTGTAGAGCAGGTGTTGTCCCTCTTGTAGATCAGGTGTTGTCTCTCTTGTAGATCAGGTGTTGTCTCTCTTGTAGATCAGGGGTTGCCTCTCTTGTAGGTCGGGTGTTGTGTCTCTTGTAGCTCAGGTGTTGTCCCTCTTGTAGATCAGGTGTTGTCTCTCTTGTAGATCAGATGTTGTCCCTCTTGTAGATCAGGTGTTGTCTCTCTTGTAGATCAGGTGTTGTCCCTCTTGTAGATCAGGTGTTGTCTCTCTTGTAGATCAGGTGTTGTCCCTCTTGTAGATCAGGTGTTGTCCCTCTTGTAGATCAGGTGTTGTCCCTCTTGTAGATCAGGTGTTGCCTCTCTTGTACGTCGGGTGTTATGTCTCTTGTAGATCAGGTGTTGTCTCTCTTGTAGGTCAGGTGTTGTCTCTCTTGTAGATCAGGTGTTGTCTCTCTTGTAGGTCTTGTGTTGTCCCTCTTGTAGGTCAGGTGTTGTCTCTCTTGTAGATCAGGTGTTGTCTCTCTTGTAGATCAGGGGTTGCCTCTCTTGTAGATCAGGTGTTGTCCCTCTTGTAGGTCCTCTGTTGTTGCTCTTGTAGGTCTTGTGTTGTCCCTCTTGTAGGTCCTCTGTTGTCCTTTTTTACATCCTATGTTGTCACTTCTGTACTTCATGTGCTTTTGCTCTTGTACGTCCTGTGCTGTCACTCTTGTAGGTCCTGTGTTGTTGCTCTTGTAGGTCTTGTGTTGTCCCTCTTGTAGGTCCTCTGTTGTCCTTTTTTACATCCTATGTTGTCACTTCTGTACTTCATGTGCTTTTGCTCTTGTACGTCCTGTGCTGTCACTCTTGTAGGTCCTGTGTTGTCACTTTTATAGATCCCATGTTGTCACTCTCAAAGATCCTTTGTTGTCGTTCTTGTAGGTCCTGTTCTGTCACTCTTGTAGGTCCTGTGTTGTCACTCTTGTAGGTCCTGTGTTGTCACTTTTGTAGCTCCTGTTCTGTCACTCTTGTAGGTCCTGTGTTGTCACTTTTGTAGGTCCTGTGTTGTCACTCTCATAGATCCTGTGTTGTCGTTCTTGTAGGTCCTGTGTTGTCACTGTTGTAGGTCTTGTGTTGTTGTTGCTCTTGGTTCAGTGTTGTTGTCCTGTATGTCCTGTGTCATCACTTTTGTAGGTCCAATGTTTTCCCTCTTGTAGGTCCAATGTTTTCCCTCTTGTAGGTCCTCTGTTGTTGCTCCTGTAGGTCCTCTGTTGTCCCTCTTGTAGGTTCTATGTTGTTGCTCCTGTAGGTCTTTTGTTGTCACTCTTGTAGGTCCCATGTTTTCACTCTTGTAGGTCCTGTGTTGTTACTAGTGTAGATCCTGTATCGTTGCTCTTGTAGGTCCTCTGTTATCGCTTTTCTAGGTCTTGTGCTGTTGCTAGTGTAGATCCTCTGTTGTCCCTCTTGTAGGTCCTCTGTTGTCCCTCTTGTAGGTCCTCTGTTGTCCCTCTTGTAGGTCCTGTGTTGTTGCTCTTGTAGGTCTTGTGTTGTTGTTGCTCTTGTAGATCCTCTGTTGTCCCTCTTGTAGGTCTTGTGTTGTTGCTCTTGTAGGTCTTGTGTTGTTGCTCTTGTAGGTCTTGTGTTGTTGTCCCTCTTGTAGGTCCCCTGTTGTTGCTCTTGTAGGTCTTGTGTTGTTGTTGCTCTTGTAGGTCCTGTGTTTTGCTCTTGGAGGTCTTGTGTTGTCACTCTTATAGGTCCTATGTTGTTGCTATTTTAGATCCTGTATTGTTGCTTTTGTAGATCCTCTGTTGTCACGCTTGTAGGTTCTGTGTTGGTCTTGTATGTCCTGTGTTGTCACTCTTGTATGTCCTGTGTTGTCACTCTTGTATGTCCTGTGTTGTCACTCTTGTAGATCCCATGTTTTGACTCTTGTAGGTCCTATGTTGTTACTAGTGTAGATCCTGTATCGTTGCTCTGTTAGGTCCTGTGTTGCCACTCTTGTAGGTCCTGTGTTTTTGCTCTTGTAGATCTTGTGTTGTCCCTCTTGTAGGGCCTCAGTTGTTGCTAGTGTAGATCCTGTATCGTTGCTCTTGTAGATCCTCTGTTGTCACTGTTGTAGGTCCTGTGCTGTTCTTGTAGGTCTTGCATTGTCCCTCATGTAGGTCCTGTGTTGTTGCTCTTGTAGGTCTTGTGGTGTCCATCTTGCATATCCTGTGTTGTCACTCTTGTATGCCCAGTGTTCATGCTCTTGTATGTCCTGTGTTGTCACTCTTGTATGTCCTGTGTTGTCACTCTTGTATGTCCTGTGTTGTCACTCTTGTAGATCCCATGTAATTACTCTTGTAGGTCCTGTGTTGTTACTAGTGTAGATCCTGTATCGTTGCTCTTGTAGGTCCTCTGTTATCGCTTTTCTAGGTCTTCTGCTGTCGCTAGTGTAGATCATCTGTCATCACTCTTGTAGGTTCTATGTTATAGGTCTTGTGTTGTTGTTGCTCTTGTAGGTCCTGTGTTGTTGCTCTTGTAAGTCCCGTGTAATCACTTTTGTAGGTCCTGTAGTTGTTGCTGTGTAATTTCTCTTGTAGGGCCTCAGTTGTTGCTAGTGTAGATCCTGTATCGTTGCTCTTGTAGATCCTCTGTTGTCACTGTTGTAGATTCTGTGTTGTTCTTGTAGGTCCTGTGTTATTTCTCTTGTAAGTCTTGAATTGTCCCTCATGTAGGTCCTGTGTTGTTGCTCTTGTAGGTCTTGTGCTGTCCCTCTTGTATGTCCTCTTTTGTTGCTCTTGCATATCCTGTGTTGTCGCTCTTGTATGTCCTCTGTTGTCCCTCTTGTATGTCCTCTTTTGTTGCTTTTTGTAGGTCCTGTGTTGTTACTAGTGTAGATCCTGTATCGTTGCTCTGTTAGGTCCTCTGTTGCCACTCTTGTAGGTCCTATGTTTTTGCTCTTGTAGGTCCTGTGTTGTTGCTCTTGTAGTTCTTGTGGTGTCCCTCTTGTAGGTCCTGTGTTGTTGCTCTTGTAGGTCCTGTGTTGTTGCTCTTGTAGGTCCTGTGTTGTTGCTCTTGTAGGTCCTGTGTTATCACTCTTGTAGGTCCTGTGTTGTTGCTCTTGTAGGTCTTGTGTTATCACTCTTGTAGGTCCTGTGTTATCACTCTTGTAGGTCCTGTGTTATCACTCTTGTAGGTCCTGTGTTATCACTCTTGTAGGTCCTGTGTTATCACTCTTGTAGGTCCTGTGTTATCACTCTTGTAGGTCCTGTGTTGTTGCTCTTGTAGATTCTATGTTGTCATATCTGTAGATCATGGGCTTTGGCCATTGTAGGTCCTGTGTTGTTGCTCTTGTAGGTCCTGTGTTGTTGCTCTTGTAGGTCCTGTGTTGTTGCTCTTGTAGGTCCTGTGTTGTTGCTCTTGTAGGTCCTGTGTTGTTGCTCTTGTAGGTCCTGTGTTATCACTCTTGTAGGTTCTGTGTTGTTGCTCTTGTAGGTCCTGTGTTGTTGCTCTGTTAGGTCTTGTGTTGTCCCTTTTGTAGGTCCTCCGCTGTTGTTCTTGTAGATTCTATGTTGTCATATCTGTAGATCATGGGCTTTGGCCATTGTAGGTCCTGTGTTGTTGCTCTTGTAGGTCCTGTGTTGTTGCTCTTGTAGGTCCTATGTTGTTGTTCTGGTAGGTCCTGTGTTGTCATTCTGGTAGGTCCTGTGTTGTCATTCTGGTAGGTCCTGTGTTGTTGCTCTTGTAGGTCCTGTGTTGTTGCTCTTGTAGGTCCTATGTTGTTGTTCTGGTAGGTCCTGTGTTGTTATTCTGGTAGGTCCTCTCTTGTTCCTCTTGTAGGTCCTGTGTTGTTGCTCTTGTAGGTCCTGTGTTGTTGCTCTTGTAGGTCCTGTGTTGTTGCTCTTGTAGGTCCTGTGTTGTTGCTCTTGTAGGTCCTATGTTGTTGTTCTGGTAGGTCCTGTGTTGTCATTCTGGTAGGTCCTGTGTTGTTGCTCTTGTAGGTCCTGTGTTGTTGCTCTTGTAGGTCCTATGTTGTTGTTCTGGTAGGTCCTGTGTTGTCATTCTGGTAGGTCCTGTGTTGTCATTCTGGTAGGTCCTGTGTTGTTGCTCTGGTAGGTCCTGTGTTGTTGCTCTTGTAGGTCCTGTGTTGTTGCTCTTGTAGGTCCTGTGTTGTTGCTCTTGTAGGTCTTGTGTTGTCACTCTTGTAGGTCCTGTGTTGTTGCTCTTGTAGGTCCTGTGTTGTCATTCTGGTAGGTCCTGTGTTGTCATTCTGGTAGGTCCTGTGTTGTTGCTCTGGTAGGTCCTGTGTTGTTGCTCTTGTAGGTCCTGTGTTGTTGCTCTTGTAGGTCCTGTGTTGTTGCTCTTGTAGGTCTTGTGTTGTTGTTCTGGTAGGTCCTGTGTTGTCATTCTGGTAGGTCCTGTGTTGTTGCTCTTGTAGGTCCTGTGTTGTTGCTCTTGTAGGTCCTGTGTTGTCATTCTGGTAGGTCCTGTGTTGTTGCTCTTGTAGGTCCTGTGTTGTTGCTCTTGTAGGTCTTGTGTTGTTGTTCTGGTAGGTCCTGTGTTGTCATTCTGGTAGGTCCTGTGTTGTTGCTCTTGTAGGTCCTGTGTTGTTGCTCTTGTAGGTCCTGTGTTGTTGTTCTGGTAGGTCCTGTGTTGTCATTCTGGTAGGTCCTGTGTTGTTGCTCTTGTAAGTCCTGTGTTGTCGATTTTTGTAGGTCCTGTGTTGTCGATTTTGTAGGTCCTGTGTTGTCACTCTCGTAGGTCCTGTGTTGTTGCTCTTGTAGGTCTTGTGTTGTTGTCACTCTTGTAGGTCTTCTGTTGTCATTCTGGTAGGTCCTGTGTTGCTCTTGTAGGTCCTGTTTTGTTACTTTTGTAAGTCCTGTGTTGTCGATTTTGTAGGTCCTGTGTTGTCACTCTCATAGGTCCTGTGTTGTTGCTCCGGCAGGTCCTGTGTTGTCATTCTGGTAGGTCCTGTGTTGTTGCTCTTGTAGGTCCTGTGTTGTCACTCTCATAGGTCCTGTGTTGTTGCTCCGGCAGGTCCTGTGTTGTCATTCTGGTAGGTCCTGTGTTGTTGCTCTTGTAAGTCCTGTGTTGTCGATTTTTGTAGGTCCTGTGTTGTCGATTTTGTAGGTCCTGTGTTGTCACTCTTGTAGGTCTTGTGTTGTTGCTCTTGTAGGTCTTGTGTTGTTGTCACTCTTGTAGGTCTTCTGTTGTCATTCTGGTAGGTCCTGTGTTGCTCTTGTAGGTCCTGTTTTGTTACTTTTGTAAGTCCTGTGTTGTCGATTTTGTAGGTCCTGTGTTGTCACTCTCATAGGTCCTGTGTTGTTGCTCCGGCAGGTCCTGTGTTGTCATTCTGGTAGGTCCTGTGTTGTTGCTCTTGTAGATCCTCTGTTGTCCCTCTTGTAGGTCCTGTGTTGTCACTCTTGTAGGTCTTGTGTTGTTGCTCTTGTAGGTCTTGTGTTGTTGTCACTCTTGTAGGTCTTCTGTTGTCATTCTGGTAGGTCCTGTGTTGCTCTTGTAGGTCCTGTTTTGTCACTTTTGTAAGTCCTGTGTTGTCGATTTTGTAGGTCCTGTGTTGTCACTCTCATAGGTCCTGTGTTGTTGTTTCGGCAGGTCCTGTGTTGTCATTCTGGTAAGTCCTGTGTTGTCACTTTTGGTCTGGAACTGGAACCTTCGGGTGTGGAGATGCTACTCTCGTAGATTTTGACACTCTTTAGGATGCTTCTCATTATTATCACCAGTAGCGGATTATAATAGGTCCTTTTCGGGCGGGAGCCCGGGGCCCTGATCTCCTGTGGGGCCCATGGCTACCCAAAAAGACTTATACTTTCAGTGGTGTACTGTCTCCTGGATACATTTCTGCCATGATTTGCAAAAAATCGCAGTTTTTTTACCACAATTTTTTACTACAAATCAAGGCATAGTGATATTATCTATCCCGTACTATGAACACAACGCTAGTGCTGCCATAGTTACAGTGGGGTGGGGGGGCCCAGGCTTGGTGAACAGCCCGGGGCCTATGGTAAAGTTAATCCACCCCTGATCATCACCTGCTCTATTATCTCCATACGATCTCCTCCTCTATCATCTTCATATCATTTCCCCCTCTGTCACCTCCATATCATCGTCTCTTCCTCCTTTATCATCTCCATATCATATGCTCCTCCATCATCTCCATATTGCCGTATGCCGGGGTAGCTATGTGGTGTTGTGGCAGCTCTGTGGGTGTTGGGTCCCCTGGGCACTTGTCACGGTGGCCAGGTGTTGTTACCCACCCCCAGACAAACAGGAGGTTTCAGATAGCCCAAGCGTAACCTGGTGTGTAGTTGCTGGGGCAGGAAGAACAGACCAGAGTCCAGCAGCTTAAAACGGATAATGTCCATTTACTTAGAATCTTCAGTGCAATACAAGGCAATAATAAGACTGATACTGCAAAGTGCAGGCAGGAGGTAGTTGTGTAGACTTTGTAGGTAAGAGGAGAACAGAGTAGAGGGCCCTGTCCAAGGTAGCTGTGTACTTTGCCAGGATAGCGTAGTAGAGAAGATACTTGTACTCAGGTATAGATATCAGTAATCTGACCGCCTTATACCCTATAGTGTCGGGGGACCCATCCTGCTAGGGTAGTACGAGGTCCCAGGTCCCTGCGCTGGGCTGAGCAGACTTTCCCAGACTTCCCAGAATAGCCGTGCATTGCATTATAGGATACGTAGGCTTAAATGCTGCTTTGTTCTACTGGGGTTAGTACCTACCTTTAGGTATACTGCCCTGTGTGTTGTAGAAGGTATCCCTGGCGTAGACAAGGTTCCTCTCAGAGGTCGTCCTCCCTCCTGAGGGGTCTAGCACTGCGTGCTAGCGACAGTTAACAGCAATAAAAGAAATCTATCTCTGTGTCTTGCTCTCCACTAACAGCTGTTGTTCAGTACATTGTGTAAAAACAACAGCCGTTGTTCCATTGACTTCAATGCATAACATTGCAGTATGAAAAGAACGGCCACCGTTTTAATGGAAAACAGCGTCCGTTATTTTCGAAAATAGTACGTTGAGTGAACATAGCCTTTATGTTATGGCTGCTCCATGCACCTGGATATAACCCCCCATTGCCCCCCACGTCCTCCCCTTTATCTGTTGCCCCTCTGGTTGTCGTCTCGGTCAGTCCGGGAGCAGGATGGGGTCATATTCCATCACATCTCCGCTCATCCATCACGTCTTCCTTTTCTCTCCATTGTTTTGAGTAAGCATACATTTTTCGGCCATGGCAGGAATAGCGGTGATCTTCAGGAGCGGGCGAGGTGTCCCGGGGTGTGGGGGCGAGGAGTATTTATAGATATTCCAGCCTGTATTTAGACATCTCCGGGCTATAATTTACTCTTTCTACAAACACAAGGAACTTTAATAACAATGTGTGTAGACCTTACACCTAGCCACACCCCGAGAAGACCACCCCACTCCCCCCACAGTCCCCACAGTCCCCCACAGTCCGCCCTCTGAGGCCTTAGACATTACACTGCTTGTGAGGTTATAGAAGAAGAGACGGCCATACTGGATAGGGTAAGGGGCACATTTTTTCCCTGTGGGGGCATTTAGCCTTCTCTCCAGTCTGACACAGTGCTCTCTGCTGCCACCTCTGTCCATGTCAGGAACTTTCAGAGCAGGAGAGGTTTTCTATGGGGATTTGCTGCTGCTCTGGACAGTTTCTGACATTGACAGAGGTGGCAGCAGAGAGCACTGTGTCAGACTGGAGAGAATACACCACTTCCTACAGGACATACAGCAGCTGATAAGTACTGGACGACTATATAAATTATATATATATATTACAAATCTATATAACTTTCTGATACCAGTTGATTTAACCCTTACGTACCCCTACGTCCAGGGCCGCCTCCATGTGGTTAGAGCTGTGCTCTGAACCGCCGCGGTCCCGGGTGCCCAGGTAGCCCGGGACTGCAGCTATTAGCGGGCACGGTCCAATCGCCGTGTCTGCTAATAAAGTAATCGGATGCAGCTGTCAAAGTTGACAGCTGCATCCGATTAGGGGGGGAAAACCCTAACCCCGGGGGGGGGGAATAACCCTAAACCCAGGGGGGGAATAACCCTAACCCCAGGGGGGAATAACCCTAACCCCAGGGGGAATAACCCTAACCCCAGGGGGAATAACCCTAACCCCAGGGGGGGGGGGGATAACCCTAACCCCAGGGGGGGGGGAATAACCCTAACCCCAGGGGGGGGGGGGAATAACCCTAACCCCAGGGGGGGGGGGGAATAACCCTAACCCCAGGGGGGGGGGGAATAACTCTAACCCCAGGGGGGGGGAATAACCCTAACCCCAGGGGGGCTTCTAGTATAAGTGTAAAAAAAAAAAAAAAAAAAAAAAAGTATTATCAATAAAAAGCCCCCTCCCCTAATAAAAGTCAGAATCACATGTTACAAATAAAAATAAATAAATAAACATGTTTGGTATCGCCGCGTGCGTAATCGCCCGAACTATTAATTAATCACATTCCTGATCTCGCACGGTAAATGGCGTTAGCGCCCAAAAATCCCAAAGTGCTAAATTACGCATTTTTGATCATATTTGTTGCATCAAATTTAGCAAAATTGTAATAAAAAGTGATCAAAAAGTCAAATATGCGCAATCAAGGTACCGATAGAAAGAACACATCATGGCGCAAAAAATACCACCTGACACAGCCCCATAGACCAAAGGATAAAAGCGCTATAAGCCTGGGAATGGAGCGATTTTAAGGAACATATATTTGTTAACAACGGTTTGAATTTTTTACAGGCCATCAGATAATATAAAAGTTATACATGTTACATATCGTTGTAATCGTAATGACTTGAGGAACATATATAACAAGTCAGTTTTACCCCAGGGCGAACGGCGTAAAAACGGGAAAAAAAAAAAAAAAAAAAAAAAAAATGCGTTTTTTTTTTTTAATTTTACCACACATTGAGTTTTTTTCTGGTTTCGTAGTGTACTTTATGGAAAAATTCAGCCTGTTATTGCAAAGTACAATTAATGATGCAAAAAATAAGGGCTCATGTGGGTCTCTAGGTAGAAAAATGCAAGTGCTATGGCCTTTTAAGCACATGGAGGATAAAATGAAACCGCAAAAATTGAAATTGGCCCGATCCTCTAAGGGTTAAGGTACTAGAGATGGCAAGGAGAGAAGTCGGCGCCCCCTTTAAGAATATCGAGTAACCACATATGAGGATATTATTTTATGTAGTTGGATTTTTTTAATCCACAATCTGATAATCCAGAACGGCAGAATTTCTGATCCCGACAGGTGGTGTATATATAGCACGGGTCAGGGGGTGTATGTGGTATATGACGCCTGTATTACTGACTGGGACCGTGTCTGGGGAGCCTCATGTGTCTCATAGACAGAGGAGATGTCACACTTGTGGTCTCGCTGGTGTCAGCCACGTGCTGTACTAGTCTCCTGTGGATCCTCCGGCCTGAGGCATTACTGGTGTAGACTACACCCCGTACACCCACAGCGTCACCCCCAAAATCTGCCACAACACCAGCACTGCAGGGGTCACTTTACAGCAGGCATTATCACACATAATAGCTTAGATACACAGCTCAGCAGGCAGTATCACACATAATAGCTTAGATACACAGCTCAGCAGGCAGTATCACACATAATAGCTTAGATACACAGCTCAGCAGGCAGTATCACACATAATAGCTTAGATACACAGGTTGGCAGGAATTATCACACATAATAGGCTTAGATACACAGCTCGGCAGGAATTATCACAAATAATATGCTTAGATACACAGCTCAGCAGGCATTTTCCCATATAATAGCTTAGATACACAGCTCAGCAGGCATTATCACACATAATAGGCTTAGATACACAGCTTGGCAGGCAGTGTCATGCATAATAGGCTTAGATACACAGCTCAGCAGGCATTATCAAACATGATAGGCTTAGATACACAGCTTGGCAGGCAGTGTCATGCATAATAGGCTTAGATACACAGCTCAGCAGGCATTATCAAACATGATAGGCTTAGATACACAGCTTGGCAGGCAGTGTCATGCATAATAGGCTTAGATACACAGCTCAGCAGGCATTATCACACATAATAGCTTAGATACACAGCTCGGCAGATACACAGATACACAGATTAGCAGACTGTGTAAAACATAACTGGGCTAGATACAATCACTCAGCAGAGAGTATCTCACAATATATTCTTAGATACACAGCACAGCAGGCAGTATCACACATGATAGGCTTAGATACACTGTATCATACGTGTTAGAGATGACTGATTTATTATTTCCTTTCTTGAAGGCTTTGTTCTCTCATTTAACATTGACGCTAAGAGGCCGCAGATTTTCCGGGGTCCTGAAGACGCTCAGTTTGGATATAAAGTTCTCCAGCATGAGGCAGATGGTGAGAAATGGTGAGTACTAGGACCCAGTCACCACATCTCCCCTGGAGAGAGAAGCCGCTGATCCAGCAGGGGCTGCCATAGGAATGGATTGATGCCAGGCTAGAAGCAGTGTGGTACCATGCCCATGAGGTGCGGGGGCCCTTTAAGAGCAGGGTTCGGAGCTGGCGTGTCTGTGGGCATCTCATAGTGATGATGTGGTGGCGGCGGTGCTGTCACGTTTTCCAATCTGGTGTCACATGTCATACACAACAAACATGTCTCCTACTGTATCGTGAATCATTGTAAGGGAATCCGTACAGGAGCCCGTCCTCAATGAGATCCAGATGGGTAAGGGTTAATGGGGTCACATCATAGAACCTACCAATAGGAAGCGGGGTCTCTCAGGGGTCCGGCTCTGATATTGCACTCATCTAGGTCGGGTTACATCAGGGGGGAAACACAAGCGCCTCGTACCTCACATCTGCCCCCGGTTAGGCGGAGGGCCCTTTAAATTTCTTATCCAGATGTCAAATTGTAAGCAAATGTGTCTGGCGGACAATGTGAGCCGACATGAGAGCGGCCGTCATGTCCCGTACAGAGCGAGCGTGGAGTGTCAGCTCTTCAGCACAGAACAGCGACATACACCTGGTGTCTGTATACAGGGTCTGTGCATAGGGTATATATACATAGATATATAATATGCGTCTTACAGCCAATGTAAGCCGACATGAGAGCGCCCGTCATGTCCCGTACAGAGCGAGCGTGGAGTGTCAGCTCTTCAGCACAGAACAGCGACATACACCTGGTGTCTGTATACAGGGTCTGTGTAAAGGGTTTATATGCATGGATATATAATATGCGTCTGACAGCCAATGTAAGCCGACATGAGAGCGTCCGTCATGTCCCGTACAGAGTGAGCGTGGAGTGTCAGCTCTTCAGCACAGAGCAGCGACATACACCCCGATGTCTGTATGTCTATAATATGTGACTGCTCTCAGATCTCTATTACAGAGTCCCTTATAACACATTAATAGCGTCCTGTGCCTTTAAGGAGGTGGTTTCTTCAGTCTTTTCTCTTCTGATCTCCTTGGTCCTTGTCGCTGTTTTCTCCATCTTCCTCCTTGAGAAATGAGAATCCCAGCCACATGTTATCCTGCCGGAAGGTGGGAGGATGAGGAGAGCCAGCAACACGCTACATGTGTCCCCCCGGGGCCAGGGGCTCATCATGTGTGATACCGGCTGCTGAGAGGGTGTATCTAATCCTATCATGTGTGATACCAGCTGCTGAGGGGGTGTATCTGAGCCTGTCATGTGTGATACCGGATGCTGAGAGGGTGTATCTAATCCTGTCATGTGTGATACTAACTGCTGAGGGGGGTGTATCTAATGCTATCATGTGTGATACCAGCTGCTGAGAGGGTGTATCTAATCCTTTCATGTGTGATGCTGTCTGTGGATGTATTTAATCTTACCATGTGTGATACTGGCTGCTAAAAGGATGTATCTAAGCCTATTATGTGTGAGCACTCCATTCCCCATCATGTACTGACTCTCCATGGTAACTTGCTCTCTTCCGACAGGATCCTGGTGGGGGCGCCGTGGGCCGGCTCTGATGGCAGCCGGCAGGGAGATGTATATAGATGCACCATTGGGGCCCACAGCAATTCCTCCTGTACTAGAATCAACCTGGGTGAGTACGCCCCCTGCAGTGAGGGCTGTGCTGTACATCATACTGGGGGCGGCCATATTGGTTGTCACCCAGCTGTCCATGTAACTGATATAACATAGAAACATTATACATACCATGTCACCCATGTCATGTATGAGACGAAGGGGCTCACTAATCTCCATATCTCACCCCCTTCCCCATCATCACCACCTTCATCATTACCATCACTCCCATCATCATCACCCCATGTGTCGGACCCGCTGAAGGCGACCTCGCTCTCCGGAACGTCTCCAAGCAAATGAATAACATGCACTTTGGGATGTCGCTGACCCAGGACGCACAAGGCGGCTTTGTGGTGAGTGTGTAAGGCGGGTCATGTGACTTGCCACCATTGTGGAGACCCCAGTACTGACCCCTCTGACTGTGTACTGGATCTGAATTACTTAAAGGGGTATTCCCATCTCATCTAATAAAGTTATCTTTCTAGAACCTTCAGGTTATCTTAATATGGCTGCTCTTTCCTTCCCATTGTTGACAGCTCGTTGTCTAGGTTACCGACCACCACTGTACTCTAAAAGCAGTGTTCTGGCTGGTGTATCTATAGCTATAATGTAAATATAAAGGGATATAGCGGGAGATTTATCAGACATGGTGTAAAGTGAAACTGGCTCAGTTGCCCCTAGCAACCAATCAGATTTCACCTTTAATCTTCCAAAGAGTCTGTGAGGAATGAAAGGTGGAATCTGATTGGTTGCTAGGGGCAACTGAGCCAGTTTCACTTTACACCATGTTTCATAAATCTCCCCCGTAGTGCATATATACTGTTATATATACATAAATCTCTATACTTTACACCCCCCACCCCCAAACCACTGCTTTTACAGCAGAGCTGTCAACAATGGGAGGGTAGTGACTGAGAACAGAAAGGAAAATTCTTAGGGTACTATTACACGGAGCGATAATCGACCGAATCGGGCCGATTATCGCTCCATGTGATAAAGACAACGATCAGCCGATGATAGCGATCATCAGCTGATCGTGGATATAGGTTTGAACCTATGATTGTCGGTTGCCTGTGATTGGGTCCCGGCCTGTGATTGGCTGAGCGGCCTGTCAGCTGAGACAGGCTGCTCTGAAGTTAGAGCGCACGGGACCCGGGAAGAAGCGGACCGCAGGAGGAGCCCTGCCGCATGGATAGGTAAGGTATATAGTTTAAGCAAGGGCTGCAAGGACATCGGTAACGATGTCCTTGCAGCCCTTGTTAAACGATTATCGGGCCGTGCAATAGGCCCAGTAAACGATCTCCGATCTATCAGATCGGCGCTCGTTTACAGGTATTATTGGGCCCCCATCGGCCCGTGTAATACCACCCTTACAGAAGGTCCCCAATGGTGAGCAGGAGGGTGAAGGTCATCTCACTCCTTTTTGATACTAGAGATGGATCTATGACAGAAGTGTAGATTATGGTGGACCCCCCGGAGACCGAGCAGCGATCCGGCAGAGGCGGCACAGGACCTGTATATCTCCATCTTGTTTCCATCTCCATCTCTAGTCTCCATCTTGTTTCCTCCTGGTTCTTGGCGTGTTTTGTGAGGTTTGGGTGTTGCAGGGGTTAATGTCAGGAAGAGGTGGGGGCAGGGGACATACTTGTGGTCTCCTGGACCAGGAGCTGCTGACGTCTTCAGCCAAAACAAGCGTCTTGTGACTGCGGCGGCCGAGGCAGGTGAGACGTCCGCTCAGCCCTGAGTCAACAAGACTGAGGAGGAAGCGGAGACTCTAGGATCAGATGTGATGCCAGCTCCGGGGGGACCGGGGGTCGGTTAAGGTTTGTATGTGAACCCCAATAGCCAGGACCCTGATTCAGTGTAGATGGGGGGAGGGCGTCCCCCGATGCTGGGATCCATCACCCATAGAGCGCTCTATGGGTCTTTGGGTGGTTCTGGACCCACCATATATATAGACGGGGGACGGGTGGGTCTTGGTTATTATCATGGTCACAGATTTTGGGGTAACATCTCCCCCTATCTCCCCCCTAGGCCTGTGCACCGCTCTGGTCCCAGGAATGTGGCACCTCCATGTACAGCACCGGGATCTGCGCCAGTGTCAATAAATCCTTCACTCCGACCGGGACCATCGCGCCCACAGCGCAGAGTGAGTGTGTTACCCCAATATATGGAGTATATGAGAAAGTGCTGGTATATGCACATGCCAGGATTTGGGGGTACAGATAAGCACTGGATGATTTGGGGTACAGATAAGCATTGGATGATTTACGGTACAGATAAGCATTTGTTGATTTAGGGTACAGATAAACACTGAATGATTTGGGGTACAGATAAGCACTGGATGATTTGGGGTACAGAAAAGCACTGGATGATTGGGGGTACAGATAAGTATTGGATGATTTGGGGTACAGATAAGCATTTGTTGATTTGGGGTACAGATAAGCGTTTGTTGATTTAGGGTACAGATAAGTATTGGAGGATTTGGGGTACAGATAAGTATGAGAAGATTTGGGGGGACAGATAAGCACTGGATAAGTTGGGGTACAGATAAGCATTAGAAGATTTTGAGGGAATATATAGGCATTGGGTGACTCTGGGTGCAGTGATAATAATAGCAGGATTTGGGGGTGCATATGGATTTGCATTGCGTGATTTGGAGATATAGTTGTATTATATCAGTCTCACTTTCGGGGTCTTCCCCCTTGTCTCCCCCCCCCCCCAGGATGCTCCACCTACCTGGACATCGTCCTTCTCCTGGACGGCTCTAACAGCATCTACCCCTGGTACGAGGTGCAGAACTTCCTCAGTAACATCCTCAGCAAGTTCTTCATTGGTCCGGACCAGATCCAGGTCACTGACTTCTTATTACTGTATCTCGCTCTTCCCACAGTCCCAAACACTTTGCACTGTGCAGGACACAATCACTTGTCCCCCGGGGATCTCATGACCCAGGGTGGCTCCATTCCTTCCCTAAGTGTTGTACTTGGCTCTTTCTGGCAGCTCCATAGAGAATGGCCTCAGACAGGCCTCTAACTAGACGTCATAGTACCGCCACGCAGGACTTGACCGAGTGATCAGCCTCTCAGCGTGGACATGCAGGTTCCCCTCAGGAGTAGTCGCACCTCTGTAGGTTTAGGAGCACAGGAAAAGCTGAATCCCTACACCGTCCCACCTACACTAGACTGGAACTTCACACTAGACTAGACAGAACACATGGCTCTCTCCACCCCTACTTATAGACGTCTAGGACTTGCTTCCAATTGGTGGAGAGAGGCCTGAGGTAGCGTGGACAGTGATTGGACAGGACACTTGAGGAGACTTAGATGAGGGTTGTGATTGGTCAGAGGAGACAAGGGATACTTCTAGAATAATTGTCAGACTGTGATAGGCTGACCAGGGAATAACCTCAGACAGAGCAGCTACTTGGAGACATGGAGAGAATCGTGCACACAATTAACCCTTTAGTAGACGGCATCAGTCACATGACCCTGTAGAGGAGAATTGTGCCGCCATATAGATAACACACCAGTACACAGCACAGGCGCAGGGATGAGGGCACCGCACATAAATGAACCCTTAGACATCATGATAAGCTAATATTCTCTCTGTCCCTTTAAGTCTTGACACCCCCTGCCCCATGTTGTATATGGTGCTGGTGTTTAATCCCAGTATACACGTCTCTGACTACTGAGCGGGTCACCATCCCCCGGAGGTCAGCGCTTCCTGTGTGGTTTCCCTCCAGCTATATATCCCACCAGACGCTGATCGCTGCAAATTAACATCAGCAACGCAAAGCAAAACGAAACCGCACACATCTGTGTCACCGGATATGGACCCCCACCTCGGGATGCCACCGCACACCCTGATCCGGGGGGAACAGACAACAAGGGATCCCATACAGAACGGGGGGAAGGGGGGTACCGCCGCCATGTTCATCAGATGTTTGCTTACAGGTAGGAGTTCTACAGTATGGAGAGATCGCAGTCCATGAATGGTCCCTGAAGGACTACGCCACCTCCAAAGAAGTGGTGAACGCCGCCAAGAACATCAGCCGCCAGGAAGGACGGGAGACCCGAACAGCGTTCGCCATCCACAAAGCCTGGTATGTCCAAAACCAAACCAGGGATGGGTAAGCTGTGCCCCGATAACCCAAGGTAGATGGTGATCACCCCCTATATAGTGATATGGGTATAACCTGGAAACATGGTGAACACCCCCTATATAGTGACATGGACCATGCTGCTATAAACCCCCTATATAGCGATATGGGTATAACCCGGATATATGGTGAACACCCCCCATATAGACATATGGAGTGTGGCAGTATAACCTCGCTATATAGTGACATGGACCATGCCGCTCTAACCCCCCTATATTATGATATGGACCATGCCGTTCTAACCCCCTTATGTAGTGACATGGACTGTGCTGCTATAACCCGGGTACATCATTATATCCTCTCCTTTCAGCACGGAAGCTTTCAGCCCAGAGAGGGGTGGTCGGGAAGGCGCCACCAGGCTTCTCATTGTTGTGACCGATGGGGAGTCACATGATGGGGATGAGTTGCCACTTGCCTTGGCGGAATGTGAGAAACGTGACATCACCCGTTACGCAATCGCGGTACGTGACACGAGTAATAAACCTCCACAGTCAGTATTCTGATGTCCCATTGACCCTTCTGTCATTATTACACATCAGGTGCTGGGTAACTACATGAGGAGGCAGCAGGACCCCAACTCCTTCATCAATGAGATCAAATACATCGCCAGCGACCCCGATGACAAATACTTCTTCAACGTCACTGATGAAGCCGCGCTGAACGACATTGTGGACGCGTTAGGAGACCGGATTTTCAGTTTAGAAGGTAGAGACCCCTCCGAGCCTCCACCATGTCCCCTTGTTATCTATGGAGTCCATAAGATCAAAAATCTATCAACTGCAGTACCACTCCCATCCACTGGGTGTGCTAAACCTTATAATCTAGTGGACTGTAATTTGTAGACTATTCTAGGGATGGATGCATTTTCAGGGCCATTTCTGGGGGATCAGGGTTATTTGTACAGACAGTATGCCCTGATTCATATACAGGTAATACAGGTGCTCCCATCCTCCCACCCCTTCCATTACTGAGCTGCTTTTCTTGGACCTTCTCCACAGCGACTCATGAGCTGAATGAAAGTTCGTTTGAACTGGAAATGTCACAGGTTGGATTCTCCATTCACATCATGGAGGTAAGGAAATGATTCGGACATTGAAATCGGATACATTTTACAGCCATGTTTATTAATCACTTCATGTGTATCAGGGCAGATGCCGCTTTTGTGCAAAAAGTAATGGTTTTCCTCAATACTTGCCAGTTTAAAGAGTGTTAAAAAGTGTCATGCTTTTCAGCTATTGGGCATGCTCTTCAGATAGTGAGCATGCTCTTCAGATAGTGGACATGTTCTTCAGGTAGATAGCAAGCTCTTCATGTAGTGGGCATGCTTTTTATGTTGTGGCTATGCTCTTCAAATAGTGTGCATGCTCTTCAGATAGTGACAAGATCATGAGCTCTTCAGATCGTGAGCATACTTTTTATGTAGCAGGCATGCTCTTCAGATAGTTACCATGCTCTTCAGGTAATGGACATGCTCTTTATGTAGTGGGCATGCTCTTCAGATAGTGGACATGTTTTTCAGGTGGTTAACAAGCTCTTCAGGTAGTGAACATGCTTTTTATGTAGCTTCTATGCTCTTCAGATAGTGAGCATACTTTTTATGTAGCAGGCATGCTGTTCAGATAGTGGCCATGCTCTTCAGGTAATGGACATGCTCCTCAGATAGTGAGCATGCTCTTCAGATAGTGGGCATGCCCTTTATGTAGTAAGCATGCTCTTTATGTAGTAGACATGCTCTTCATGTAATGAGTATGCTCTTTAGGTAGTGGGCATGCTCTTTATGTAGTGGGCATACTCTCCAGGTAATAGGCATGCTCCTCAGCTAGTGGGCATGCACTTAAATTTCAGACTGGTTTACTTATATGGTAAAATAGGGCAAATTTTGGCAAATCTATACAGATTGATAACCATAGATTTAATTTTGCGTCCCATAATTTACTGCGGCGTGCAGCTTGTAATAAATTTGGAACAAATCATCCCAATTAGTTAGTAAAAGCGATCATACTGGGCCAGTGTGTATTCTTATTTGCTGCTACCGGAGCTAAAGCTAAAAGTATTTTGACAATCCTATCAGTGAGGTGCAGTACCGCTCACAGCCTGTAGGTGTCCGTGCTGTCTGACCTGATCTGGTTGTGATATCCACTACATATAAGTAAAGAGTCCTGCAGAGATTCTAGAAGGTGCAGAGTTGTATCTGGGTTACAGTCCCATCATCTGATCCTCATGGGCGGGGCTTGGCTAAGTGGGCTGTCCTTATGGAAGATAGCAGGATGCAGAGTCAGAGTAACACTTGTGTGGATTCCTATCTTGTC
Organism: Dendropsophus ebraccatus; assembly: GCF_027789765.1. NCBI lineage: Eukaryota > Metazoa > Chordata > Amphibia > Anura > Hylidae > Dendropsophus > Dendropsophus ebraccatus. The sequence continues at coordinate 8,084,411 of NC_091466.1, read as the reverse complement.
AGTTATGAGGTTGTATATATAGACTGATATACCTGATGTAGGGTAACTATGACATGAGGTTATTCGACCTCCACAGGATGGCATCTTGTTTGGCACAGTCGGAGCCTATGACTGGGATGGAGCTGTACTAAAGGAGACCCAGAACAGCCGGATTATGCCCCCGCGCTCCGCCTTTGAGAAGGAGTTTCCAGTCAAGATGAAGAAACATGCTGCCTACTTGGGTAATCGGACATTGTATAAGGGATATACAGGACTCCAGTCCACCCTTCCTTTTTGTAGGAGACTTTGGGCACCACAGCTTTATTCAAGTGAATGGAACTAAGCTGCAATACCACACACAACCACTGGCAAGGTGCGGCGCTGTTTATTTTTAGACAACATATTTATTATTGTGATTTCCGCCCTGCAGGTTATACTGTCTCTTCCATAACACTGCGGAGCGGGAAGACCGTGTATGTAGCCGGGGCCCCCAGGTTTAAACACAAGGGGAAGGTCATCCTGTTTGAGATGTCCAGGAAAGGCAACGTCTCCATCTCTCAGGCTTTGGTGGGGGAACAGGTGAGGAAGCAGTGAGTAATCCCTAATGTAATACTTGTATTATAGAGATTCTCCTGCAGTATCTAGTATGGCCACTAGGTGTAGTCATTCTACACTGGGCTATGCAGGTTCCTCTAGGGCCGGACTTCTCTCTATACGTGAAACGTGATTGGATATTTTTCTACAAGACTTTCTGGTTTTGTTCCTTACACCTCTACAGATCGGCTCCTATTTTGGCAGTGAAGTGTGCCCGCTGGATGTCAATGGAGATGGGGTCACTGATGTCTTACTGGTGGCCGCTCCCATGTTCCTTGGACACCATCATAGAGAAACTGGTCGTGTTTATATCTACCGGGTGGGGCAGGTAAGACCACAATCAACACCAATGGCAAATCTTCTATATAGACGTCTGGTCATGGTGCCACCTTCTATGACACGTGGGGTTCTTTAAGACTACGTGAGTTTGGTCGTGGTGACCACTCCCTTCCAGTGGGTGGAGCTGTATGTCTCATTTACATAACACCAGTGATGACATCAGGGTGTCACTACCTTATTACAGGTCCTCCTAACCCTGAATGGCACTTTGCACTCGGACCGCAAAGTCCAGGACTCCCGCTTCGGCTATGCCATGACCAGTGCTCCAGATCTGAACCACGATGGCTTCAACGATGTAGTGGTTGGGGCACCACTGGAGGATAACCACCGAGGGGCGGTATATATCTACCATGGGTACCGTAATACTGTCCTACCAGCTTACAAACAGGTAAGAACAATATAGCACCCAAAAATAAGTGAACCCTGGAGTAGAACCATGGATGATACCCATGCTCTTATGTTGTCAGAGAATAGACTCCGCCTCCTTCCACCATGGCCTCACTTACTTTGGTCGCAGTGTGAGTGCTCAGATGGACCTGGATGGTGACGGGCTGGGGGACCTGACGGTCGGCAGCCAAGGAGCGGTGGTTATGCTGAGGTACGGGACGTGTCCTTATAAGAACCACTCGTATACTTCTCGACAACCTGCAGATATCTATCATTCGCTTCCCCCAGGTCTCGGAGTATTGTTCGCGTTAACGCCACCCTGCAGGTAACCCCGACCTCCATCAACCTTCTTCAGAAGAACTGCCTGAGGCAAGGCAAGGAGTCCGTCTGCCTGAACATCACTGTCTGCTTCTCCGTCAACTCCAAGTCACCCAGCAAGTGGGACAACCGATTCGGTCAGTAAAGAAGTCAAGAAAAAAAATCTACTTACCGGTAACGGTGGTAAAATATTAGTTGTAATACTCTATTATATTCACAGGAGTCCATTACAACCTGTCTCTGGATGATAAGAAGGTCACCCCCCGCGCCGTGTTTGATGAGAACTTCCAGAAACTGCTAAGCAAACGTATTCGAGTGACCACCGGCAAAGTGACTTGTATGAATATTGGATTCCACGTCATTGTGAGTCTACAGAGTAGTTCAGAGATGGGGCCCTGTAGACGGTCATAGGGACCTTGTGGGGAGGTGTCATCTTCTGGTGGATCCCAACTGGTCTAAGTTCCTTAGAAGTGGTAAAATCTAGTAGATCCAATCAAAACAGGAGCAAGGCCTAAAGGGTGCCTTAGGTGACCATCATGCCTGATCCTCGGGGGTGTCACCCTCTAATGTCTCTGGATGGCTGGAGCTAAAAACCCAAAGTGAACGCAAGATGACAGGACAGGGCGGTGGGGTGTCGGGGGACAGATGAGTAATGGGTTTAGATATGGTGGATGAAGACATTGGTGGATCCCAACTGGTCTAAGTTCCTTAAAAGACTAATGTGGTAGCATCCAGTAGATCCCATCTAAATTAGAATGTCCAAAGGGTGCCATAGGTGACCACTACACCTGATTCTCAGGGGTGTCACCTTCTAATGTCTGGGATGGTTGGAGCCAAAAATCAAAGAAGAATGTAAGATGACAGGACACGGCGGTGGGGTGTCTGGGACAGATGAGTATTGGGTTTGGTTTGTTGGACGATGACATTGGTGGATCCGCATCAGGGCAGTTCCCAGGTTCTTCCTTAACTTCCTGGCATCTAGTGAGAATTTTTTCATTCCAGTAACACCCTGGTGTTTTGGTGTTTTTACTGTCCCGTCAGTGATGTCCATGTGATCCGGATTCCCCTTTCTATAATGCTGTATTATATCTTCCTCTCAGGATACGGTTGACTATCTGAGACCCATTGGCGTCCACCTTCGCTTTAACCTCAGCGACACAGAGTCCAGTCCTGTACTTGACGACCGCTGTCCTACTTCTGTGAAAAGACTGGTGAGATCTATTACCTAGAACCTTACCTTGATGCACCTAGAACCCACTGTGTACTCAGCGTTCTCTATATCTTCTGCCTTCAGGTTCCTTTCTTCAAGGACTGTGGTGAAGACAATGAGTGTATCACCGACTTGTCCCTCCGAGCTCATATGGACATCAATGGCACCAGGTGAGCCGCTGCCCGGACACCTCATGGTTCTGGTTCTAGTCCTTATGACCGGAGCCTTCTACTATTTATCTCTTTACCTTCAGGGAGGAACCAACCATAATCCGGAGGGAGCGGAAGAAGGTGATGGTGGAGATCGAGCTCGAGAACCGCCGGGAAAACTCCTACAACACCAGCCTGAAGGTCTGGTTCTCCAGGAACCTCCTGTTCTCCAGCGTCTCCAGCAAAGTAAGCAAAGTGCTACACAGGACAGGATTAGATACACTATGTCAGCAGGCAGTATCACACAGCATAGGATTAGATACACTACTATATTAGCAGACAGTATCATATACGATAGGATTAGATACACTATGCCAGCAGGCAGTATCACACATGATCTGGTTTAGATACACTACTATATTAGCAGACAGTATCATATACGATAGGATTAGATACACTACTATATTAGCAGACAGTATCATATACGATAGGATTAGATACACTACTATATTAGCAGACAGTATCACACATGACATGCTTAGATACAGCAGCTTAGTGAATGGTATCACCCAGAATGTAATATAAGGATATAATACTGTAGTGATGACATCATCTGATCTCCATTATATCACAGGGAGATGCACAGAATAAGGTGGAGTGTACCACGCTGTCCCCCAACACCCGATCCTGCAGCGTCAGCTATCCTGTCCTCAGATCCATGGCAAAGGTGAGACCCAGGGGGTATGAGGGTGAGGTCTGGGGGCAGCAGCACTGGGTGGTATGAGGGTGAGGGCTGGGGGCAGCACTGGGTGGTATGAGGGTGAGGTCTGGGGGCAGCACAGGGTGGTATGGGGTCAGGGGGCAGCACTGGGTGGTATGAGGGTGAGGTCTGGGCGCAGCACAGGGTGGTATGAGGGTGAGGTCTGGGCGCAGTACTGGGTGGTATGAGGGTGAGGTCTGGGGGCAGCAGCACTGGGTGGTATGAGGGTGAGGTCTGGGGGCAGCAGCACTGGGTGGTATGAGGGTGAGGTCTGGGGGCAGCACTGGGTGGTATGAGGGTGAGGTCTGGGGGCAGCACAGGGTGGTATGAGGGTGAGGTCTGTGGGCAGTACTGGGTGGTATGAGGGTGAGGTCTGGAGGGCAGCACTGGGTGGTATGAGGGTGAGGTCTGGGGGCAGCACAGGGTGGTATGAGGGTGAGGTCTGTGGGCAGCACTGGGTGGTATAAGGGTGAGGTCTGGGGGCAGCACTGGGAGGTCTGGGGGCAGTACTGGGTGGTATGAGAGGGGTCGGGGCAGTACTGGGTGGTATGAGGGTGAGGTCTGGGGGCAGCACTGGGTGGTATGAGGGTGAGGTCTGGGGGCAGCACTGGGTGGTATGAGGGTAAGGTCTGGGGGCAGCAGCACTGGGTGGTATAAGGGTAAGGGCTGGGGGCAGTACTGGGTGGTATGAGGGTGAGGTCTGGAGGGCAGCACTGGGTGGTATGAGGGTGAGGTCTGGGGGCAGCACAGGGTGGTATGAGGGTGAGGTCTGTGGGCAGTACTGGGTGGTATGAGGGTGAGGTCTGGGGGCAGCACAGGGTGGTATGAGGGTGAGGTCTGGGGGCAGCACAGGGTGGTATGAGGGTGAGGGCTGGGGGCAGCAGCACTGGGTGGTATGGGGTCAGGGGGCAGCACTGGGTGGTATGAGGGTGAGGTCTGTGGGCAGCACTGGGTGGTATAAGGGTGAGGTCTGGGGGCAGCACTGGGAGGTCTGGGGGCAGTACTGGGTGGTATGAGAGGGGTCGGGGCAGTACTGGGTGGTATGAGGGTGAGGTCTGGGGGCAGCACTGGGTGGTATGAGGGTGAGGTCTGGGGGCAGCACTGGGTGGTATGAGGGTAAGGTCTGGGGGCAGCAGCACTGGGTGGTATAAGGGTAAGGGCTGGGGGCAGCACTGGGTGGTATGAGGGTGAGGTCTGGGGGCAGTACTGGGTGGTATGAGGGTGAGGTCTGGGGGCAGCACTGGGTGGTATAAGGGTAAGGGCTGGGGGCAGCACTGGGTGATATAAGGGTAAGGGCTGGGGGCAGCACTGGGTGGTATGGGGTCAGGGGGCAGCACTGGGTGGTATGAGGGTGAGGTCTGGGGGCAGCACTGGGTGGTATGAGGGTGAGGTCTGGGGGCAGTACTGGGTGGTATGAGGGTGAGGTCTGCGGGCAGCACTGGGTGGTATAAGGGTAAGGGCTGGGGGCAGCACTGGGTGATATAAGGGTAAGGGCTGGGGGCAGCACTGGGTGGTATGGGGTCAGGGGGCAGCACTGGGTGGTATGGGGTCAGGGGGCAGCACTGGGTGGTATGAGGGTGAGGTCTGGGGGCAGCACTGGGTGGTATGAGGGTGAGGGGTGAGGGCTGGGGGCAGCACTGGGTGGTATGAGGGTGAGGTCTGGCGGCAGCACTGGGTGGTATGGGGTCAGGGGGCAGCACTAGGTGGTATGAGGGTGAGGTCTGGGGGCAGCACTGGGTGGTATGAGGGTGAGGTCTGGGGGCAGCACTGGGTGGTATGAGGGTGAGGTCTGGGGGCAGCACTGGGTGGTATGAGGGTGGGGTCAGGGGGCAGCACTGAGTGGTATGAGGGTGAGGTCTGGGTGCAGCACTGGGTGGTATGGGGTCAGGGGGCAGCACTGGGTGGTATGAGGGTGAGGTCTGGGGGGCAGCACAGGGTGGTAGGGTGAGGTCTGGCGGCAGCACTGGGTGGTATGAGGGTGAGGTCTGGGGGCAGCACTGGGTGGTATGAGGGTGAGGTCTGGGGGCAGCACTGGGTGGTATGGGGTCAGGGGGCAGCACTGGGTGGTATGAGGGTGAGGTCTGGGGGCAGCACTGGGTGGTATGGGGTCAGGGGGCAGCACTGGGTGGTATGAGGGTGAGGTCTGGGGGCAGCACTGGGTGGTATGAAGATAAGGTCTGGGGGCAGCACTGGGTGGTATGGGGTCAGGGGGCAGCACTGGGTGGTATGAGGGGGAGGTCTGGGGGCAGCAGCACAGGGTGGTATGAGGGTGAGGTCTGGGGGCAGCACTGGGTGGTATGAGGGGGAGGTCTGGGGGCAGCACTGGGTGGTATGAGGGTGAGGTCTGGGGGGCAGCACAGGGTGGTATGAGGGTGAGGTCTGGGGGCAGCACTGGGTGGTATGGGGTCAGGGGGCAGTACTGGGTGGTATGAGGGTGAGGTCTGGGGGCAGCACTGGGTGGTATGAGGGGAGGTCTGGGGCAGCACAGGGTGGTATGAGGGTGAGGTCTGGGGGCAGCACTGGGTGGTATGAGGGGGAGGTCTGGGGGCAGCACTGGGTGGTATGAGGGGAGGTCTGGAGGGCAGCACAGGGTGGTATGAGGGTAAGGTCTGGGGGCAGCACTGGGTGGTATGAGGGTGAGGTCTGGGGGCAGCACTGGGTGGTATGAGGGTGAGGTCTGAGGGCAGCACTGGGTGGTATGAGGGGGAGGTCTGGGGGCAGCACTGGGTGGTATGAGGGGAGGTCTGGAGGGCAGCACAGGGTGGTATGAGGGTAAGGTCTGGGGGCAGCACTGGGTGGTATGAGGGTGAGGTCTGGGGGCAGCACTGGGTGGTATGAGGGTGAGGTCTGAGGGCAGCACTGGGTGGTATGGGGTCAGGGGGCAGCACTGGGTGGTATGAGGGTGAGGTCTGGAGGGCAGCACTGGGTGGTATGGGGTCAGGGGGCAGCACTGGGTGGTATGAGGGTGAGGTCTGGGGGCAGCACTGGGTGGTATGAGGGGAGGTCTGGGGGCAGCACTGGGTGGTATGGGGTCAGGGGGCAGCACTGGGTGGTATGAGGGTGAGGTCTGGGCGCAGCACTGGGTGGTATGAGGTGACCTCTGACCCCTGTCTCCCTCTAGGTGGCCTTTGTCCTGGAGTTTGAGTACAGCTGTACCAGTCTTCTGAACAGGGTGCAGATTCGTCTGTCGGCCAGCAGGTAAGGGGGGCGCTCCTGAGCCTCTATCAGACGCTGCCATAGAGATGGACCCCCGCTGACCCTTCTCTTCTCCTCCAGTGATAACATAGAACCAGATGAGACCCTCCACGACAACAACGTCCAGCTCACCGCCCACATCCGATACGACCCCGAGCTCTTCATTCACAGGTGAGAGACTGCTGGGTCTTGTAGTTCCTCAACGCTGGAGCTACCACACTTACCTGCTGCTATGAGTTGTATCATCACGGCTTCTGCTTTGATAACCTCCAGAGCTGTATTCACAATACTGCTATAACAGCGCAGCGGTGATTACAGAATACTCAGGCTGCATTGCATTATGGGAAATGTAGCTTTACATGGCTGACACTGCCCTATACCTTCTGCTTACAGCGAGTCCAGCCTCAACCGCTACGAGGTGCAGCCGCTCCTGCTGTCCACCCAGGAGCCCGGCCCCGAGTTCATAACCAAATTCAAGGTAATGATGAGAGACGCATAATATATATTTATATGTAATATACACCAAGGGGGGGGGCAGCTGCTGATTCCATTGTAGACACGCCCGGGCGCTATCACGTTACGCCACACGCCGCTGTTCACACTGCAATGACTGATTCTCATTGAGGAGAAGCTGCACAGTGTTATCCCCATCTACATACTAATATAGGGGCATAGAAATATAAGAGCAATTATGGGACAATGCTGCCACCAAGTGGTCATTGCTTGTACTGCACCAGATTCCTTACAAATTCACATGATTACATTTGTGGAGCTCCCCTTAAAATTCACATGATTACATGTATGGAGCTCCCCTTGAAAATTCACATGATTAAGTATAAGGGGCTCCCCTTTAAAATTCACATGATTAAGTATATGGGGCTCCCCTTTAAAATTCACATGATTAAGTATATGGGGCTCCCCTTTAAAATTCACATGATTAAGTATATGGGGCTCCCCTTTAAAATTCACATGATTAAGTATATGGGGTTCCCCTTAAAATTCACATGATTGCGTATTACAATTCACATGACTACTTATATGGAGCTCCCTTTTTGGATTCTGATGATGTGGAGCTCCCCTTTAAGTGACGTCCGTTCTTGTCTCCACCCGCAGGTCCAGTACGTGGACTGTTTCCCCGTGTACAACGTGTCGGTTCACATCCAGACGCCGGCCATGGGCTACGGGGGTCTGTACTTCATGTCGGTGTCCAGGATCATATCGGCTGATGATGTAAGACAGGGGGCGCTCCTGTCACTTCCTGTTAAAGGGGAACCCGGGTGACTGATCTGCTGTCTGTGTCTTGCAGGTGATCTGTATGATATCCAATATGAGCAGATCCAGGACGGCCATGGTGCCATTCCACCCCGAGGACTTGGGCCATACCAACATACTGGTGAGACTGGGAGCTACATAAGGGAACCAGCAGCAGCACAGAGTATTTCAGGGGTCTCCATTAGTGACTGTAGGGGGCAGCACAGAGTATTTCAGCAGTGGAGGGCAGTCTCCATTAGTGACTGTAGGGGGCAGCACAGAGTATTTCAGCAGTGGAGGGCAGTCTCCATTAGTGACTGTAGGGGGCAGCACAGAGTATTTCAGGGGAGGAGGGCGGTCTCCATTAGTGACTGTAGGGGGCAGCACAGAGTATTTCAGGAGTCTCCATTAGTGACTGTAGGGGGCAGCACAGAGTATTTCAGGAGTCTCCATTAGTGACTGTAGGGGGCAGCACAGAGTATTTCAGGGGAGGAGGGCGGTCTCCATTAGTGACTGTAGGGGGCAGCACAGAGTATTTCAGGAGAGGAGGGCGGTCTTCATTAGTGACTGTAGGGGGCAGCACAGAGTATTTCAGGAGTCTCCATTAGTGACTGTAGGGGGCAGTGTTGTACTGATGTCCTTGTGTCTCTATCAGAACTGCAGTAACAGCTGGTGTGAGAGCGTCACCTGCCGCATCCCTGTCCTGCAGAGGAACACAGAGCTCTCCCTGTCCATCCTGAGGATCATCCACAACCACTTCTTCACCAATGTGAGTGCGATAGTCTGCAGCAGAGAGGACCATGCTCTGCAGAATATATCACTATGTATCTATAAGGAGGTGGAGATGACAGAGCGATGTTCTGCAGATCTGTAGGGGGTGTAATACTCTGCAGGATATATCACTTTGTATTTGTCAGGAGGTGGAGATGACAGCGATGTTCTGCAGATCTGTAGAGAGGTCAGGGGTGTAATAATCTGCAGGATATATCACTATGTATCAGGAGGAGAGGACAGAGCGATGTTCTGCAGATCTGTAGGGCGTAATACTCTGCAGAATATATCAGTAATGTATCTCTCAGGAGGTGGAGAGGATGGAGCGATGTTCTGCAGATCTGTGGGGTGTAATACTCTGCTGAATATATCACTATGTATCTGTCAGGAGGAAAAAGCGATGCTCTGCATGATATATCAGTATGTATCTGTCAGGAGGGGAGAGCGATGTTCTGCAGGGTGTAATACTCTGCGGGATATATCACTGTATCTGTCATGGGGGAGAGCGATGCTCTGCAGGCTGTGGGGTGTAATACTCTGCAGAATATATCACTATGTATCTGTCAGGAGAGAAGAGCAATGCTCTGCAGGGTGTAATACTCTGCATGATATATCAGTATGTATCTGTCAGGAGGGGAGAGCGATGTTCTGCAGGGTGTAATACTCTGCAGAATATATCACTATGTATCTGTCAGGAGAGAAGAGCAATGCTCTGCAGGGTGTAATACTCTGCATGATATATCAGTATGTATCTGTCAGGAGGGGAGAGCGATGCTCTGCAGGGTGTAATACTCTGCAGGATATATCACTATCTGTCAGGAGGGGAGAGCGATGCTCTGCATGATATATCAGTATGTATCTGCCATGAGGGGAGATGAATGCTCTGCCGGGTGCGATGGTCTGCAGGATACACATAGGCCCCGGCTGTGCTCTCTGGTAACAGGCCGCTCATTGTTCGCACAGGATGATGATGTCACGTCTCCGGGGACGGGACAGGAAGATGCGATGGTCGGATCAATGGCGGCTTTATGGGAGATGATGGGAGTCATGGCGTCCGCTCCCCTCACTGCTGTTACTGTACACGGCATGCTGGGACTTGTGCTCCCACACTGATCACTGCTTCCTTGTTTTACAGGCAAAGTTTCGGTCGGTCAAAGTAATCAGTGAATTCTTCCTGGACATAAAAGAAGATGGCGTCCTGTTCACGGACAGCGCCAAACACAGGACGGAGGTACGATGGCGGGGGCAGTGTACTGGGATTCCTGCCGCCACCACTAGGGGGAGCCTGCTACCTATAACTATAAGGAGTGAGCTCCCTCTGGTGGTGACAAGTGACATTACACAGGACAGAGGTACGATGGCGGGGGCAGTGTACTGGGATTCCTGCCGCCACCACTAGGGGGAGCCTGCTACCTATAGCTATAAGGAGTGAGCTCCCTCTGGTGGTGACATTACTCAGCACAGGACTGTGTACACAGGATGGAGCTCCCCCTGGTGGTGACATTACTCAGCACAGGACTGTGTACACTGGACAGAGCTCCCCCTGGTGGGGATATTACTCAGCAGGGAGCTGTGTACACAGGATGGAGCTCCCCCTGGTGGGGATATTACTCAGCAGGGAGCTGTGTACACAGGACAGAGCTCCCCCTGATGGTGACATTACTCAGCAGGGAGCTGTGTACACAAGACGGAGCTCCCCCTGGTGGTGACATTACTCAGCACAGGGCTGTGTACACAGGAAGGAGCTCCCCCTGGTGGTGACATTACTCAGCAGGGAGCTGTGTACACAGGACAGAGCTCCCCCTGGTGGTGACATTACTCAGCACAGGACTGTGTACACAGGATGGAGCTCCCCCTGGTGGTGATATTACTCAGCACAGGACTGTGTACACAGAATGGAGCTCCCCCTGGTGGTGATATTACTCAGCACAGGACTGTGTACACAGGAGAGAGCTCCCCCTGGTGGTGACATTACTCAGCACAGGACGGAGCTCCCCCTGGTGGTGACATTACTCAGCACAGGGCTGTGTACACAGGATGGAGCTCCCCCTGGTGGGGATATTACTCAGCAGGGAGCTGTGTACACAGGAAGGAGCTCCCCCTGGTGGTGACATTACTCAGCACAGCGCTGTGTACACAGGAAGGAGCTCCCCCTGGTGGTGATATTACTCAGCACAGGACTGTGTACACAGAATGGAGCTCCCCCTGGTGGTGACATTACTCAGCACAGGACTGTGTACACAGGAGAGAGCTCCCCCTGGTGGTGACATTACTCAGCAGGGAGCTGTGTACACAGGAGAGAGCTCCCCCTGGTGGTGATATTACTCAGCACAGGACTGTGTACACAGGAGAGAGCTCCCCCTGGTGGTGACATTACTCAGCACGGGGCTGTGTACACAGGACGGAGCTCTTCCCTCTAAGCAGTGATTTCTTTGCAGAGTATCCTGGAGCTGCTGCAGCCCGTCCTCCTCCCGCTCTCGCTGTGGATCCTTATTGGAAGCGTCATCGGGGGTCTCCTGCTCCTGGCGCTCATCATCTTTATCCTATGGAAGGTAAGTCATCACTCCAGGGCAGATATCACTGAAGCCAACTACTAACCTTCCCCATGACAACACTGCCTGCCATCTTGTTTTGGCCATTCAGTGTTATCAGAGGGACAAGCTTTAATTTATTTTACATGTAAACAGAAAATATACACTGGGATCTGCCTACAATGAGGCTATGTGTCCCTATGATGATCCTGAGCTGCTGATGCAGGAAGTGTTATCATAGGAACATTTTTTTTTTTTTTTTTACAACTTCTAACCCCGTATAAGATCAGTCTCACTCACTCGCTGCTTTATCAGGTCAGATGGTTCCACCTCATTTATGAGCAGCACAGTGGCGCCATCTAGAGCAGGGAACCTGCAAAAACTGGAGCAGCACAGGTTCCCTTCTCCTGATCTAGTGGCTGAGGAGAGGTTGTAGTGTGGCGCCATCTAGAGGTTAGGGATCGGTTGTACTGCATCATCTCATCTAGGGCAGGGATGGGGAACCTTGTTGCACATGAAAGCTCTGGCTGTCCAGATGGGAATTGTAGTTTTGAGACAGCTGGAGACCTGAAGGTTCCCCATACCTGACCTAGAGGTGAGGAAGAGGTTGTACGGAACGCCATCTAGTGGTTAGGGAAAGTCTGCACCATTACACCCATCTCATAGTTAGGGAGAGGCTGGACCATGACCCCCATCTCGTGGTAAGGGAGAGGCTGGACCGTGACCCCCATCTCATAGTTAGGGAAAGTCTGCACCATGACCCCCATCTCATAGTTAGGGAGAGGCTGGACCATGACCCCCATCTCGTGGTTAGGGAGAGGCTGGACCGTGACCCCCACCTCATAGTTAGAGGCTGTACTATGACCCCCATCTGATCGTTAGGGATAAGCGGTGCTGTGACCCCCATTTCATAGTTATGGAGAGGCTGTATACTGTGACCCCCATCTCATATTTAGGGAGAGGCTGTAACTGTGACCACATGTCATAGTTACATAGAGGCTGTACTATGACCCCCATCTGATAGGGATAAACGGTGCTGTGACCCCCATTTCACAGTTACGGAGAGGCTGTATACTATGACACCCCCCATAGTTAGGGAAAGGCTGGACCGTGACCCCCCCCCCTATCTCATAGTTAGGGAGAGACTACACTACGACCCCCACCCCATAGTTAGGGAGAGGCTGTATACTGCGACCCCCACCCCATAGTTAGGGAGAGGCTGTATACTGTGACCCCCACCCCATAGTTAGGGAGAGGCTGTAACTGTGACCCCATCTCATAGTTAGGGAGAGACTACACTGTGACCCCCACCTCATAGTTTCGGAGAGGCTGTAATGTGACCCCCACCCCATAGTTAGGGAGAATCTATATACTATGGCCCCCATCTCATAGTTAGGGAGAGGCTGTACACTGTGACCCCCATCTCATAGTTAGGAGAAGCTGTACAGTGGCCCCATCAAGTAGCTGGGAATAGGAGAAACTATAGGTTAGATATTATACAAAGTATCTGTGGTTTTCCTCATCCCACATGACCCAGTTTCTATACCTTGTCCTTACCTTATAGTCAGAGCACGGTCATCAGGGTTACATGGGGTGGCTTCCAACTGACCGTCCACAGAGTAAGCTCAGCTACTCCAGCTCCATGATGACAGGAAGTGCTGACACCCCACACAAACCACCAGCTTCTAGTCATCATTGTGGTAGCTCTTGTATTGTATTAAGCAGAGATTCTCAAACTTTTTGTTCTCGGGCCTCAGCAGGTGATCCATGTTAATGCTGCGACCTCACCAATAAACACATTCTACTACACAGAGCCAGATACCACCAGGGAGTTCTCATCACATTCCAGAGCAGCACCAAAGTGCAGAAAGAAATACCGCTCCACCTGTATAACCCAACTGCACCAATACATACTGCTCCACCTGTATAAACCAACACCCCACTGCACCAATACATACTGCTCCACCTGCATAACCCAACACCCAACTGCACCAATACATACTGCTCCACCTGTATAACCCAACACCCAACTGCACCAATACATACTGCTCCACCTGTATAACCCAACACCCAACTGCACCAATACATACTGCTCCACCTGCATAAGCCAACACCCCACTGCACCAAAACATACTGCTCCACCTGCATAAGCCAACACCCCACTGCACCAATACATACTGCTCCACCTGTATAACCCAACACCCCACTGCACCAATACTTCTGCACCTGTATAACCCAACACCCAACTGCACCAATACATACTGCTCCACCTATATAACCCAACACCCAACTGCACCAAAACATACTGCTCCACTTGCATAACCCAACACCCCACTGCACCAATACATACTGCTCCACCTGCATAACCCAACACCCCACCACACCAATACATACTGTTCCACCTATATAATCCCACACCTCACTGCACCAATACTTCTGCACCTGTATAACCCAACACCCCACTGCACCAATACATACTGCTCCACCTGCATAATCCAACGCCTCACTGCACCAAAACATACTGCTCACCACACTGCTTCACCTGTATAACCCAAGACCACGCTGCACCAATAAATACTACTCCACCAGTATAATCCATCACACTGCAATAGTTCATACTGCTCCACCTGTAAACGAGCACCACAGTGCAGCACTCCTGTCTTCATATCCCACCCCTCTACTCACCAGTTTACACACACACAAGCATTGTCTTCCTTCTTCACCTCATCTTCTATCTGTGACAGCTACTCCCTCTTCTCCTTGGCCCATTCCCAACAAACACACCACTTATACATTACCCTGAAGGTTCTTCAGCAGCTCACGTGCGCTCCTTCTGTTCTTTTCTTATATTGACCCTTAATTTAAGGACCTGAGAGATCATGATCATGTGACCATGACATTGTCTCTGGTCCTTCAAGGGGTACTCTGGCGAAAATCCTTTTAAATCCAGTCTTCCAGTACTTTTCAGCTGCTGTATGTCCTGCAGGAAGTGGTGTATTCTCTCCAGTCTGACAGTGCTCTCTGCTGCCACCTCTGTCCATGTCAGGAACTGTCCAGAGCAGGAGAAAATCCCCATAGAAAACCTCTCCTGCTCTGGACAGTTCTTGACATGGACAGAGGGGGCAGCAGAGAGCACTGTGTCAGACTGGAAAGAATCCACCACTTCCTGCAGGACATACAGCAGCTGATAAGTGCTGGACTGGAGATTTTTATTTTTTTTTTAAATAGAAGTATATTACAAATTTATATGACTTTCTGAAACCAGTTGATTTGAAACAAAAAGATTTTCGCTGGAGTTCCCCTTTAATCAGCCAACACAGATGATGCAGGTCCATCTGATAATACCGCTGCCATCTAGTGTACAGTCAGAGTACTGCACCTCCTTGTACACAGAAGGGTAAATATTAGAGATGAGGGCAAATCGAGCATGCTGGAGTCCAATGGTTCAGCATTAGAATAGCGGTGGTGGTATACAGGACTCCCTAGGGCTATATGCAGAGGCATCAGAGTTCAGCATGCTCATCTCTAGTAAATATATATATGGCAGATTTATGGTGTATATATTTGATGTTGTTTTTGCTCCTATAGTTGGGATTCTTCTCCAGGAAGATGCAGGGTGAGGAGGAGAAGGAAGAAGTGGTGAAGGAAGAGCAGTGATGTGCAGCTCTCCCTATAGCGGAGAAGCAGTCATAGACTCTGATATCTGCTGATTATGGGGCTGGACACTGATAGCCCCGCCCCTGAGGATCCTGTACAGAGCCCAGTACCCTCAGCGGACACATAGGACCATATATAGGACCGCTCTGCTGTGACCCGTCACACCGTGTGAACACTGACCAGACTTGAGGTGGACTCGTCTGCAGACGGACTCTCAGGATTACAATGGGAAGCCTGGTGGAGGGGCGTCTACAACCAATACAGGAAAACTCTACTAATAGGAAGGAAATATTATCTCCATGGAGGGTAACGGTGACTTGTGATAAGTGCGGGGAGCACGGATGGTGTATATAATAGATCCTCAGTACCTCGTATAATCCATCTCTACAATGCACAGGAACAATAGGGAAATACTCTGATGCCAACTGGAAACCATCAGCAGGCAGGTCACTCGCCGTTTCTGAATATTTATACATGATTTGTGTTTTCTTTTTTTTTTTTTTTTGGGGGGGGGGGGGGGGTTATAATGAGAGGATGCAGTCAAACCCTTTAAGTAGATGTCACATGACCCTAAGATTCTGCTGTGATAAGATAGATGAGACATTGTACAGCACGACAGCTGCATCCATACAAACTACTTCATCAAGGGGCAAAGTACAACAGCGACGCAACTTGCTGATGGTTTCCACATAGTTATAAACTGGAAGAAGGAAAAAAAGCAATAAAAGGATAATAAAGATATATACCAAAAATATATATGTACACTTACTGACTATAAGTCCAAGGGCAAGCAGGGCCTGCAAAGGGGTAGTTCATCAAAAATGTTTTTCTTTCAAATCAACTGGTGCCAGAGATTTGTAATTCACTTCTATTAAAAAAAAAATCTCAACTCTTCCAGTACTTATCAGCTGCTGGATGCCCTGCAGAAAGTGGTGTATTCTCTCCAGTCTGGAAAGCAGGAGAGGTTTTCTATGGGGATTTGCTGCTGCTCTAGACCGTTCCTGACATGGACAGAGGTAGCAGAGAGCGCTGTGTCAGACTGGAGAGAATACACAACTTCCTGCAGGACATACAGCAGCTGAAAATGACCACCGTTCCAACAGGAAACTGAGACACCCTATTCACAAGACCAGGGGCGTTACAGGGTCAGATCACTAGCAATCCTGTGTATAGAGGGTGTTTGTAACGGGACAACCCCTTTAACTAAAGATGAGTGACGACATCACAAAAAACATAACCTATCCATCATTAAATGGCAGCGGTGACATCACTGAGAATACAGCCTATCCATCACTAGAGATCAGCGGTGACATCACTGAGAATACAGCCTATCCATCATTAAATGGCAGCGGTGACATCACTGAGAATACAGCCTATCCATCACTAGAGATCAGCGGTGACATCACTGAGAATACAGCCTATCCATCACTAGAGATCAGCAGTGACATCACTGAGAATACAGCCTATCCATCACTAGAGATCAGCGGTGACATCACTGAGAATACAGCCTATCCATCACTAGAGATCAGCAGTGACATCACTGAGAATACAGCCTATCCATCACTAGAGATCAGCGGTGATGAGAATACAGCCTATCCATCACTAGAGATCAGCGGTGATATCACTGAGAATACAGCCTATCCATCACTAGAGATCAGTGACATCACTGAGAATACAGCCTATCCATCACTAGAGATCAGTGGTGACATCACTGAGAATACAGCCTATCCATCACTAGAGATCAGCGGTGATGAGAATACAGCCTATCCATCACTAGAGATCAGCGGTGATATCACTGAGAATACAGCCTATCCATCACTAGAGATCAGTGACATCACTGAGAATACAGCCTATCCATCACTAGAGATCAGCAGTGACATCACTGAGAATACAGCCTATCCATCACTAGAGATCAGCAGTGACATCACTGAGAATACAGCCTATCCATCACTAGAGATCAGCGGTGACATCACTGAGAATACAGCCTATCCACCACTAGAGATTAGTGACATCACTGAGAATACAGCCTAACCATCACTAGAGATCAGCAGTGACATCACTGAGAATACAGCCTATCCATCACTAGAGATCAGTGACATCACTGAGAATACAGCCTATCCATCACTAGAGATCAGCAGTGACATCACTGAGAATACAGCCTATCCATCACTAGAGATCAGCAGTGACATCACTGAGAATACAGCCTATCCATCACTAGAGATCAGCAGTGACATCACTGAGAATACAGCCTATCCATCACTAGAGATCAGCGGTGACATCACTGAGAATACAGCCTATCCATCACTAGAGATCAGCAGTGACATCACTGAGAATACAGCCTATCCATCACTAGAGATCAGCAGTGACATCACTGAGAATACAGCCTATCCATCACTAGAGATCAGTGACATCACTGAGAATACAGCCTATCCATCACTAGAGATCAGCGGTGACATCACTGAGAATACAGCCTATCCATCACTAGAGATCAGCGGTGACATCACTGAGAATACAGCCTATCCATCACTAGAGATCAGTGACATCACTGAGAATACAGCCTATCCACCACTAGAGATCAGCAGTGACATCACTGAGAATACAGCCTATCCATCACTAGAGATCAGTGACATCACTGAGAATACAGCCTATCCACCACTAGAGATCAGCGGTGACATCACTGAGAATACAGCCTATCCATCACTAGAGATCAGCAGTGACATCACTGAGAATACAGCCTATCCATCACTAGAGATCAGCAGTGACATCACTGAGAATGGAGCTTATCCATCACTAGAGATCAGTGACATCACTGAGAATACAGCCTACCCATCACTAGAGATCAGCGGTGACGTCACCCCCCTCCCCCCATGAAGAATGAGGTCGCACACGGCTGATCTTTCCGGGTATATGAACAAATTCTTAATCTTACAAATATTTAACGTTATAGATTTTCTGCCGTCTATTTCATGATCCCCCACAACCGGCCAAGGAAACGGGGAGAATCAGGGGGAGGGGGAGTATGTGCAAAAGAAAAAAAAATCCAACGGCCCAGAGCCCCTCCCCCCCTCAACACAGCGGCGGGATGTCAGGAGGCGGGGGAGGGGATGAGGGCCCGACTGTCCAGTCAATAGTCCAAGCGATAGGACGTCCATACATTATCCAGATACTACAGCGGATCATGTGACCTGACCGACCAATGGCCTCGGGGCCCTGAAGGAGGAAATGGAAATCGTCTATATTTTTGGTTCGGGCGTGGCGGGCACTGACCCCCGCGGCTGCTGCCAGCTCTGGGATGTGGTTGGCGATGAAGTCTCTTGCTGGAGCCTCTCACACAATGTACACACTGCAGGAATGGCGGACCCCCGGAGTGTGCCGGGCCCCTCAGAAGGTCCATCTGTCATGCGCTTGGCTTTCGCCGCTGTAGCTGTTGCTGGCCGAGGCCTCGGAGCCGGGGGCTTGTCGCGTTGAGTCTTCGCCGTTTAAGCTTTTTCGGCAAACCGGGCAAGTATCGTGCTGCGAAGAGACGGGGCAAACAAGGGGTTAAAGGTGAAGGACATTAAGAAAGGGGAAACAGGGACCCCAGCTGATGTCAGGTGCTGTCACTCTAAGAAAGCTGGGTGATGGTCCGGGCCCCTACTACATGGCCTATTCCCACTAAGTACATGGCTGTGCAGACCTCTACAGGACCACTAGATGGCGATGCTGCACTACAACCTACAGAATAATCATCCTTTATGGCCACACAACCCTCTAAGGGGGCCCGGCGCTAAGAGGGCCCGGCGCTAAGGGGCACGGCGCTAAGGGGCACCGCTCTAAGGGGCACCGCTCTAAGGGGCACCGCTCTAAGGGGCCCGGCGCTAAGGAGCACCGCTCTAAGGGGCCCTGCGCTAAGAGGGAACCGCTCTAAGGGGCCCAGCGCACATGGGGCCCGGCGTATAGTTACCATCTCCAGCCAAGGCACAATACAGTCTCCATGGAAGAAGTGATTGCAGGGCAGCTGTCGGACCTGCTCGGATACAGTGTAGTCGTCCTTACACACGGGACATTCCAGACCCAGATCTGCCGGAGAGAAAACAGGTCACTGCAAGCTCTGCGGGTGGGGGGGGGAGGGGGGAGGTGTTAACCCTGGACACCCCCCCATACTCACCCACTTGCTCCTGAGTTACGGTGACTGTCGGCAGGGAGGAGATCTTCTCTTTGTCGGCTGGAGGGGGGCCGGTGTTTTCCAGTTGGCCCAAAAGCTGGAGAAGATCAGAAGTTATCAGTCCTCCGGAGCATCGCTCCTCTCCTGTCACTGACCTGAGCAATACAGCGTCTCACTATCCTGTCCCCCAAGTGTCACTATCATGTACCCCGAGTAACCACACTATACCCCAAGTGTCACCACCCTGTACCCCAAGTATCACCACACTATACCCCAAGTGTCACCACACTATACCCCAAGTGTCACCGTCCTGTCCCCCAAGTGTCACCACACTATACCCCAAGTGTCACCACCCTGTACCCCAAGTGTCACCGTCCTGTCCCCCAAGTGTCACCGTCCTGTCCCCCAAGTGTCACCGTCCTGTCCCCCAAGTGTCACCGTCCTGTCCCCCAAGTGTCACCATCCTGTACCCCAAGTGTCACCACCCTCTACCCAAAGTGTCACCATCCTGTACCCCAAGTGTCACTATCCTGTACCCCAAGTGTGTAAGACTTATTCACCCTTACTCTCCCCATATGCAGGTGACATATACCATAGTGTAGCACACGGTGCCCTCACCTGAGTGACTATGGAGTCCAGGCCGCTCTGGCCCCAGGCGTAGTCCCCAGGGTTTGAGTGAAGCATCCCGCTCCTTGGAGGAAAAGAAAATAATATTAGAATTATTATAACATTCAGGAACCCACCACAGGGGGCAGCAGAGAGGCACAGAGGTAATGTAATGTCCTGACCCAACCACAGGGGGCAGCAGAGAGGCACAGAGGTAATGTAATGTCCTGACCCAACCACAGGGGGCAGCAGAGAGGCACAGAGGTAATGTAATGTCATGGACCCACCACAGGGGGCAGCAGAGAGGTAATGTAATGTCCTGACCCAACCACAGGGGGCAGCAGAGAGGCACAGAGGTAATGTAATGTCCTGACCCAACCACAGGGGGCAGCAGAGAGGCACAGAGGTAATGTAATGTCATGGACCCACCACAGGGGGCAGCAGAGAGGTAATGTAATGTCCTGACCCAACCACAGGGGGCAGCAGAGAGGCACAGAGGTAATGTAATGTCCTGACCCAACCACAGGGGGCAGCAGAGAGGCACAGAGGTAATGTAATGTCCTGGACCCACCACAGGGGGCAGCAGAGAGGCACAGAGGTAATGTAATGTCATGGACCCACCACAGGAGGCAGCAGAGAGGCACACAGGTAATGTAATGTCATGGACCCACCACAGGGGGCAGCGGAGAGGCACAGAGGTAATGTAATGTCCTGGACCCACCACAGGGGGCAGCAGAGAGGCACAGAGGTAATGTAATGTCCTGGACCAACCACAGGGGGCAGCAGAGAGGCACAGAGGTAATGTAATGTCCTGGACCCACCACAGGGGGCAGCAGACGAGTACACCAGGCTGCAGGCAGTGGTGACATAATGGAAGCAGCCGTCTGCTCGGCTCTGCTATGTCATCCAGTGTCTGGGGGGTTATTACATTACAGAGATGAGGATGTGTAATATAATCTGCGGCTCGCCCTACACACCAGCTGTGAGTACGGATGACACCTGCTGCGGGTGAGTGCCCCCCGCAGGACTGGCAGATAATTATACCCTCAGTCCAATAACATCTGCCACATTCTGGACGTGCCTCCAGCTACGAACAATCACCCCCATCATTCACCCTCCAGGTTTCCCTTCATACAAGGTTAGAGCTGCCCTGACCACAGGGGGCAGCAAACTGTGCTGGAATGTGCAGCCCTACAACGCCCCCTGTGGTGGACTGATGGAACTCCATGTAAGATGGTGCCCCATACTTTACACTACAGCTGTGACACTTACCATGAGAAGGGATGGGGAGACCCAGGTAAGGGGGGATTAGCAAGGACCCCGGCGAAGATCTGCTGGATGATCCTGTAAAAGAAAAGATCAAAACCCGGCATCAGAGGATAGGAGACCCAATCCCCCTATGGAATTCCCCTTTAAGAAGTAACCGATCTTTAATCACTCCCCCATTCATACACAGCACTTACCCTTCGATGGCCGGCGAGCGGTCAGGCCGGGAGCTGACGCGGGATCGGTACCTTGTGGTGGGCTGTCGCGGGGGGCGGCGGGTCACCCGGATGTCGGAGTGGCCCTGGTGGCGTCGCTCGCCATCTCTGTTATCTTGGTCCAAGGAGCTGCCGCTCAGGAAATGTCGGAAATCGGGGAAAAACATTGTGTGGTCTAAATGGTCCCAAAGCTGGAAAACCAAAGGAATAAAAGAGTCACTTACAGGGTTAATGACAGTAACAGTGCCCACCACCTCCGTGCCCCATATAACCAGGTATGACCAATGTGTGCCTCCAAGCAGTAGTCAGGCCAATCTGTGTCCCCATATAGTATAGGAGGTCTTCTCTGTGCTCCCCATATAGTACAGGAGGTCTCCTCTGTGAAATCCCCTATAGGACAGGAGGCCTTCTCTGTGCCCGCCCCCCCCCCCCATACAGAAAAGGAGGCCTTCTCTGTGTCCCCCCCATACAGAAAATTAGGCCTTCTCTGTGCCCCCCATAGGAGGTCTTCTCTGTGCTCCCGATATAGTATAGGAGGTTTTCTCTGTGCTCCCCCATATAGTATAGGAGGTTTCTCTGTGCTCCCCCATATAGTATAGGAGGTCTCCTCTGTGAAATCCTCTATAGGACAGGAGGCCTTCTCTGTGCCCGCCCCCCCCCCCATACAGAAAAGGAGGCCTTCTCTGTGTCCCCCCCATACAGAAAATTAGGCCTTCTCTGTGCCCACCATAGGAGGCCTTCTCTGTGCTCCCGATATAGTATAGGAGGTTTTCTCTGTGTCTCCCATATAGTATAGGTCTTCTGTTTGCCTCCATATAGTATAGGAGGCCTTATCTGTGCCCCCATATGGTATAGGTCTCCTCTGTGTCCCCCATGTAGTTTAGTAGGTCTTCTCTGTACCCCCATATAGTATAGGAGGCCTTCTCTGTGTCTCCCGTATAGTATAGGTCTTCTGCTTGCCTTCATATAGTATAGGTGGTTTCCTCTGTGCTCCCCATATAGTACAGGAGGTCTCCTCTGTGAAATCCCCTATAGGACAGGAGGCCTTCTCTGTGCCCCCCCCATACAGAAAAGGAGGCCTTCTCTGTGCTCCCGATATAGTATAGGAGGTTTTCTCTGTGTCTCCCATATAATATAGGTCTTCTGTTTGCCTCTATATAGTATAGGAGGTTTTCTCTGTACCCCCATATAGTATAGGAGGTCTTCTCTGTACCCCCATATAGTATAGGTGGTTTCCTCTGTACCCCCATATAGTATAGGAGGTCTTCTCTGTGCTCCCCATATGGTATAGTAGGTCTTCTCTGTGCTCCCCATATAGTATATGAGGTCTTCTCTGTGCTCCCCATATGGTATAGTAGGTCTTCTCTGTGCTCCCCATATAGTATATGAGGTCTTCTCTGTGCTCCCCATATAGTATAGTAGGTCTTCTCTGTGCTCCCCATATAGTATATGAGGTCTTCTCTGTGCTCCCCATATAGTATAGTAGGTCTTCTCTGTGCTCCCCATATAGTATATGAGGTCTTCTCTGTGCTCCCCATATAGTATAGTAGGTCTTCTCTGTGCTCCCCATATAGTATATGAGGTCTTCTCTGTGCTCCCCATATAGTATAGTAGGTCTTCTCTGTGCTCCCCATATAGTATATGAGGTCTTCTCTGTGCTCCCCATATAGTATAGTAGGTCTTCTCTGTGCTCCCCATATAGTATATGAGGTCTTCTCTGTGCTCCCCATATAGTATAGTAGGTCTTCTCTGTGCTCCCCATATAGTATATGAGGTCTTCTCTGTGCTCCCCATATAGTATAGTAGGTCTTCTCTGTGCTCCCCATATAGTATATGAGGTCTTCTCTGTGCTCCCCATATAGTATAGTAGGTCTTCTCTGTGCTCCCCATATAGTATATGAGGTCTTCTCTGTGCTCCCCATATAGTATAGTAGGTCTTCTCTGTGCTCCCCATATAGTATATGAGGTCTTCTCTGTGCTCCCCATATAGTATAGTAGGTCTTCTCTGTGCTCCCCATATAGTATATGAGGTCTTCTCTGTGCTCCCCATATAGTATAGTAGGTCTTCTCTGTGCTCCCCATATAGTATATGAGGTCTTCTCTGTGCTCCCCATATAGTATAGTAGGTCTTCTCTGTGCTCCCCATATAGTATATGAGGTCTTCTCTGTGCTCCCCATATAGTATAGTAGGTCTTCTCTGTGCTCCCCATATAGTATATGAGGTCTTCTCTGTGCTCCCCATATAGTATAGTAGGTCTTCTCTGTGCTCCCCATATAGTATATGAGGTCTTCTCTGTGCTCCCCATATAGTATAGTAGGTCTTCTCTGTGCTCCCCATATAGTATATGAGGTCTTCTCTGTGCTCCCCATATAGTATAGTAGGTCTTCTCTGTGCTCCCCATATAGTATATGAGGTCTTCTCTGTGCTCCCCATATAGTATAGTAGGTCTTCTCTGTGCTCCCCATATAGTATATGAGGTCTTCTCTGTGCTCCCCATATAGTATAGTAGGTCTTCTCTGTGCTCCCCATATAGTATATGAGGTCTTCTCTGTGCTCCCCATATAGTATAGTAGGTCTTCTCTGTACCCCCATATAGTATAGGAGGTCTTCTCTTCTGTTTGCCTCCCTATAGCAATTAGGCAACCACTGTGCCCAATATATTTAGGTAGGTAAGTAGGTAATTAGATTAACCTTTTCTGTGCTGCAGTGTAAGTGACACAATGTAATTAATCAAGCTCGGCATCATTTACACGCTGCACCCCACCCAGGGTTAGAAAGGGGGATGAAGGACACTTGTGCCTGATTGGCTCCTGCACTGATGACCTCGGACCCCCGCACATTTTCCCACTTGTGGGCAGCCAGTGGAGGTCGGGGTTCGCCAGTGATGAGGCAGGAGTGTAGTTTCCAGCTGTTAACCCTTTCTGTGCTGCAGGATATAAGTGATGCAGAGTTTACTGTATTTTTTTTTCGTTTAAAAAGACACAGTTTTTAGCAACAAAATATTTAGCTAAAAAGTGTCTGCGTCTTATATTACCCTCACAGGGCGGCCCGACAGTGTCAGATCACCTGACTGCTTCCCTAAGGTACAGGCAAATCGCTGATTCAGTGCTGTACTCGGCTGCTGGGTGAACTGTGCAGCAACCGATAGTTACACAGTCCTCTCCCTTCTCCTGATGGACGCCGATCAGCAAGATCAGTGCTGGGCAGGAGAGGAAAATGACGGTGATCCATCCGTGTATATATGTATGTAGCAGAGGTGTGTGTATATATATATGTAGCAGAGGTGTGTGTATATATGTATGTAGCAGAGATGTATATATATGTGTATGTAGCAGAGGTGTGTGTATATATGTATGTAGCAGGGGTGTGTGTATATATGTATGTGTATGTAGCAGAGGTGTGTGTGTATATGTGTATGTGTATGTAGCAGAGGTGTGTGTGTGTATATGTATGTGTATGTAGCAGAGGTGTGTGTGTGTATATGTATGTGTATGTAGCAGAGGTGTGTGTATATATGTATGTAGCAGAGGTGTGTGTATATATGTATGTGTATGTAGCAGAGGTGTGTGTATGTATGTGTATGTAGCAGAGGTGTGTGTATATATGTATGTAGCAGAGGTGTGTGTATATGTGTATGTAGCAGAGATGTGTGTATATATGTATGTAGCAGAGGTGTGTGTGTATATGTGTAGGTGTATGTAGCAGAGGTGTGTGTGTATATATGTATGTAGCAGAGATGTGTGTATATATGTATGTAGCAGAGGTGTGTGTATATATGTATACACTACCGTTCAAAAGTTTGGGGTCACATTGAAATGTCCTTATTCTTGAAGCACTGTACTTTTCAATGAAGATAACATTACACTAGTCCTAACTGTAACCAAATCCCCTCTATACATTGCTAATGTGGTAAGTGACTATTCTAGCTGCAAATGTCTGGTGTTTGGGGCAATATCTACATAGGTGTATAGAGGCCCATTTCCAGCAACTATCACTCCGGTGTTCTAATGGTACAATGTGTTTGCTCATTGGCTCAGAAGGATAATTGATGATTAGAAAACCCTTGTGCAATCATCTTCACACATCTGAAAACAGTCTAGCTCGTTACAGAAGCTACAAAACTGACCTTCCTTTGAGCAGATTGTGTTTCTGGAACATCACATTTGTGGGGTCAATTAAACGCTCAAAATGGCCAGAAAAAGAGAACTTTCATCTGAAACTGGACAGTCTATTCTTGTTCTTAGAAATGAAGGCTATTCCATGCGAGAAATTGCTAAGAAATTGAAGATTTCCTACAGCGGTGTGTACTACTCCCTTCAGAGGACAGCACAAACAGGCTCTAACCAGAGTAGAAAAAGAAGTGGGAGGCCGCGTTGCAAAACTAAGCAAGAAGATAAGCACATTAGAGTCTCTAGTTTGAGAAACCGACGCCTCACAGGTCCCCAACTGGCATCTTCATTACATAGTACCCGCAAAACACCAGTGTCACCATCTGGCTTTGGCTTCAACAGATCTGTCAGATAATCTGTCTGTGTAACCGCACCATTATAGTTATGTGTGTCTTATAGTCTGGCGCCTCTTACAGTCACACACTGCAGCACAGAAAGTGTTAGGGTGCGTTCACACGTACAGGCTCTGCAGCAGATTTGATGGCCTAGAATTGATTTGCTTTGAATCTGCTGCAGATCCTGTACGTGTGAACGCACTCTTAGAGAGCAGGACTCCGGACACCGGCTCCTGCACTCAGGAGACCTGAGAGCAGGCAGGAGCTTGGGGGGCAGCTGGAGTGTGTACTCCGCAGGACACTGTGATTATGGGGGACCCCCATGGCCCCGCAGGGTCACAGTGAAGGGCGGCACTCACCTCTGCAAAGTGCGTCGTCCCATTATCGTCTATCGTGCTTCCTCCGGAGTCTAGAAAACTGAGACACAAACACGGAAGTGGATTAGCAGGGCTCCACCCTGAGCAAAGCTCACACCGCAAGCTGCTGAACTCTGCTGACCTGCCGGCCCCGAGGTTGCCCCGGCGGACGGCCCCGGCACAGCGCCATGCGGAGGGAACCCCAGCCAAGTCTGCTCAGCAGGTTACAGCTACACACCACCTCCAAAGCCGCTCATGTTACTCCTCTCTGAGCGGAATTCCTGTTGGCTCTCAGCCTGCAGACCCCCCCCAACGTCTCACCGCTGCCCCCTGCAGGATGCCAAGCTGCACTGCATTCTGGGATATATCAGTCACCAGGACTATGAACACTGCTCTGGGTGTAACTGGAGGAGAAGATGGGATACAGACTCAGACCCATAGATCAGGGATGGCAAAACTCTTAAAGGGACAGCACCCCATAATCAAACAGACCACATAACCTACTCCAATCACATCCAAAGCTGCAGCCACAATCCTGCCAACTAAGCTAACTGAATCATACTCCAGCCACATACAAAGTTACACAAAGAAACACAAAGTGGATGTAGCCATGTAAACACCATGAGAATACCCGACGGGTCACACGACGGGCCAGCCGACGGGTCACACGACGGGCCAGCCGACGGGTCACAATTACGGGCCAGCCGACGGGTCACAATTACGGGCCAGCCGACGGGTCACACGACGGGACAGCCGACGGGTCACACGACGGGACAGCCGACGGGTCACACGACGGGACAGCCGACGGGTCACACGACGGGACAGCCGACGGGTCACACGACGGGACAGCCGACGGGTCACAATTACGGGACAGCCGACGGGTCACACGACGGGCCAGCCGACGGGTCACAATTACGGGACAGCCGACGGGTCACAATTACGGGACAGCCGACGGGTCACAATTACGGGACAGCCGACGGGTCACAATTACGGGACAGCCGACGGGTCACAATTACGGGACAGCCGACGGGTCACAATTACGGGACAGCCGACGGGTCACAATTACGGGACAGCCGACGGGTCACACGACGGGACAGCCGACGGGTCACACGACGGGACAGCCGACGGGACAGCCGACGGGTCACACGACGGGACAGCCGACGGGACAGCCGACGGGTCACACGACGGGACAGCCGACGGGTCACATGACGGGACAGCCGACGGGTCACACGACGGGCCACACGACGGGCCAGCCGACGGGCCACACGACGGGCCAGCCGACGGGTCACACGACGGGCCAGCCGACGGGTCACACGACGGGCCAGCCGACGGGTCACACGACGGGCCAGCCGACGGGTCACACGACGGGCCAGCCGACAGCTCACACGACGGGCCAGCCAACAGGTCGCATTCTCCACTTCTAAATGAATGCAGGGAGACCCCGGATCTGCAGATCATCCCTGGAGATCAATCAGACATGTGGACATGAGCCCCCCCCCCCCCCCTACCTGGAGTCTTCAGTCACCTCCTCGATAAAACCAGAGTCACATCGGGGGCAGATATATTCCTGCAAGACAAGAAAGAGAAGAGTGAGGGGGCAGACACATAGCAGCTATGCTCCAGTCACCACCAGAGCTGCGCCCCATCCTCTCCTCCAACTACCAATAGGGTAATGCAGCTCTGGCTGTGAGTGGAGTATAAGAGTGGTGAATGCAGCTCTGGGTGTGAGTGGAATATGAGAGTGGTGAATGCAGCTCTGGGTGTGAGTGGAGTATGAGTAGTGAATGCAGCTCTAGGTGTGAGTGGAGTATGAGAGTAGTGAATGCAGCTCTAGGTGTGAGTGGAGTATGAGAGTAGTGAATGCAGCTCTGGGTGTGAGTGGAGTATGAGAGTAGTGAATGCAGCTCTGGATGTGAGTGGAGTATGAGAGTAGTTAATGCAGCTCTGGGTGTGAGTGGAGTATGAGTAGTTAATGCAGCTCTGGATGTGAGTGGAGTATAAGAGTAGTGAATGCAGCTCTGGATGTGAGTGGAGTATAAGAGTAGTGAATGCAGCTCTGGATGTGAGTGGAGTATGAGAGTAGTTAATGCAGCTCTGGGTGTGAGTGGAGTATGAGTAGTTAATGCAGCTCTGGATGTGAGTGGAGTATAAGAGTAGTTAATGCAGCTCTGGGTGTGCGTGGAGTATGAGTAGTTAATGCAGCCCTGGATGTGAGTGGATTATAAGAGTGGTAAATGCAGCCCTGGGTGTGAGTGGAGTATGAGAGTAGTGAATGCAGCCCTGGGTGTGAGTGGAGTATGAGAGTGGTGAATGCAGCCCTGGGTGTGAGTTGAGTATGAGAGTAGTGAATGCAGCCCTGGGTGTGAGTTGAGTATGAGTGGTAAATGCAGCCCTGGGTGTGAGTGGAGTATGAGAGTAGTGAATGCAGCCCTGGGTGTGAGTGGAGTATGAGAGTAGTGAATGCAGCTCTGGGTGTGAGTGGAGTATGAGAGTAGTGAATGCAGCTCTGGGTGTGAGTGGAGTATGAGAGTAGTGAATGCAGCTCTGGGTGTGAGTGGAGTATGAGAGTAGTGAATGCAGCTCTGGGTGTGAGTGGAGTATGAGAGTAGTGAATGCAGCTCTGGGTGTGAGTGGAGTATGAGAGTAGTGAATGCAGCCCTGGGTGTGAGTGGAGTATGAGAGTAGTGAATGCAGCTCTGGGTGTGAGTGGAGTATGAGAGTAGTGAATGCAGCTCTGGGTGTGAGTGGAGTATGAGAGTAGTGAATGCAGCTCTGGGTGTGAGTGGAGTATGAGAGTAGTGAATGCAGCTCTGGGTGTGAGTGGAGTATGAGAGTAGTGAATGCAGCTCTGGGTGTGAGTGGAGTATGAGAGTAGTGAATGCAGCCCTGGGTGTGAGTGGAGTATGAGAGTAGTGAATGCAGCTCTGGGTGTGAGTGGAGTATGAGAGTAGTGAATGCAGCCCTGGGTGTGAGTGGAGTATGAGAGTAGTGAATGCAGCTCTGGGTGTGAGTGGAGTATGAGAGTAGTGAATGCAGCTCTGGATGTGAGTGGAGTATGAGAGTAGTTAATGCAGCTCTGGGTGTGAGTGGAGTATGAGTAGTTAATGCAGCTCTGGATGTGAGTGGAGTATAAGAGTAGTTAATGCAGCTCTGGGTGTGCGTGGAGTATGAGTAGTTAATGCAGCCCTGGATGTGAGTGGATTATAAGAGTGGTAAATGCAGCCCTGGGTGTGAGTGGAGTATGAGAGTAGTGAATGCAGCCCTGGGTGTGAGTGGAGTATGAGAGTGGTGAATGCAGCCCTGGGTGTGAGTTGAGTATGAGAGTAGTGAATGCAGCTCTGGGTGTGAGTGGAGTATGAGAGTAGTGAATGCAGCCCTGGGTGTGAGTTGAGTATGAGTGGTAAATGCAGCCCTGGGTGTGAGTGGAGTATGAGAGTAGTGAATGCAGCCCTGGGTGTGAGTGGAGTATGAGAGTAGTGAATGCAGCTCTGGGTGTGAGTGGAGTATGAGAGTAGTGAAGGCAGCTCTGGGTGTGAGTGGAGTATGAGAGTAGTGAATGCAGCTCTGGGTGTGAGTGGAGTATGAGAGTAGTGAATGCAGCTCTGGGTGTGAGTGGAGTATGAGAGTAGTGAATGCAGCCCTGGGTGTGAGTGGAGTATGAGAGTAGTGAATGCAGCTCTGGGTGTGAGTGGAGTATGAGAGTAGTGAATGCAGCTCTGGCTGTGAGTGGAGTATAAGAGTAGTGAATGCAGCTCTGGGTGTGAGTGGAGTATGAGAGTAGTGAATGCAGCTCTGGGTGTGAGTGGAGTATGAGAGTAGTGAATGCAGCTCTGGGTGTGAGTGGAGTATGAGAGTAGTGAATGCAGCCCTGGGTGTGAGTGGAGTATGAGAGTAGTGAATGCAGCTCTGGGTGTGAGTGGAGTATGAGAGTAGTGAATGCAGCCCTGGGTGTGAGTGGAGTATGAGAGTAGTGAATGCAGCTCTGGGTGTGAGTGGAGTATGAGAGTAGTGAATGCAGCTCTGGGTGTGAGTGGAGTATGAGAGTAGTGAATGCAGCTCTGGGTGTGAGTGGAGTATGAGAGTAGTGAATGCAGCTCTGGGTGTGAGTGGAGTATGAGAGTAGTGAATGCAGCCCTGGGTGTGAGTGGAGTATGAGAGTAGTGAATGCAGCTCTGGGTGTGAGTGGAGTATGAGAGTAGTGAATGCAGCTCTGGGTGTGAGTGGAGTATGAGAGTAGTGAATGCAGCTCCGGGTGGACATGACGTGGTCAGGATCAGCAGAGATTAGGCAGATTATCTCCGGTCACCACCAGAGCTGCGGGATCAGTTTCCAGGATGTCAGAGATCTGAGGATGATGCAGCTGTGCGGAGCCTGGAGAGCCGGGTGAGGACCCCTGCGGGGGCTGTGGGGTCTCCTGGTCCCGTGGGGTCTAGGTCAGGGCAATCACCCAGCTTTCCCAGACCTCTGACTGACGCTGCATGTATGCTGAGAAGTGCTGCCCCTCAGACACCACACACCATGACCCCTGCTCACCAGGAGACGTCTGTAACAAGTCACCTGGGGCAGGGGGAGGGGCGGACGCTGCCAGGTAACCAGCCATATCTCTGTATACAGCAGCTGCTGCCCCCCCAGATCCGACACCAGCCGCTCATCTATCCTGGAGGGCAGCAGAGCGAGACCGGCCATGTGTCAGCTCACCAGCACAGGGGCTCATCCGGCTCTCCCAGACCCTGAACGGGAATGGGGCAGCTGGGTGACAATGGCTTTATTACCCAGCTTTCCCAGGAACAGATATAAGATCAGTCTGGGGGGGGAGTAACACTCCTGACCCCAACCGGCAGCTATTCAGGAGTCAGGGAGAGCTGGGTGACCCTCTGTAGTGATAGGGAGGTGGGGTGAGCCCTGCTGGATCTGTAGTGGTGGCCACATTGGTTGCCATCTAGTTTTCCTATACTCCATGGTGACAAAGGGAAGGACAGGAGTACTGCACAGACCTCGCCCAGCTTCCCTATACTCCATGGTGACAAAGGGAAGGACCGGAGTACTGCACAGACCTCGCCCAGCTTCCCTATACTCCATGGTGACAAAGGGAAGGACCGGAGTACTGCACAGACCTCGCCCAGCTTCCCTATACTCCAGAGTGGTCAAAGGGAAGGACAAGAGTACTGCACAGACCTCGCCCAGCTTTCCTATACTCCATGGTGACAAAGGGAAGGACCGGAGTACTGCACAGACCTCGCCCAGCTTCCCTATACTCCAGAGTGGTCAAAGGGAAGGACAAGAGTACTGCACAGACCTCGCCAAGCTTTCCTATACTCCAGAGTGGTCAAAGGGAAGGACAAGAGTACTGCACAGACCTCGCCCAGCTTTATTATAAACAGTAGTAGAAGTAATACAGGAGGGATCTATGCTGGTAGTTACTCTAGCTGTCACCCAGCTTTCCCAGGCAGCTGATAGGGCAGCAGGAGTCACACCTGGGCTCTGTCGCTGTCACCCAGCTTTCCCAGGCAGCTGATAGGGCAGCAGGAGTCACACCTGGGCTCTGTCGCTGTCACCCAGCTTTCCCAGGCAGCTGATAGGGCAGCAGGAGTCACACCTGGGCTCTGTCGCTGTCACCCAGCTTTCCCAGGCAGCTGATAGGGCATCAGGAGTCACACCTGGGCTCTGTCGCTGTCACCCAGCTTTCCCAGGCAGCTGATAGGGCAGCAGGAGTCACACCTGGGCTCTGTCGCTGTCACCCAGCTTTCCCAGGCAGCTGATAGGGCAGCAGGAGTCACACCTGGGCTCTGTCGCTGTCACCCAGCTTTCCCAGGCAGCTGATAGGGCAGCAGGAGTCACACCTGGGCTCTGTCGCTGTCACCCAGCTTTCCCAGGCAGCTGATAGGGCAGCAGGAGTCACACCTGGGCTCTGTCGCTGTCACCCAGCTTTCCCAGGCAGCTGATAGGGCATCAGGAGTCACACCTGGGCTCTGTCGCTGTCACCCAGCTTTCCCAGGCAGCTGATAGGGCAGCAGGAGTCACACCTGGGCTCTGTCGCTGTCACCCAGCTTTCCCCGGCAGCTGATAGGGCAGCAGGAGCTCTGTCGCTGTCACCTGGCAGAAGGACATATAACGGCCGCAGCCGCCAGTGACGCCGCTGTATTTGCAGATTAGACCAGAGGCGGCTCAGGAATATACATGGCAGCAATGAGAGGACAGGCGGGCAGTATTTATAGCCTCCACTGCAGAAATCCCCCAACAACAGACACTATTATACTGGGGGAGCCGGAGACTGGGAACAGCACTACAGGTGTATTATACTACTAATACAGAGGGTGAGGGGCAAGAAGCCACCGCCATAAAGGGGGCCACTGTTACATGGACAGTGTACAGTACTATTATATGTGCAGTATATGGGGGGATATTACATGTACAGTACTATTATATGTGCAGTGTATGGGGATATTACATGTACAGTACTATTATATGTGCAGTGTATGGGGATATTACATGTACAGTACTATTATATGTGCAGTGTATGGGGGAGGGTATTACATGGACAGTACTA
This sequence comes from Dendropsophus ebraccatus, assembly GCF_027789765.1. NCBI lineage: Eukaryota > Metazoa > Chordata > Amphibia > Anura > Hylidae > Dendropsophus > Dendropsophus ebraccatus. The sequence continues at coordinate 8,051,631 of NC_091466.1, read as the reverse complement.
TTATATGTGCAGTGTATGGGGGTATTACATGTACAGTACTATTATATGTGCAGTGTATGGGGGTATTACATGGACAGTACTATTATATGTGCAGTGTATGGGGGTATTACATGTACAGTACTATTATATGTGCAGTGTATGGGGGGTATTACATGTACAGTACTATTATATGTGCAGTGTATGGGGGGATATTACATGGACAGTACTATTATATGTGCAGTGTATGGGGGTATTACATGTACAGTACTATTATATGTGCAGTGTATGGGGGTATTACATGTACAGTACTATTATATGTGCAGTGTATGGGGGTATTACATGTACTGTACTATTATATGTGCAGTATATGGGGGGATATTACATGTACAGTACTATTATATGTGCAGTGTATGGGGGTATTACATGTACAGTACTATTATATGTGCAGTGTATGGGGGTATTACATGTACAGTACTATTATATGTGCAGTGTATGGGGGTATTACATGGACAGTACTATTATATGTGCAGTGTATGGGGGGGGGTTATTACATGGTCAGTACTATTATATGTGCAGTGTATGGGGGGGATATTATATGTGCAGTGTATGGGGGTATTACATGTACAGTACTATTATATGTGCAGTGTATGGGGGGGATATTATATGTGCAGTGTATGGGGGGGATATTATATGTGCAGTGTATGGGGGTATTACATGTACAGTACTATTATATGTGCAGTGTATGGGGGTATTACATGTACAGTACTATTATATGTGCAGTGTATGGGGGTATTACATGTACAGTACTATTATATGTGCAGTGTATGGGGGTATTACATGGACAGTACTATTATATGTGCAGTGTATGGGGGGGGTTATTACATGGTCAGTACTATTATATGTGCAGTGTATGGGGGGGATATTATATGTGCAGTGTATGGGGGGGATATTATATGTGCAGTGTATGGGGGGGATATTATATGTGCAGTGTATGGGGGTATTACATGTACAGTACTATTATATGTGCAGTGTATGGGGGTATTACATGTACAGTACTATTATATGTGCAGTGTATGGGGGTATTACATGTACAGTACTATTATATGTGCAGTGTATGGGGGTATTACATGTACAGTACTATTATATGTGCAGTGTATGGGGGTATTACATGTACAGTACTATTATATGTGCAGTGTATGGGGGTATTACATGTACAGTACTATTATATGTGCAGTGTATGGGGGTATTACATGTACAGTACTATTATATGTGCAGTGTATGGGGGTATTACATGTACAGTACTATTATATGTGCAGTGTATGGGGGTATTACATGTACAGTACTATTATATGTGCAGTGTATGGAGGTATTACATGTACAGTACTATTATATGTGCAGTGTATGGGGGGTATTACATGTATAGTACTATTATATGTGCAGTGTATGGGGGATATTACATGTATAGTACTATTATATGTGCAGTGTATGGGGGATATTACATGTACAGTACTATTATATGTGCAGTGTATGGGGGTATTACATGTACAGTACTATTATATGTGCAGTGTATGGGGGTATTACATAGACAGTACTATTATATGTGCAGTGTATGGGGGTATTACATGTACAGTACTATTATATGTGCAGTGTATGGGGGGATATTACATGTATAGTACTATTATATGTGCAGTGTATGGGGGGATATTACATGTACAGTACTATTATATGTGCAGTGTATGGGGGGTATTACATGGACAGTACTATTATATGCGCAATGTATGGGGGGGATATTATATGTGCAGTGTATGGGGGTATTACATGTACAGTACTATTATATGTGCAGTGTATGGGGATATTACATGTACAGTACTATTATATGTGCAGTGTATGGGGGTATTACATGTACAGTACTATTATATGTGCAGTGTATGGGGGTATTACATAGACAGTACTATTATATGTGCAGTGTATGGGGGTATTACATGTACAGTACTATTATATGTGCAGTGTATGGGGGGATATTACATGTATAGTACTATTATATGTGCAGTGTATGGGGGGATATTACATGTATAGTACTATTATATGTGCAGTGTATGGGGGGATATTACATGTACAGTACTATTATATGTGCAGTGTATGGGGGGTATTACATGGACAGTACTATTATATGTGCAGTGTATGGGGGGTATTACATAGACAGTACTATTATATGTGCAGTGTATGGGGGTATTACATGTACAGTACTATTATATGTGCAGTGTATGGGGGGATATTACATGTATAGTACTATTATATGTGCAGTGTATGGGGGGATATTACATGTACAGTACTATTATATGTGCAGTGTATGGGGGGTATTACATGGACAGTACTATTATATGCGCAATGTATGGGGGGGATATTATATGTGCAGTGTATGGGGGTATTACATGTACAGTACTATTATATGTGCAGTGTATGGGGATATTACATGTACAGTACTATTATATGTGCAGTGTATGGGGGTATTACATGTACAGTACTATTATATGTGCAGTGTATGGGGGTATTACATAGACAGTACTATTATATGTGCAGTGTATGGGGGGTATTACATGTACAGTACTATTATATGTGCAGTGTATGGGGGTATTACATGTACAGTACTATTATATGTGCAGTGTATGGGGGGATATTACATGTATAGTACTATTATATGTGCAGTGTATGGGGGGATATTACATGTATAGTACTATTATATGTGCAGTGTATGGGGGGATATTACATGTACAGTACTATTATATGTGCAGTGTATGGGGGGTATTACATGGACAGTACTATTATATGTGCAGTGTATGGGGGGTATTACATGTACAGTACTATTATATGTGCAGTGTATGGTGGTATTACATGTACAGTACTATTATATGTGCAGTGTATGGGGGGTTATTACATGGACAGTACTATTATATGTGCAGTGTATGGGGGGGATATTATATGTGCAGTGTATGGGGGGTATTACATGGACAGTACTATTATATGTGCAGTGTATGGGGGTATTACATGTACAGTACTATTATATGTGCAGTGTATGGGGGTATTACATGTACAGTACTATTATATGTGCAGTATATGGGGGTATTACATGTACAGTAGTATTATATGTGCAGTGTATGGGGGTATTACATGTACAGTACTATTATATGTGCAGTGTATGGGGGTATTACATGTACAGTACTATTATATGTGCAGTGTATGGGGGGTATTACATGTACAGTACTATTATATGTGCAGTGTATGGGGGTATTACATGTACAGTACTATTATATGTGCAGTGTATGGGGGTATTACATGTACAGTACTATTATATGTGCAGTATATGGGGGTATTACATGTACAGTAGTATTATATGTGCAGTGTATGGGGGTATTACATGTACAGTACTATTATATGTGCAGTGTATGGGGGTATTACATGTACAGTACTATTATATGTGCAGTGTATGGGGGGTATTACATGTACAGTACTATTATATGTGCAGTGTATGGGGGTATTACATGTACAGTACTATTATATGTGCAGTGTATGGGGGTATTACATGTACAGTACTATTATATGTGCAGTGTATGGGGGTATTACATGTACAGTACTATTATATGTGCAGTATATGGGGGTATTACATGTACAGTAGTATTATATGTGCAGTGTATGGGGGGTATTACATGTACAGTACTATTATATGTGCAGTGTATGGGGGTATTACATGTACAGTACTATTATATGTGCAGTGTATGGAGCATTACATGGACAGTACTATTATATGTGCAGTGTATGGAGCATTACATGGACAGTACTATTATATGTGCAGTGTATGGGGATATTACATGGACAGTACTATTATATGTGCAGTATATGGAAGTATTACATGTACAGTAGTATTATATGTGCAGTATATGGTGGGATATTACATGTACAGTACTATTATATGTGCAGTGTATGGGAATATTACATGGACAGTACTATTATATGTGCAGTGTATGGAGCATTACATGTACAGTACTATTATATGTGCAGTATATGGGGGGATATTACATGTACAGTACTATTATATGTGCAGTGTATGGAGCATTACATGTACAGTACTATTATATGTGCAGTATATGGGGGGATATTACATGTACAGTACTATTATATGTGCAGTGTATGGGGATATTACATGGACAGTACTATTATATGTGCAGTGTATGGGGATATTACATGGACAGTACTATTATATGTGCAGTGTATGGGGGGATATTACATGGACAGTACTATTATATGTGCAGTGTATGGAGCATTACATGGACAGTACTATTATATGTGCAGTATATGGAGGTATTACATGTACAGTACTATTATATGTGCAGTATATGGGGGGATATTACATGTACAGTACTATTATATGTGCAGTGTATGGGGGTATTACATGGACAGTACTATTATATGTGTAGTGTATGGGGGGGGTATTATATGTGCAGTGTATGGGGGTATTACATGGACAGTGTACAGTATTATTATATGTGCAGTGTATGGGGGAATATTACATGGACGGTACTATTATATGTGCAGTGTATATGGGGGAGGGTATTACATGTACAGTACTATTATATGTGCAGTGTATGGGGGTATTACATGTACAGTACTATTATATGTGCAGTGTATGGGGGTATTACATGTACAGTACTATTATATGTGCAGTGTATGGGGGTATTACATGTACAGTACTATTATATGTGCAGTGTATGGGGATATTACATGTACAGTACTATTATATGTGCAGTGTATGGGGGGATATTACATGGACAGTACTATTATATGTGCAGTGTATGGAGCATTACATGTACAGTACTATTATATGTGCAGTATATGGGGGGATATTACATGTACAGTACTATTATATGTGCAGTGTATGGGGATATTACATGGACAGTACTATTATATGTGCAGTGTATGGAGCATTACATGGACAGTACTATTATATGTGCAGTGTATGGGGGGGTATTACATGGACAGTACTATTATATGTGCAGTGTATGGGGGGATATTACATGGACAGTACTATTATATGTGCAGTGTATGGGGGTATTACATGTACAGTACTATTATATGTGCAGTGTATGGGGGGATATTACATGGACAGTACTATTATATGTGCAGTGTATGGAGCATTACATGGACAGTACTATTATATGTGCAGTATATGGAGGTATTACATGTACAGTACTATTATATGTGCAGTATATGGGGGGATATTACATGTACAGTACTATTATATGTGCAGTGTATGGGGGTATTACATGGACAGTACTATTATATGTGTAGTGTATGGGGGGGATATTATATGTGCAGTGTATGGGGGTATTACATGGACAGTGTACAGTATTATTATATGTGCAGTGTATGGGGGGATATTACATGGACGGTACTATTATATGTGCAGTGTATATGGGGGAATATTACATGGACAGTACTATTATATGTGCAGTGTATATGGGGGAGGGTATTACATGTACAGTACTATTATATGTGCAGTGTATGGGGGTATTACATGTACAGTACTATTATATGTGCAGTGTATGGGGGGTATTACATGTACAGTACTATTATATGTGCAGTGTATGGGGATATTACATGTACAGTACTATTATATGTGCAGTGTATGGGGGGGGGTATTACATGGACAGTACTATTATATGTGCAGTGTATGGGGGTATTACATGGACAGTACTATTATATGTGCAGTGTATGGGGGTATTACATGGACAGTACTATTATATGTGCAGTGTATGGGGGTATTACATGGACAGTACTATTATATGTGCAGTGTATGGGGGTATTACATGGACAGTACTATTATATGTCCAGTATATGGAGGTATTACACAGACACTCTCATATCATGATGATGCCACCAGCACAGGATACCCCATGGCTACAGTTGTCATCATCCAGGCCCCACACAGATACCTTACACACAGCGTTACTATATACCGCCACCAGTATATAGCAGATACTAAACACTCTCTGTACCGCCGGACATCTCTGTGCTTTCACCTTGAAATGCAGCCAAATGCAGAGAATCTGTATCATGGGGGCGGAGAGGATGGGCGGTGCTCCCCAATAAGCGGCCCTACAGCCAATGAAAACTACAACTACCAGCATGCCTGGACAGATGAAAGGCTGTCCAGGCACACTGGGAGTTGTGGTTTTGCAATGGCTGATGAACACTGCACCCTCATAAACAGGTTTGCCCCCCTGCAGTGCCGCTTTCGGCCTCCTGGGGGGGTAAACACTTCCCATAGACATAAATGAGACAGCGCCCCCACCCTGGAATACTAATACTAAGTATCCCACCTCCAGCCACCACTGTCCCTTTAAGAGCGCGCGACACAGCTCTGCTACACGGGGCCTTGCCGGCCCATTTAGAACGTTCTCTCTTCCATATCAGAGAAATGCTGCTCTGCAGGAAGCCGAGATTATCTGCTGTATATAGATGCCGCTACAGCAGCGGGGGAGGGGGCAGCGGGCACCAGAGTGCCAGGGACTGAGCCAAGAGTGCCGCTCAGGAGACTGGGAAAGATGGGTGATGGGAACAATACTAGAGTGCAGGGAGGGGGTGACGCTCAGGTGCCAGGCACCACATGACTGGCAGCGCCCTCATCATGGGGAAAACCCCGGGCAATGAGAAAGTGAAAGGTGACACAGCAGAGCTGAGCCAGCGTGAGAGCACCTCCCCCCCAGTATACAAAGCCACCAATCAGCAGCCGGCTCTTATCTCCCCTCACTGCAGGACACTGCTCTCTGTTATCAGCCTGGGGAGGGGGTTACTAGGCCGTTAGTAACACATGAAAGAGAGGGGCCTGGGAAAGCTGGGTGGTTATTACTGAGAATCCATTACCCTGCATGTCAGCTCTAGAATCAGGAGCCTGGGAAAGCTGGGTGGTGACCAATGAGAATCCATCACCATGCATGTCAGCTCTAGAATCAGGAGCCTGGGAAAGCTGGGTGGTTATTACTGAGAATCCATTACCCTGCATGTCAGCTCTAGAATCAGGAGCATGAGAAAGCTGGGTGGTTACCAATGAGAATCCATCACCCTGCATGTCAGCTCTTGAATTAGGAGCTAGGAAAGCTGGGTGGTTACTGAGAAACCATCACCATGCGTGTCAGCTCTAGAATCAGGAGCCTGGGAAAGCTGGGTGGTTACTGAGAATCCATCACCCTGAATGACAGCTCTAGAATCAGGAGCTGGGAAAGCTGGGTGGTTACCAATGAGAATCCATCACCCGGCATGTCAGCTCTATAATCAGGAGCTGGGAAAGCTGGGTGGTTACCAATGAGAATCCATCACCCTGCATGTCAGCTCTAGAATCAGGAGCTGGGAAAGCTGGGTGGTTACCAATGAGAATCCATCACCATGCGTGTCAGCTGTAGAATCAGGAGCTGGGAAAGCTGGGTGGTTATTAATGAGAATCCATCACCATGCGTGTCAGCTGTAGAATCAGGGGCCGGGAAAGCTGGGTGGTTACCAATGAGAATCCATCACCCTGCATGTCAGCTCTAGAATCAGGGGCCGGGGAAAGCAGGGAAACAACTATCAAATTAGTAAAGGTGGATGCCCCAGCACTCAGCTTTCCCAGAGACCTGCACAGCTAAGCAAGAAAACTAGGTGACAGCTCACATGGCCGCCATTAGCAATATAATAGACGTTGTCACCCAGCTTTCCTATACTCAAGCTGAATTTGTAATTGGACAGGTTGGTTGTCACCCAGCTTTCTCAGGCTCCTACACACACTCTGAGGCACCTTGGAAAGCTGGGTGATGACCCTTAGCTTTATCAGAGATCTGGGCATCACCCAGCTTTCCCAGAATTCTGTCACATAACTGGATACATTACACGGCCTCTAGGGCTGCGATCAGGACAAGCTGTGGTGGTGATGGTCCGACTCCTGCATCATCTACAATGGACGCACTGCTTGTCAACCAGACCCTGCATGAAGCTAACGGCGGCCATACTGGTTGTAACCCAGCTCTCCCAGATTCTGCATGACTAACGGCGGCCATACTGGTTGTCAACTATACTTCTGCACACAGCACAGTGTTCCTCAGGAGCCTGGGAAAGCTGGATGACACCAGTATATAGCTGCAGGACCTGGGAGAGCTGGATGACACCAGTATATAGCTGCAGGATCTGGGAGAGCTGGATGACACCAGTATATAGCTGCAGGATCTGGGAGAGCTGGATGACACCAGTATATAGCTGCAGGATCTGGGAGAGCTGGATGACACCAGTATATAGCTGCAGGATCTGGGAGAGCTGGATGACACCAGTATATAGCTGCAGGATCTGGGAGAGCTGGATGACACCAGTATATAGCTGCAGGATCTGGGAGAGCTGGATGACACCAGTATATAGCTGCAGGATCTGGGAGAGCTGGTTGACACCAGTATATAGCTGCAGGATCTGGGAGAGCTGGATGACACCAGTATATAGCTGCAGGATCTGGGAGAGCTTGATGACACCAGTATATAGCTGCAGGATCTGGGAGAGCTTGATGACACCAGTATAGAGCTGCAGGATCTGGGAGAGCTGGATAACACCACTATATAGCTGCAGGATCTGGGAGAGCTGGATGACACCAGTATATAGCTGCAGGATCTGGGAGAGCTGGATGACACCAGTCTATAGCTGCAGGATCTGGGAGAGCTGGATGACACCAGTATATAGCTGCAGGATCTGGGAGAGCTGGATGACACCAGTATATAGCTGCAGGATCTGGGAGAGCTGGATGACACCAGTATATAGGTGCAGGATCTGGGAGAGCTGGATGACACCAGTATATGGCTGCGGGATCTGGGAGAGCTGGATGACACCAGTATATAGGTGCAGGATCTGGGAGAGCTGGATGACACCAGTATATAGCTGCAGGATCTGGGAGAGCTAGATGACACCAGTATAGAGCTGCAGGATCTGGGAGAGCTGGATGACACCAGTATATAGCTGCAGGATCTGGGAGAGCTGGATGACACCAGTATATAGCTGCAGGATCTGGGAGAGCTGGATGACACCAGTATATAGCTGCAGGATCTGGGAGAGCTGGATGACACCAGTATATAGCTGCACGATCTGGGAGAGCTGGATGACACCAGTATATAGCTGCAGGATCTGGGAGAGCTGGATGACACCAGTATATAGCTGCAGGATCTGGGAGAGCTGGATGACACCAGTATATAGCTGCAGGATCTGGGAGAGCTGGATGACACCAGTATATAGCTGCACGATCTGGGAGAGCTGGATGACACCAGTATATGGCTGCGGGATCTGGGAGAGCTGGATGACACCAGTATATAGCTGCAGGATCTGGGAGAGCTGGATGACACCAGTATATAGCTGCAGGATCTGGGAGAGCTGGATGACACCAGTATATAGCTGCAGGATCTGGGAGAGCTGGATGACACCAGTATATAGCTGCAGGATCTGGGAGAGCTGGATGACTGACACACTGTAACGACCCCCCAGCTGTGGGCAGGGTGTAAATATTCACTGACAGTGGGCAGAGATCCTGAGGACCGGTCAGATAGTGATGGATAGTGAGGAAACTACAACTCCCAGCATGCACATACAGGTGACGGCGGCAGAGGTGACAGGCGGGGGCTGGCAGGGCATGCTGGGAGTTGTAGTTTTCCAGTGTGGTGACAGGTGGAGGGGACTCCCAGCCAGTAACACAGGGGCCCCGCATACACTACGGGTCCCAGCCAGGGGCCCCAGCATCCTCCCCACCTCAGGGGCCCCCCGCCCGGTACAATGGCCCCCGTCCATGACAGCCTCCCCGCTCCGCCCCGTCATCCCCGGGAGATCGTCACTCACCGGCAGCTTGGGGCTGACCTCCCCCTTACAGTGATGGCAGAAGAAGCGATGCTGGGACACCGCCGCCGCCTCCGCCATTTTCCTTTTCCTCCTCCGCCCGCTCCGGCTGTTACTGCTTCACTCGTCACGTCAGTCCTCCCAGCGGCAGCGAGAGCGCTGACAGAGCGCCGCCCCCTGCCACAGCCGCTCTATCCCGCCGGCCACCACTGAGAGGCGCACTGCTCACTGCGGTCCTCCACGGCCAACGAGAGCGCTGATAGAGCGCCGCCCCTGCTACAGCCGCTCTATCCCGTCTGCCACAGCTGAGAGGCGCACTGCTTGCTCCGGTCCTCCAAGACCAATGAGAGCACTACGGTCCTCCAATACCAGTAAGAGGAGTACAGAGCGTCCGACTTTCAAAGTCGCTCAGTCCCTTTCGCTACAAACAAGTCTTAACTTTATTGACAGGCGAGCCAGGTGCACAGACACACATATTACAAAGTCCCGGAGAATTAGAGGCGGCGTAGAGCTGCGGGTCCCGGAATTCCGCACCTGGTGAGCACAGTACAGACTGGTAAGAGGCCCAGCATGCATCACACAGGCTGTTGTAGTACTACAACTCCCAGCACAGCCGTCAGGTTGGGGAGCCATGAGTTCTGATAGTACAGCGGGGTGTCAACAAGTAAGGGGCGTGACTTACACTGACCACGCCCACAATACGGTGCAGGCCCTCATGTGACACTTCACCGCTGAGAATGCTGGTTATTGTAGTCCCACAGCCCCTGTATTGTAATGTGATCTACCTGATGCTCTATGTATAGGTGTCCTGTGTGACTACAACTCCCAGCCGCTCCTGCGTGACCACAACTCCCAGCCGCTCCTGCGTGACTACAACTCCCAGCCGCTCCTGCGTGACTACAACTCCCAGCCGCTCCTGCGTGACTACAACTCCCAGCCGCTCCTGCGTGACCACAACTCCCAGCCGCTCCTGCGTGACCACAACTCCCAGCCGCTCCTGCGTGACCACAACTCCCAGCCGCTCCTGCGTGACCACAACTCCCAGCCGCTCCTGCGTGACCACAACTCCCAGCCGCTCCTGCGTGACCACAACTCCCAGCCGCTCCTGCGTGACCACAACTCCCAGCCGCTCCTGCGTGACTACAACTCCCAGCCGCTCCTGCGTGACTACAACTCCCAGCCGCTCCTGCGTGACTACAACTCCCAGCCGCTCCTGCGTGACTACAACTCCCAGCCGCTCCTGCGTGACTACAACTCCCAGCCGCTCCTGCGTGACTACAACTCCCAGCCGCTCCTGCGTGACTACAACTCCCAGCCGCTCCTGCGTGACTACAACTCCCAGCCGCTCCTGCGTGACTACAACTCCCAGCCGCTCCTGCGTGACTACAACTCCCAGCCGCTCCTGCGTGACTACAACTCCCAGCCGCTCCTGCGTGACTACAACTCCCAGCCGCTCCTGCGTGACCACAACTCCCAGCCGCTCCTGCGTGACTACAACTCCCAGCCGCTCCTGCGTGACTACAACTCCCAGCCGCTCCTGCGTGACCACAACTCCCAGCCGCTCCTGCCTGACCACAACTCCCAGCCGCTCCTGCCTGACCACAACTCCCAGCCGCTCCTGCCTGACCACAACTCCCAGCCGCTCCTGCCTGACCACAACTCCCAGCCGCTCCTGCGTGACCACAACTCCCAGCCGCTCCTGCGTGACCACAACTCCCAGCCGCTCCTGCCTGACCACAACTCCCAGCCGCTCCTGCCTGACCACAACTCCCAGCCGCTCCTGCCTGACCACAACTCCCAGCCGCTCCTGCGTGACCACAACTCCCAGCCGCTCCTGCGTGACCACAACTCCCAGCCGCTCCTGCGTGACTACAACTCCCAGCCGCTCCTGCCTGACCACAACTCCCAGCCGCTCCTGCCTGACCACAACTCCCAGCCGCTCCTGCCTGACCACAACTCCCAGCCGCTCCTGCGTGACTACAACTCCCAGCCGCTCCTGTGTGACCTCTCTTGCTGTTCTGTTGTAGACGAGGAGCGGCCATGACGGCGGTGGAGATGCAGCTGAGCTCCATGTTACTGCAGGAGCACTACGGGGAGATCGTGGAGCGGGTGGGCTCCTTCCTGATCCGGACCGGGGCTCAGCCTCTGAGGGTGATCGTCAGCGAGACCGGGACCTCCACCCATCAGGTATAAGACCCCCTGCCCCTCCCCCATCACCTCCACCCATCAGGTAAGACCCCCTGCCCCTCCCCCATCACCTCCACCCATCAGGTAAGACCCCCTGCCCCTTCCCCATCACCTCCACCCATCAGGTATAAGACCTCCTGCCCCTCCCCCATCACCTCCACCCATCAGGTATAAGACCCCCTGCCCCTCCCCCATCACCTCCACCCATCAGGTAAGACCCCCTGCCCCTCCCCCATCACCTCCACCCATCAGGTAAGACCCCCTGCCCCTCCCCCATCACCTCCACCCATCAGGTATAAGACCCCCTGCCCCTCCCCCATCACCTCCACTCATCAGGTATAAGACCTCCCTGCCCCTCCCCCATCACCTCCACCCATCAGGTATAAGACCCCCTGCCCCTCCCCCATCACCTCCACTCATCAGGTATAAGACCTCCCTGCCCCTCCCCCATCACCTCCACCCATCAGGTATAAGACCCCTCCCCCTCCCCCATCACCTCCACCCATCAGGTATAAGACCTCCCTGCCCCTCCCCCATCACCTCCACCCATCAGGTAAGACCCCCTGCCCCTCCCCCATCACCTCCACCCATCAGGTATAAGACCCCCTGCCCCTCCCCCATCACCTCCACCCATCAGGTATAAGACCCCCTGCCCCCATCCCACTTCCACCTATAACCCTGTGCCCCCCCACACATATATATATATATAACCCCGTGTGTCCCCCTCCCCAGGTGAAGAAGGCGCTGTGTGTCCTCATCCAGCACGGCCTGGTCACCTATCACATGCACAAGCGCGGCTTTGTGGAGTACTCCGCCCAGAGCGACCGCTGCCTGCGCATCCTCCGCTTCCCCCGCTACATCTACACCGCCAAGACCCTGTACGGGGACACCGGGGAGCTCATCGTGGAGGAACTGCTGCTGAACGGCAAGATGACGCTGACCGCCACAGTCAAGAAGGTCGCCGACCGCCTGACTGAGACCATGGAAGGCAAGTGAGACTGCTGCAAAACTACAACCCCCAGCATGCCCTGACAGCCCCAGGTTGTGGAGTGCAGTCATATAGATTCCTGTAGAGCAGTGACCCCTAGTGGTGACAGCTGGTAACTGCAGGAATTGCAATCATATAGGTTCCTATAGAGCAGTGACACCTAGTGGTGACAGCTGGTAACTGCAGGGATGGTTACTGTCATAGATAACTGCTGGCTGTTAGTGAATGTGAACTTGTGCCCCTCCCCCTGTATCCTTTAATGGGTCCTATCTCCCTCCAGATGGAAAGAGCATGGAGTACAGCGAGGTGTTGGCAACCTTCAGCCAGCTGGCAGACACCCACTTTGTACAGAGATGCCCGACCGTCGATGGCGGGGGCGCCCCCAGCACGGAGGGACGACCGCCTCCGGCCCCCACACTGGTTACCAATGAGAAAGAGATGTACATCGTGCCCAGAGTCACCCTGATAGGTGAGAAGGCAGTCGTCCATCGCCCGTGTTATATGGGGGAGGGAAACCCTGTGCCCACTGTATGCCATGTTCTCCGCAGGAAAAGGGAAGCGCCGGCGCTCCTCTGATGATGATGAAGGAGCGTCCCAGAGCAAGAGGGCGAAGAGAGACCCCGGTGCAGAGGTGAGTGCCGGCCAGTGGGGGGCAGCGCTGTACATTATCTAGCTATAGTGTCTCAGGTCACGTGACTTCTCCCCACAGAACGGCCAGGATGACGGCATTTATTGGCAGATCAACACGGTCCGCTTCCACCAGCACTTCAGAGACCAGGCTATCATCAGCGCCGTGTCCAACAAGATGGACCAGGTATTATTACAGACCAGCAGGGGGCGCACTCACTGTCCTCTATTACAGACCAGCAGGGGGCGCACACTCACTGTCCTCTATTACAGAACAGCAGGGGACGCACTCACTGTCCTCTATTACAGAACAGCAGGGGGCGCACACTCACTGTCCTCTATTACAGACCAGCAGGGGGCGCACACTCACTGTCCTCTATTACAGACCAGCAGGGACCGCACACTCACTGTCCTCTATTACAGACCAGCAGGGACCGCACACTCACTGTCCTCTATTACAGACCAGCAGGGACCGCACACTCACTGTCCTCTATTACAGACCAGCAGGGGGCGCACACTCACTGTCCTCTATTACAGACCAGCAGGGGGCGCACACTCACTGTCCTCTATTAATGACCAGCAGGGGGAGCACTCACTTGTCTCTATTACTGATCATCTGCTTTGTATTACAGACCAGCAGCGAGATAGTCCGCACCATGCTGAGGATGAGCGAGATCACCACCTCATCTAACGCCGCATTCACACAGCCACTCTCCTCCAACGAGGTAACCACCATCTCTACTGACATTAAGGAAGATGGTGTCACAGTCCGCTCCTATAGCCTTAAAGGGGTACTCCAGCGGGGGGGGGGGGGGGCACTTTTTTGCTGAGTTCCAGCGGCGGGTCCCGCAGTGCGGCGCTCCGGTGCCCGCTTCCTGGTTTCTGACACGGGCACGAGACGATGCGTCTCAGGTCCGCTCAGCCAGTCAATGAAGGAGGCGGGATCCATTTCAAGTCCGCTCAGATCCCGCCTCCTACCACCGACCTGAGATGTATCGTCTCGGGCCTGCATCAGACACCAGGAAGCGGCCGGGGACCGGAGCGATGCGGGGCCCGCCGCTGGTACCGGGGAGGTGAGTGGATGTCTTTTCCCTCAGCCACCTCCTCCCCGGTCCCCCCCCCCCCCCCCCCCCCCCGCTGGAGTACCCCTTTAATGGGATCTGTCTATTAAAAGGGAGTGTCCCGGCATACAAAGGGCTCATGGAGGGTCAGGACTGTAAGTTTCTTCATTTGCCAAAAGTGACTCCTTATCCCCAAAAAAAGAGCTTTAAACTCTGTTCACTAGGTGTCTCCCTTCCCTGCTATCTGCTGCCTGTTCTTGGGGGTTTTCTGTCTGTAGTAACAGACACAGCTAGACAGAACACAGATGTGGGGGTGGGGCTTAGCATGTGCTCTGTACAGGAGAGAGAGACTGTCCAATATCCAGAGGGTCTACACTTTCCGCACAAGCTAAATTAAGGCTTCTCTCTTGGCTCAGCAATGGCAGCAGTTTTGTGCGTAGTGTAACCCCTTCCTTGTTGTGCTGTTGTATATACACAGTGCTTCCTTCTGTATCTAATCTCCCTTCTTTAGTTTTCAGTCTTGTCTCCGGAAGCTGCTCACTATAAGTGTAACCCCTTCTTTGCTGTGCTCCTGCTGTTTCTTTCCCTTCTGTTATATAGCACCCTGCACCCAGTGTATCAGTAACCCCTTCTCCCCCACATGTCATCTATAATAGTGTACTGTATAACTCTCCCGGCATCAGTAACCTCTTCTCCTTCACATGTCATCTATAGTAGTGTACTGTATAACTCTCCCGGCATCAGTAACCCCTTCTCCACATGTCATCTATAGTGATGTACTGTATAACTCTCCCGGCATCAGTAACCCCTTCTCTCCCACATGTCATCTATAGTAGTGTACTGTGTACATCTCCAGGCATCAGTAACCCCTTCTCCTCCACATGTCATCTATAGTAGTGTACTGTATAACTCTCCCGGCATCAGTAACCCCTTCTCCCCCACATGTCATCTATAGTAGTGTACTGTATAACTCTCCAGGCATCAGTAACCCCTTCCCTCCCACATGTCACCTATAGTAGTGTACTGTATAACTCTCCAGCATCAGTAACCCCTTCTCTCCCACATGTCATCTATAGTAGTGTACTGTATAAATCTCCCGGCATCAGTAACCCCTTCTCCCCCACATGTCACCTATAGTAATGTACTGTATACATCTCCAGGCATCAGTAACCCCTTCTCCCCCACGTCACCTATAGTAGTGTACTGTATAACTCTCCCGGCATCAGTAACCCCTTCTCCTCTACATGTCATCTATAGTAGTGTACTGTATAACTCTCCCGGCATCAGTAACCCTTTCTCTCCCCGCATGTCATCTATAGTAGTGTACTGTATAAATCTCCCGGCATCAGTAACCCCTTCTCCCCCACATGTCACCTATAGTAATGTACTGTATACATCTCCAGGCATCAGTAACCCCTTCTCCCCCACGTCACCTATAGTAGTGTACTGTATAACTCTCCCGGCATCAGTAACCCCTTCTCCTCTACATGTCATCTATAGTAGTGTACTGTATAACTCTCCCGGCATCAGTAACCCCTTCTCCTCCACATGTCATCTATAGTAGTGTACTGTATAACTCTCCCGGCATCAGTAACCCCTTCTCTCCCCGCATGTCATCTATAGTAGTGTACTGTATAACTCTCCAGGCATCAGTAACCCCTTCTCCCCCACACGTCACCTATAGTAGTGTACTGTATACATCTCCCGGCATCAGTAACCCCTTCTCCCCCACACGTCACCTATAAAAGTGTACTGTATACATCTCCAGGCATCAGTAACCCCTTCTCCCCCACACGTCACCTATAGTAGTGTACTGTATACATCTCCCGGCATCAGTAACCCCTTCTCCCCCACACGTCACCTATAGTAGTGTGCAGTATAAATCATCCCCCAGCACAGTGCCAGCCTGTTTAGTTCCCCCTCTCCAGCACTATGTTATGGCACAGCAGAGAGGAGTAAGCGCAGTGTTCTTTTGTTTTCTAGATTTTCCGAGCTTTACCTGCCGGATACAACATTTCCAAGCAGGTGCTGGACCAGTACCTGACGCTGCTGGCGGACGACCCGGTAATGACTCCGCCCCTATCCTCGCTGTCACACCGCACTCTGCCGCGCCTTATAACTCTGTTGTCTCTGGTTGTTTCCAGCTGGAATTCGTCGGCCGGTCGGGGGACAGTGGTGGCGGGATGTTCGTCATCAGTATCCTTTACTATAGAGATATATATGTTTATTATACCGTCTGGTAATCTGGCATCTGTCCCTATTATACCGGATTAGAGGGATTTTACTTAACTCCGTCAGATCTTCACAAAGCTGTCGCCACCCTGGCCACCTCCAACCTGGAGTCCATAGTCCAAGAGAGGTAAGAGAGCCGGGGGGGGGGGGGGTTATATCACATTGAGTATATAACATATATAATACCGTCTCCAGGTTCGGCTCTCGCTGCGCCCGGATCTTCCGACTCCTCCTACGTAAGAGGCATCTGGAGCAGAAACAGGTGGAGGACTTTGCCATGATCCCCGCGAAGGAGGCCAAAGAGATGTTATACAAGATGCTATCCGTCAACCTGGTCACACTGCAGGTCAGTGACATCTACAACGCCATAGGGGCGGTATTATAGTAGTTATATTCCTGTATATAGGAGGCAGTATTATAGTAGTTATATTCCTGTATATAGGAGCAGTATTATAGTAGTTATATAAACACAAGCAAATAGATGTGTTGGCACTATCAGTAACCCGTAATTTGTGTGGGGCTGTATATGTTTTCAGGTTAAGTGTCTTTGTGAGATGAGGAGCGTTGTAGTCTTTGTTGACTGAGTAATCTCAGTGACATTCATGCATTACAGTGGTGCTCAGCGTAAATGAGAAAGCAGTTCATTTAATCAGCACAAGCCATTGAGGAAGTAAAGACCAGCGGCACTCACCGGGTTAATGCAGTGGTGATGATTTATTGGTACGATGTCATCTTGCAGATAAGCTCAGGGCAGGGGGAGACAGGTCCAGAGGTGCTGTGCACCGGTGCACAGCACCTCTGGACCTGTCTCCCCCTGCCCTGAGCTTATCTGCAAGATGACATCGTACCAATAAATCATCACCACTGCATTAACCCGGTGAGTGCCGCTGGTCTTTACTTCCTCAATGGCTTGTGCTGATTATAGTAGTTATATTCCTGTATATAGGGGCAGTATTATAGGAGTATATCCCTGTATATAGGGGCGGTATTATAGTAGTTATATTCCTGTATATAGGAGCAGTATTATAGTAGTTATATTCCTGTATATAGGAGCAGTGTTATAGTAGTATATTCCTGTATATAGGAGCAGTATTATAGTAGTTATATCCCTGTATATAGGGGCAGTATTATAGTAGTTATATTCCTGTATATAGGAGCAGTATTATAGTAGTTATATTCCTGTATACAGGGAGCAGTATTATAGTAGTTATATTCCTGTATATAGGAGCAGTATTATAGTAGTTATATTCCTGTATATAGGAGCAGTATTATAGTAGTTATATCCCTGTATATAGGAGCAGTATTATAGTAGTTATATACTTGTATATAGGGGTAGTAGTAGTATAGTAGTTATATACTTGTGTATAGGGGGTAGCAATAGTATAGTAGTTATATACTTGTGTATAGGGGGTAGTAGTATAGTAGTTATATTCCTGTATATAGGGGGTAGTATTATAGTAGTTATATACTTGTGTATAGGGGGTAGTAGTATAGTAGTTAGGTTCTTGTATATAGCAGCAGTCATTCCTTACTCTCTTATAAACCACTGCTCTCCTTACTCTTACTCTGGTTGGTCAGTCACAAGTCCTGGCTGATCGCTGTATTACCATCTCCTCTCTGCCCCCTCACACCTCAGGTGGGATGGGAGCCCGCGCCTTCTCTTTACATTGGTTGGTTCAGCATGTGCCTCTTCTGTGTAAGTTTAGTGACTGATTTCTTCGGCTTTTTATTGTACAGGAAATTCCTAAAACTCCAGACCACGCCCCCTCTAGAACCTTCTACCTTTATGCAGTGAATCCCCTCGCAGCCGCCCGAATGTTACTGCAGAGATGTTACAAGGTGACATGGAAGGAACTGATATGAACAGGGTGCAATTCCACCTGTGTCCTGTAGGTGTTGAGGTTTTTCAGTGCAGCAGCACCACTTACAGGTCACAGGAAGGAACTACACATTTTATGCAGATATCCATTATGAAACACCAGTTTTTATATTCTCTGCCTCCTTCTCCCCTCAGACTGTGGCAAATCTGATTGAGAGACGACAGTTCGAGACCAAGGAGAATAAGTAAGAACCACAGTCTCCATATAAAGCTGTTGGATTATTGCGCCCCCTGCTGGGAAACATGTATAACTGCGGTATACCCATTGTAGGAGGCTGCTGGAGAAGTCGCAGAGGATCGAGGCCATCATCGCCTCTATGCAGGCCACGGGGGCCGAGGAGTCGCAGCTGCAGGAGATCGAGGAGATGATCACCGCTCCGGAACGCCAGCAGCTCGAGAACCTGAAACGCAACGTTAACAAGTAAGTGAGCCAGGGTCTCCACCTCCTCCAGGTTATTAGCATGGAGTCTTCAGCCTGACCTTTAACCTTTGACTTTTCCTCTTTGACCTGCAGACTGGATGCCAGCGAGATCCAGGTGGATGAGACCATCTTCATTCTGGAGTCTTACATTGATAGCACAAAGGCCGCCAAGCCCTCCTGATACAAGGACCCCCCCCCCCATCTTGTATATAGCTCACCTTCCGGACTTGAGTTATTTCTGTGATAATTTTTCAGCCGCCCGCAGCCCACAATGTGATGACATCAGACGGCCGCGGGACGTTCACATGGAGATATTCTGTTTAATAAATTTCCTCAGTTTCTTCTATGTTTTCGTTCTCAGTCATTTTAAAATTCTAAATTTCAATTTTCAAAAAATTTGAAGTAAATTGTAACTGCAGACGGCAGCCAATCAGAATCCAGCTTCCATAGGCTGCAGGGCAATATGGTGGTCAGCGAGGTTTCCGGGGGGGGGGGGGGCTGGCTGCTGGAGCAATGGCTGCAGGACTCACCCAGGTGTCATCACTCTAATATACGTATAACACACCAGCAAAGGGTTAGGATGAAATCCTGCCGATCCTATGTGATAGTGTCTGCTGTATCCAAGCCGACCCTATGGGATAGCGTCTGCTGTATCCAAGCCGACCGTATGGGATAGCGTCTGCTGTATCCAAGCCGATTCTATGTGATAGTGTCTGCTGTATCCAAGCCTACCCTATGGGATAGCGTCTGCTGTATCCAAGCCGACCCTATGTGATAGTGTCTGCTGTATCCAAGCCGACCCTATGGGATAGCGTCTGCTGTATCCAAGCCGACCGTATGGGATAGCGTCTGCTGTATCCAAGCCGACCGTATGTGATAGTGTCTGCTGTATCCAAGCCGACCCTATGGGATAGCGTCTGCTGTATCCAAGCCGACCCTATGGGATAGCGTCTGCTGTATCCAAGCCGACCCTATGTGATAGTGTCTGCTGTATCCAAGCCGACCCTATGTGATATTGTCTGCTGTATCCAAGCCGACCCTATGGGATAGCGTCTGCTGTATCCAAGCCGACCCTATGGGATAGCGTCTGCTGTATCCAAGCCGACCGTATGTGATAGTGTCTGCTGTATCCAAGCCGACCCTATGGGATAGCGTCTGCTGTATCCAAGCCTACCCTATGGGATAGCGTCTGCTGTATCCAAGCCGACCGTATGGGATAGCGTCTGCTGTATCCAAGCCGACCGTATGTGATAGTGTCTGCTGTATCCAAGCCGACCCTATGGGATAGCGTCTGCTGTATCCAAGCCGACCCTATAGGATAGCGTCTGCTGTATCCAAGCCGACCCTATGTGATAGTGTCTGCTGTATCCAAGCCGACCCTATGTGATAGTGTCTGCTGTATCCAAGCCGACCCTATGGGATAGCGTCTGCTGTATCCAAGCCGACCCTATGGGATAGCGTCTGCTGTATCCAAGCCGACCCTATGTGATAGTGTCTGCTGTATCCAAGCCGATCCTATGTGATAGCGTCTGCTGTATCCAAGCCGATCCTATGTGATAGTGTCTGCTGTATCCAAGCCGACCCTATGTGATAGTGTCTGCTGTATCCAAGCCGATCCTATGTGATAGTGTCTGCTGTATCCAAGCTGATCATGTGTGATACTGTCTGCTGTATCCAAGCCGATCCTATGGGATAGTGTCTGCTGTATCCAAGCTGATCATGTGTGATACTGTCTGCTGTATCCAAGCCGATCCTATGTGATAGTGTCTGCTGTATCAAGCCGATCCTATGGGATAGTGTCTGCTGTATCCAAGCCGATCCTATGGGATAGCTGATCATGTGTGATACTGTCTGCTGTATCCAAGCCGATCCTATGGGATAGTGTCTGCTGTATCCAAGCTGATCATGTGTGATACTGTCTGCTGTATCCAAGCTGATCCTATGTGATAGTGTCTGCTGTATCCAAGCCGACCCTATGTGATAGTGTCTGCTGTATCCAAGCCGATCCTATTTGATAGCGTCTGCTGTATCCAAGCCGATCATGTGTGATACTGTCTACTGTATCCAAGCCAACCCTATTTGATAGTGTCTGCGGTATCCAAGCCGATCCTATGTGATACTGTCTGCTGTATCCAAGCCGGTCATGTGTGATACTGTCTCCCTCTATGCTGGTCATCTATTACATGAACTGCAGAGCTGCTATATCTAAGTCTCTTATGTTTGAAACTGCCCGCTGAGATGGTGTATCTAAGCCTTCTGTGTGATACAGCTCTTCCTGAGCAGGCAGTATAATGGTCCCAGTAGCTGCCATAGGAGAGACTATCTCCCCTGTACAGAATGTATGTGGTACAGTCCATACAACTTCATCAGGGGTTTAGTTTTATGGTCCCCAGTAACTTGGGAAAGTCCGTCCCCCATGTGGAGACCATGTGTGGTACAGTCCATAACTGCAATGGAGGAATCAGTCTCCCCTGTAGAGTCTGTGTGTGGTACGGCCCATAACTGCTATAAGGAGTCTATTTCCCCTGTAGAGGACATGTGTGGTATGTTCCATAACTGCCATAGGGGAGGCTATCTTCCCCCTGTAGAGACCATGTGTGGTACAGTCCATGATTGCCATAGCAGTGTCTCTTTCCCCATTGCTGCCCATACTGCTTCAGTGAATGGCGTCCAGGATGAAGGCGGCCTGGAGCAGGCTGAGGCAGAGGGTCCTGAGGACCACCACAGAAGATGAGGAGGGGGAGGAGGCTGAGGCCATGTCTGCCCCCCTGTAAGTCGGCCTTACTCATAGGATACTTGGTCCTTGTTGCCCATAGCAACCAATCACTGTGCAGCTTTCATTTTACCACAGCAGTTCTGGAAACAAAAGTGAGGCCACTAGTGGTTGCTATGGGCAACGAGGAGGCTCCATAAATGGAGGAACTTACTAAGAAGTGACAAGTATGGCGGGTGGATTGGAGTAAGATGGTGGCTGAGGACACGCCCCCTCCTGATAAGCTCCACCCACTTTAAACAATTGTGAGATACTAATGGCTTAGATACAGTCCCGTATTAGGCCGTGTTCACATTGTGTTTTCTGTCCCTCGCAGGTATCTGTCACCATCACAGCGAGAATAGGATGCCAACATGTCCGCCATAGTATACCAGCCGCCTCATTCATTTCACCTAGTGACTCTGCTGAGCTATTAACTCCCTTTAAATCAGCGTATACAGCCGAGTGGAGTCATTAGGTATATACTGTACCACTGGGGGACTCCACTCAGACCATTAAAGTGAATGGGGCAGCTGCTGCCCGCCACAGTATATGTTGGCATCTCATTCCCAGCAAGAATCACAACCCGGCCGTGCAGTTATTATATGGACGTTCATTGACTTCTTTCATATCCAATGGTGCCGGAAAGTTATACAGATTTGATCTTCAGTCTTCCAGTACTTATCAGTTGGTGTATGTGGTGTATTCTCTCCAGTCTGAGACACAGTGACAGAGGTGGCAGCAGAGAGAACTGTGTCAGACTGGAAAGAATACACCACATTCCTGCAGGACATACAGCAGCTGATAAGTACAGGATGACTGGAGATTTTATAAATAAGTAAACTACAAATCTCTGGCGTTTTCTGGCTCTAGTTGAGTTTAAAGAAATATTTTTTATGAACCATCCTTTTAAAGGGGTTATCCAACAAAAATCCCCCCTCCCTCTGGACAGTTCCTGACACGGACTGAGGTGGCAGCAGAGAGCACTGTGTCACCACTTCCTGCAAGACAAACAGCAGCTGATAAGTACTGGAAGACTGGAGAATTTTAAATAGAAGTAAAATAGAAATCTATATAACTTTCTGAAACCAAATGATTTGAAAGAAAAAGATTTTGCAGGAGTACCCCTTTAAGGGGTTATCCATTCTTAGAGAAACATGGCCGCTTTCTTCCAAAAACAGCACCTCTCCTGTCCTCAGTCTGGGTGCGGTATTGCACCTCAGTTCCATTGAAGTGAATGGTGCTGAACTGTAATGCCACACACAACCTGAGGACAGGGGGTGGCACTGTTTTTTTCTCTTTTTTTAGAAAGTAGCTGTGCTTTTCCTAATTCTGTTCTGGAAATCCCCCTTTAAGGCCTTTCTCTCTAAAAGAAAAACTTTCAACACATCTGGTCATGGGGGTCTCGGCCTCCTGGTCGGTGGGGGTCTCGGCCTCCTGGTCGGTGGGGGTCTTTGCCTTCTGGTCGGTGGAGGTCTCTGCCTCCTGGTCGGTGGGGGTCTCGGGTATCGGTCTCCTGGTCAATGGGGGTCTCTGCCTCCTGGTTGGTGGGGGTCTCTGCCTCCTGGTCGGTGGGGGTCTCGGCCTCCTGGTCGGTGGGGGTCTCGGCCTCCTGGTCGATGGGGGTCTCGGCCTCCTGGTCGATGGGGGTCTCGGGTATCGGTCTCCTGGTCAATGGGGGTCTCTGCCTCCTGGTTGGTGGGGGTCTCTGCCTCCTGGTCGGTGGGGGTCTCTGCCTCCTGGTTGGTGGGGGTCTCTGCCTCCTGGTCGGTGGGGGTATCGGCCTCCTAGTTGGTGGGGGTATAGGCCTCCTGGTCGGTGGGGGTCTCGGGTCTCGGCCTCCTGGTCGGTGGGGGTCTCGGCCTCCTGGTCGGTGGGGGTATCGGCCTCCTGGTCGGTGGGGGTCTCTGCCTCCTGGTCGGTGGGGGTCTCTGGTCTCGGCAGTGGGATCCCGACCCATTACAGCTGCTTTTGATGAGGGTTCCTGTTTGTATACAGGAAGATGAGATCTCCTCAGACCTGGCACCTGATCCCTCCATTGTTCTGTCTCAATAGTGAAGAGAAGGAGCCGAGAGAAGAACGTCCGAAAGATGTGGAAGAGGAGAGCGAAATGGCGTCATTGTAAGTGTAGAGACAGCTGGAGGTGACGGCATGCAGTGACTGTAGAGAACCCCCACACACCTGGGGGGAGATCCCCATACACCTCATACTGTCAGCAGGTGGGCAGCCAATAGGGGGCGGTCACATGCTGCGGATATACTGAAGATTTCTTTGCAGCTAATTTTCTTGTGAAGCAATCTGCAGCATGTGGACACCCCCTAAAGGTGACCACCATACCCCCCTATACTAAGGTTACCCCCCTATACTAAGGTCACCCCCTTATACTAAGGTCACCCCCCTATACTAAGGGTACCTCTTATACTAAGGTTACCCCCTATACTTAGGTTACCTCCTATACTAAGGTCACCCCCTTATACTAAGGTCACCCCCCTATACTAAGGTCACCCCCTTATACTAAGGTCACCCTCTTATACTAAGGTCAACCCACCATACTAAGGTCAGCCCCCTATACTAAGGTCGCCCCCCTATACTAAGGTCATCCCCTTATACTAAGGTCACCCCCTATACTAAGGTCACCCCCCTATACTAAGGTTACCTCCTATACTAAGGTCATCCCCTTATACTTAGGTCACCCCCTTATACTAAGGTCAACCCCCTATACTAAGGTTACCTCCTATACTAAGGTCACCCCCTATACTAAGGTCACCCCCTATACTAAGGTTACCTCCTATACTAAGGTCACCCCCCTATACTAAGGTCACCCCCTTATACTAAGGTCACCCCTCCCTATACTAAGGTTACCCCCTATACTAAGGTCACCCCCTATACTAAGGGTACCTCATATACTAAGGTCACCCCCCTATACTTAGGGTACCCCCTATCCTAAGGTCACCCCCCTATACTAAGGTTACCTCATATACTAAGGTCACCCCCCCTATACTAAGGTTACCTCATATACTAAGGTCACCCCCCTATACTAAGGTTACCTCATATACTAAGGTCCCCCTCCTATACTAAGGTTACCTCCTATACTAAGGTCACCCCCTTATACTATAGTCACCCCTCCTATACTAAGGTCACCCCCCTATACTAAGGTCACCCCCTTATACTAAGGTTACCTCCTATACTAAGGTCACCCCCTATACTAAGGTTACCCCCTATACTAAGGTCACCCCCTTATACTAAGGTCACCCCTCCTATACTAAGGTTACCCCCTATACTAAGGTCACCCCCTATACTAAGGGTACCTCATATACTAAGGTCACCCCCCTATACTAAGGGTACCCCCTATCCTAAGCTCACCCCCTATACTAAGGTTACCTCATATACTAAGGTCCCCCTCCTATACTAAGGTTACCCCCTATACTAAGGTTACCTCCTATACTAAGGTCACCCCCTTATACTATAGTCACCCCCTTATACTAAGGTTACCTCCTATACTAAGGTCACCCCCTTACACTAAGGTTACCCCCTATACTAAGGTCACCCCCCTATACTAAGGTCACCCCCTTACACTAAGGTTACCCCCTATACTAAGGTCACCCCCCTATACTAAGGTCACCCCCTATACTAAGGTCACCCCCCTATACTAAGGTCACCCCCTTATACTAAGGTCACCCCCTTATACTAAGGTCACCCCCCCTATACTAAGGTTACCCCCTATACTAAGGTCACCCCCCTATGCTAAGGTCACCCCCCTATGCTAAGGTCACCCCTTTATACTAAGGTTACCCCCTATACTAAGGTCACCCCCTATACTAAGGTCACCCCCTATACTAAGGTCACCCCCCTATGCTAAGGTCACCCCCCTATGCTAAGGTCACCCCCCTATACTAAGGTCACCCCTTTATACTAAGGTTACCCCCTATACTAAGGTCACCCCCCTATACTAAGGTCACCCCCTATACTAAGGTCACCCCCCTATGCTAAGGTCACCCCCCTATACTAAGGTCACCCCCCTATACTAAGGTCACCCCTTTATACTAAGGTTACCCCCTATACTAAGGTCACCCCCCTATGCTAAGGTCACCCCCCTATGCTAAGGTCACCCCCCTATACTAAGGTCACCCCTTTATACTAAGGTTACCCCCTATATTAAGGTCACCCCCCTATACTAAGGTCACCCCCTATACTAAGGTCACCCCCCTATGCTAAGGTCACCTCCTATACTAAGGTCACCTCCTATACTAAGGTCACCCCCCTATACTAAGGTCACCCCCCTATACTAAGGTCGCCCCCCTATACTAAGTTCATCCCCTTATACTAAGGGGATCCTCCGCACAGCCAATGGCATTGGTATATCAGGTTTTAAGGGTCACAGGTCAGGGGTCACATATATCTTATGGCATTGGTATATCAGGTTGTAAGGGTCACAGGTCAGGGGTCACATATATCTTATGTTGTAAGGGTCACAGGTCAGGGGTCACATATATCTTATGGCATTGGTATATCAGAACGTGAGGGTCAGGGGTCACATAAATCTTATCGTTCTCCTCTGTGTCTTGCAGGGAAGGAATGGATGTCTCCCTCCCCTGGATGGAGAAGGTGCTGAGGGAGCTGTAAGTCCGGGGTCACATACAGCGGCTGCCGCTCACGGGCTCCTCACATCTTATTCTTTTCTTCCTCATATTTCTAATAGGGAACAATTCGGGGACCAGTTCCAGAAAATGACTATGTGAGTAACACCAGATCTTTCCTTCCCACTGTCCCCATCTCCACTACTCCTTCTCCCCTCGAGGACTCACGCGGAGTGTATATAGGGGGCCAGTGTGTTATACGCCTCTCCATGTCTTCTGCCCTCCCAGTTATTATTCTATTATATATGTAATAGATGGAGCACAGAGAAGCCACGCCTCCTTTCACACAAGGCCATATATATATATATATATATATATATATATATATATATATATATATATATGGTGTCCCACACTGTTTTGTGTTTCATACCTGTCGCAAAAGCTTCTTCTCTATGTTAAGTGATGATGAAGGTATTTATAAGTTTTACCACAAGATGTCAGTGTTTTGTATATAGGCTCTTATGGATTGGGCAGCTGTAGATAACAAAGGGTTACTGTTTGTTATGTATTATGCACTTTTATTGACCAATGGAGATACTCTTTCTTCTTGACCTATCCTTCTTTTTCTTTGCACACATTTCTTTCCACCACTCACAGGGTTTCTTACATATCCCTGTAGGAAGTAGTCACTTGGTGGGAGGATGTCCCTGCTGTAGCCAAGCCAGGGCCTAGCTCTGCCAGGACCCCTGTCCGGGACAAGTTCATTGTGTTCAGTGTTCAGTTGAGTGTGTTAGTGAGTTGGTTAGAATCAGGGCCGGCTCAAGGTTTTTGTGGGCCCTTGGGCGAGAGAGCTTCAGCGGGCCCCTTTGTATAGCCACCTCGGGGCACACCTACCAAATAAAGTTTGACAAAATACTGGAAAAAAAACTGTAATCCAGTAACTCACAGGTGACGTCTTCTTTGATCTGAGGCGATCGCTCTCCGTTTCCTCTCCATCTTACCCAGACCTCCATGATGATATCTTCAAGCTACAATTCATCTCTTCGGGACCTGTCAGACAAACATGTTAGGCTCCGCACATTTCCAGCCACTTTCCACCCATAGACTCCCATACAGTAGTAACTCCACTGTTTGGTGTCATGTGCAGTAAAGTAAGGAGGTTTATAGGTCCCGTGCTGTGCCCCCCATATAGTAATAATGTCCCAATGCTGTGCCCTCCATATAGTAATAATGTCCCAATGCTGTGCCCTCCATATAGTAAAGATGCCCTCTGTCCCCATAGTAATATCCCCTGCTCCCTATAGTAATATCCCCTGCTCCCATAGTAATGTCCCCTGCCCCAATAGTAATATCCCCTGCTCCCCATAGTAATGTCCTCTGCCCCCATAGTAATGTCCCCTGCTCTGTCCACATAGTAATGTCCCCTGCCCCCATAGTAATGTCCTCTGCTCTGTCCCCATAGTAATGTCCCCTGCCCCCATAGTAATGTCCTCTGCTCCCCATAGTAATGTCCCTGCTCTGTCCACATAGTAATGCCCCCTGCCCCATAGTAATGTCCTCTGCTCCCATAGTAATGTCCCCTGCTCCCCATAGTAATGTCCCCTGCCCCCATAGTAATGTCCCCTGCCCCCATAGTAATGTCCCCTGCTCCCCATAGTAATGTCCCCTGCCCCCATAGCAGTGGCGGATTAAATGTACCCTGGGCCCCGGGCTGTCCACCCAACCTGGGCCCCCCCCCAGTCAATTCGCCCACATTATAATCTGCTACTGCGCCCCCCCCCCCCCCCACACACACACACACACACTGTCCCCAATAAACACTGCCTGTCTCCCCTCCCTGCTGGCCCCAATAAACATAATGTTTGGTCCCTTGCTGCTACCCCCAGTAAGCATTGCCCACCCCACCTCCACTGCCCCCAATAAACATATCGCCACCTCACCTGGTCCCCTGATGTTGCCCTTCCCCCCACGGTCACAGCAGCACAGAGGATGTCAGGAGAGGAGGCTGCTGATCTATAGGGGAGGTCCCAGTGCGATGCCCTGGCCCCTGGGGGCCACTTCCGCAGTGCTGGTGTTATGAGCGGGCAATGACCGGGGCAGCTGCAGGGGTTATACTTGTCACGGTATAGGCCTGAGGGCAGCACAGCTGTAGGGCCGGTCTGAGGAATCTGCGGGTGATGATGGGCATGCGATTCTTCGCTGCACTTAGTCAGGGCACCAGTTAGTGGACACCAATGCCAGGGTTCAGTAACAGCGGTTTTATTATAGATGAGGTAACTAGTAGCAACAGTTCTGTCCGGATGCAACCGGGTATATAGCAGGCTTTAACAAATAAAGCAGGAGTGGTGCTGCATAGGCTGTGAGAATACGTGCCGGATGATGGGAGTAGGAGTATGAGAGAAATAGCGTTGCTGGGTGGATTAGCTTGAGAATAATACTTGCTGTGAATCCTTGCAGCGATGAGGAGAGATAACGGAATGACACCCAGATGAGAGAGAAGAATCCGGTCACTTGAGCAGGCAGATACAGCCGAAGACTTGAATACAGCAGAGCACTCGATCCACAACTCCTCTGAGGCAGGAGAGGGACGACACACATCCTCATTGCTTGGAAGCAGGGGGAAGACTCACTTGTCAGCAGGAAGTGGGAGGTCACATGGTTGCTCCTGGCCAGAGCTAGTCGGCCATTGGAGGAACCATGGTTACAGGTCACGTGATCAACAGCCTTGCATACCACTGTACACTGTAATACACAGGAACACATGAGAATACACATGAAAATGCACAATACCAGAGAATACTAGGGGAAAACCAGCAGCAGTTGCAGTGCAAACACTTACCAGAACAGGCATTGACACAGCAAGAGAAATGGCCATAATAGGAGTAGTAGTCTGCATGTTCTGGGACACTGCACCAGCAGCACAGAGGATGTCAGGAGAGGAGGGTGCTAATCCTATAGGACAGGGGTACTCAACAACTTTTAGTGAGGGGCCACTTACCGGGGTCTTTTGTCAGGTGAAGGTCCGAGCTGAACATCAGTAGGAAACGTGTTTTGTTACTTTTCACAAACGTTGTAGAACTATTTACATACAGAATTGCTGCTTATTAGCGGGAAAACTGTCATTTTCTCTCTCACCGGCCCTTTAATATTAGGTACACAGGGGGTGACTGCATTAGTAGTATAAAGCTCCCCCTGTAGTATATAGCCCCCCTGTGTGCTCTCCCCCTGTAGTATATAGCCCCTGTGCGCTGTCCCCCAGTAGTATATAGCCCCCTGTGTGCTCTCCCCCTGTAGTATATAGCCCCTGTGCGCTCTCCCACAGTAGTATATAGCCCCCCTGTGAACTCTCCTCCTGTAGTATATAGCCCCTCTGTGCTCTCTCCCAGTATATAGCCCCCCTGTGCACTCTCCCCCTGTATATAGCCCCCCTGTGCGCTCTCTCCCAGTATATAGCCCCCCTGTGCGCTCTCCCCCTGTATATAGCCCCCCTGTGCTCTCTCCCAGTATATAGCCCCCCTGTGCGCTCTCCCCCAGTATATAGCCCCCCTGTGCGCTCTCCCTCTGTATATAGCCCCCCTGTGCGCTCCCCCCTGTATATAGCCCCCCTGTGCTCTCTCCCCCTGTATATAGCCCCCTGTGGGCTCTCCCCCTGTATATAGCCCCCCTGTGGGCTCTCGTCCTGTAGATAGCCCCCCTGTGCTCTCTCCCCCAGTATATAGCCCCCCCTGTGCGCTCTTCCCCTGTATATAGCCCCCCTGTGCGCTCTCCTAGTATATAGCCCCCCCTGTGCGCTCTCCCCCTGCATATAGCCCCCCTGTGCTCTCTCCTCCTGTATATAGCCCCCCTGTGCTCTCTCCCCCTGTATATAGCCCCCCCTGTGCGCTCTCTCCCTTTATATAGCCCCCCTGTGCTCTCTCCCCCTGTATATAGCCCCCCCTGTGCGCTCTCTCCCTTTATATAGCCCCCCTGTGCTCTCTCCCCCTGTATATAGCCCCCCTGTGCTCTCTCCCCCTGTATATAGCCCACCCTGTGCGCTCTCTCCCTGTATATAGCCCCCCTGTGCTCTCTCCCCCTGTATATAGCCCCCTGTACGCTCTCCCCCTGTATATAGCCCCCCTGTGTGTTTTCCCCTCCCATATAGCATTAAAAAAAACAAACACTTTACTCACCTAAGTCCTGCGCGTCCTCTTCTCTTCCTGCTGTGCCGCACTGCAGCGGTCACTAGAGGCCGCTCTCCCCGCCGGCGCAGGAACGTCACTCGGCGCCGACACTAGAGGGGGAGCGCGGCCTCTTGTGACCGCTGCGGCCGGTGAGAGGTGACTGACAGAGAGGGAGCCAATGGCTTCCTCTCTGTCAGTGCTGCTGCTGCTCGGTATCTATGAGCGCTCCTTACGAGCGCTCATAGATACTTACTGTGCAGGGAGCAGTGCGGCAGCCGGGGTCCGGACAGCTGGCTGCTGCGGTCCGGGTTCGGACCGCGGTCCGCCAGTTGAGGACCCCTGCTATAGGAGATAGTCCCCCTTTATAGATGGTCTCCCTCTTTCCCCCTCTATAGATGGTCTCCCTCTTTCCCCCTTATAGCTGGTCGCCCTCTTTCCCCCTCTATAGATGGTCCCCCTCTTTCCCCCCTTATAGCTGGTCCCTCTTTCCCCCCTTCCTTTATAGATGCCCCCCCCTCTCCCCCCTTATAGATGGTCCCCCTTTCCCCCCCTTATAGATGGTCCCCCTCTTTCCCCCCTTATAGCTGGTCCCCCTCTCCCCCCTTATAGCTGGTCCCCCTCTTTCCCCCCTTATAGATGGTCCCCCTCCCCCCCCCTTATAGATGGTCCCCCTCCCCCCCTTATAGATGGTCCCCCTCTTTCCCCCCTTATAGCTGGTCCCCCTCTTTCCCCCCTTATAGCTGGTCCCCCTCTTTCCCCCCTTATAGATGGTCCCCCTCCCCCCCCTTATAGCTGGTCCTCCTTTCCCCCCTTATAGCTGGTCCCCCTCTGTCCCTTCTTATAGATGGTCCCCCTCTTCCCCCCCTTATAGATGGTCCCCCTCTTCCCCCCCTTATAGATGGTCCCCCTCTTCCCCCCCTTATAGCTGGTCCCCCTCTCCCCCCCCCCCCTTATAGCTGGTCCCCCTCTCCCCCCCCCCCCCCCCCCCCCCCTTATAGCTGGTCCCCCTCTTCCCCCCCCCCTTATAGCTGGTCCCCCTCTTCCCCCCCCCTTATAGCTGGTCCCCCTCTCCCCCCTCCCTTATAGCTGGTCCCCCTCTCCCCCCTCCCTTATAGCTGGTCCCCCTATCCCCCCCCCTTATAGCTGGTCCCCCTCTCCCCCCTCCCTTATAGATGGTCCCCCTCTCCCCTCTCCCCCCTCCCTTATAGATGGTCCCCCTCTCCCCCCCCCCCTTATAGCTGGTCCCCCTCTCCCCCCTCCCTTATAGCTGGTCCCCCTCTCCCCCCCTCCCTTATAGATGGTCCCCCTCTCCCCTCTCCCCCCTCCCTTATAGCTGGTCCCCCTCTCCCCCCTCCCTTATAGATGGTTCCCCTCTCCCCCCTCCCTTTATAGATGGTCCCTCTCTCCCCCCCTCCCTTTATAGATGGTCCCCCTCTCCCCCCCTCCCTTTATAGATGGTCCCCCTCTCCCCCCTCCCTTTATAGATGGTCCCCCTCTTTCCCCCCTTATAGCTGGTCCCCCTCTTCTCCCCTTTATAGAAGCCCCCCCAGTCAGTAAATAACACAAAAATAACAAAATACAACTCACCTACCCTGCGTTCCCCCGTCGATCCTCTCTCCGTCTGCAGTCTCCGGCTGAGCGCGGCTGCCGGGGGTGTCCGGTCCTCTCCCCGGCAGCGCGCGCATCACACAGCTCCTAGTGCCGCCTGGGCCCTGACTTCCGGTACGTGTGCTCCCAGTACCGGAAGACAGGGCCCCAGGCGGCACTCGGAGCTGTGTGATGCGCGCGCTGCCGGGGAGAGGACCGGACACCCCCGGCAGCCACGCATCAGCCGGAGACTGCAGACGGAGACTCTTGTGACCGCAAGCGAAACAATGCTTGCGGTCACAAGAGCCTGCAGTGGCGAGGGGAAGGGGGCCTCCCAGGCGGCATTATAATGTGGGCGGCAAGGCATGGGCCCCCCCGGAGCCTCGAGCCTCGGGCCCCGGGCGGCCGCCCAAACCGCCTACATTATAATCCGCCATTGGCCCCATAGTAATGTCCCCTGCTCCCCATAGTAACGTTCCCTGCCCACATAGTAATGTCCCCTGCCCCCCATAGTAATGTCCCCTGCTCTGTCCCCATAGTAATGCCCCTACTCTGCCCACATAGTAATGTCCCCTGCCCCATAGTAATGTGCCCTGCCCCCATAGCAATGTCCCTTGCCCCCATAGTAATGTCCCCTGCTCCCCATAGTAATGTCCCCTGCTCTGTCCCCATAGTAATGTCCCCTGCTCTGCCCCCATAGTAATGTCCCCTGCTCTGTCCCCATAGTAATGTCCCCTGCCCCATAGTAATGTCCCCTGCCCCATAGTAATGTCCCCTGCCCCCATAGCAATGTTCCTTGCCCCCATAGTAATGTCCCCTGCTCCCCATAGTAATGTCCCCTGCTCCCCATAGTAATGTCCCCTGCTCTGTCCCCATAGTAATGTCCCCTGCCCACATAGTAATGTCCCCTGCCCCATAGTAATGTCCCCTGCCCCCATAGCAATGTCCCCTGCCCCCATAGTAATGTCCCCTGCCCCCATAGCAATGTCCCTTGCCCCCATAGTAATGTCCCCTGCCCACATAGTAATGTCCCCTGCCCCATAGTAATGTCCCCTGCCCCCATAGCAATGTCCCTTGCCCCCATAGTAATGTCCCCTGCTCCCCATAGTAATGTCCCCTGCCCCCATAGTAATGTCCCCTGCTCTGTCCACATAGTAATGTCCCCTGCTCCCCATAGTAATGTCCCCTGCTCCCCATAGTAATGTCCCCTGCCCCCCATAGTAATGTCCCCTGCTCTCCATAGTAATGTCCCCTGCCCCCATAGTAATGTCCCCTGCCCCCATAGTAATGTCCCCTGCTCCCCATAGTAATGTCCTCTGCCCCCATAGTAATGTCCTCTGCCCCCATAGTAATGTCCTCTGCCCCCATAGTAATGTCCTCTGCCGCCATAGTAATGTCCTCTGCCTCCATAGTAATATCCCTTGCTCCCTATAATAATGTCCCCTGCTCTGTCCACATAGTAATGTCCTCTGCCCCCATAGTAATGTCCTCTGCTCTGTCCACATAGTAATGTCCCCTGCCCCCATAGTAATGTCCCCTGTCCCAATAGTAATGTCCCCTGCCCCCATAGTAATGTCCCCTGCTCTGTCCACATAGTAATGTCCCCTGCCCCCATAGTAATGTCCCCTGCTCCCCATAGTAATGTCCCCTGCTCCCCATAGTAATGTCCCCTGCTCCCATAGTAATGTCCCCTGCTCCCCATAGTAATGTCCCTGCCCCCATAGTAATGTCCTCTGCTCTGTCCACATAGTAATGTCCCCTGCCCCCATAGTAATGTCCCCTGTCCCAATAGTAATGTCCCCTGCCCCCATAGTAATGTCCCCTGCTCTGTCCACATAGTAATGTCCCCTGCCCCCATAGTAATGTCCCCTGCCCCCATAGTAATGTTTCCTACTCTGTCCACATAGTAATGTCCCCTGCTCCCCATAGTAATGTCCCCTGCTCCCCATAGTAATGTCCCCTGCCCCCATAGTAATGTCCCCTGCTCTGTCCACATAGTAATGTCCCCTGCCCCATAGTAATGTCCCCTGCCCCCATAGTAATGTCCCCTGCCCCCATAGTAATATCCCCTGCTCCCCATAGTAATGTCCCCTGCTCTGTCCACATAGTAATGTCCCCTGCCCCCCATAGTAATGTCCCCTGCCCCCATAGTAATGTTCCCTGCCCCCATAGTAATATCCCCTGCTCCCCATAGTAATGTCCCCTGCTCCCATAGTAATGTCCCCTGCCCCATAGTAATATCCCCTGCCCTCATAGTAATGTCCTCTGCGCCCCATAGTAATGTCCCCTGCCCCATAGTAATGTCCCCTGCCCCATAGTAATGTCCCCTGCCCCCATAGTAATGTCCCCTGCTCTGTCCACATAGTAATGCCCCCTGCCCCATAGTAATGTCCCCTGCTCCCCATAGTAATGTCCCCTACTCCCCATAGTAATGTCCCCTGCTCCCCATAGTAATGTCCCCTGCTCCCCATAGTAATGTCCCCTGCTCCCCATAGTAATGTCCCCTGCTCCCCATAGTAATGTCCCCTGCCCCCATAGTAATGTCCCCTGCTCTGTCCACATAGTAATGTCCCCTGCCCCCATAGTAATGTCCTCTGCTCCCATAGTAATGTCCCCTGCTCCCATAGTAATGTCCCCTGCTCTGTCCACATAGTAATGCACCCTGCCCCCATAGTAATGTCCTCTGCCCCCATAGTAATGTCCCCTGCTCCCCATAGTAATGTCCCCTGCTCTGTCCACATAGTAATGCCCCCTGCCCCATAGTAATGTCCCCTGCCCCATAGTAATGTCCCATGCCCCATAGTAATGTCCCCTGCCCCCATAGTAATGTCCCCTGCCCACATAGTAATGTCCCCTGCCCCCATAGTAATGTCCCCTGCTCTGTCCACATAGTAATGCACCCTGCCCCCATAGTAATGTCCTCTGCCCCCATAGTAATGTCCCCTGCCCCCATAGTAATGTCCCCTGCTCTGTCCACATAGTAATGCACCCTGCCCCCATAGTAATGTCCTCTGCCCCCATAGTAATGTCCCCTGCTCCCCATAGTAATGTCCCCTGCTCCCCATAGTAATGTCCCCTGCTCTGTCCACATAGTAATGCCCCCTGCCCCATAGTAATGTCCCCTGCCCCATAGTAATGTCCCATGCCCCATAGTAATGTCCCCTGCCCCCATAGTAATGTCCCCTGCCCACATAGTAATGTCCCCTGCCCCCATAGTAATGTCCCCTGCTCCCCATAGTAATGTCCCCTGCCCCCATAGTAATGTCCCCTGCCCCCATAGTAATGTCCCCTGCTCCCCATAGTAATGTCCCCTGCCCCCATAGTAATGTCCCCTGCCCCATAGTAATGTCCCCTGCCCCCATAGTAATGTCCCCTGCCCCATAGTAATGTCCCCTGCCCCATAGTAATGTCCCCTGCCCCATAGTAATGTCCCCTGCCCCCATAGTAATGTCCCCTGCCCCATAGTAATGTCCCCTGCCCCATAGTAATGTCCCCTGCCCCCATAGTAATGTCCCCTGCCCCATAGTAATGTCCCCTGCCCCATAGTAATGTCCCCTGCTCTGTCCACATAGTAATGTCCCCTGCTCTGCCCCCATAGTAATGTCCCCTGCCCCCATAGTAATGTCCCCTGCCCCCATAGTAATGTCCCCTGCTCCCCATAGTAATGTCCCCTGCTCTGTCCACATAGAAATGCCCCCTGCCCCCATAGAAATGCCCCCTGCTCTCCCTCAACACAAGAAAATAAAAAATAAAACCATACTCACTAATCCGGGCGGGGGATGGGTCCTCATTACATGAGGTATACCGGGGGGAACTACGACTCTCAGCATGTCCAGCCTGTTATTATGGGAGATCAGAGGACATCACAGGAGGAGATATAATAGGACTACAACTCCCAGCATGTCCAGCCTGTTATTATGGGAGATCAGAGGCCATTACAGGAGGAGATATAAGAGGAGGACTACAACTCACAGCATACAGAGGGAAGGTATAAATGAGCCCCGACCCCTCATGTCACAATACAATGATCACAGGTCCTTCATCCACATGCAGCCTCTCCTGTTCTCAGCCCCGCCCCCTTATGATGTCACCACAGGTCCTTCCCCATTGCTTTGCAGCAAACACAGCAGGTCTTTCTAGCAACCCCCTCCCCCCCCCCCACACACACCGGAGGTTGGTGATGAGGCGGGCATCTGGCTCACTGCTCGGCCAAGTGTTGGGGGCCCCCTGAGTGGCCGTGGGCCCCGGCAATTGCCCGAGTATGCCGGGTGCTGACGCCGGCCCTGGTTAGAATACAGGTGTATGAAGCAACTAGAGACACTCAGTTCTTTCAGCCTCTCTCTTACATGTACTATGCAGTGCTAGGCACTACAAGATGGAGAAAGTCGGGGATAAACCCAGCCCACGCTAAGAACCACTCTAAGTGCAGTGGGATTCGGCTTTGAAACTGGCTCAGTTGCCAGTCTGTGAGGAAAGAAAGGTGGAATCTGATTGGTTGCTACACTGCTGCCACCTCTGTCCATGTCAGGAACTGTCCAGAGCAGCAGCAAATCCCCATAGAAAACCTCTCCTGCTCTGGGCAGTTCCTGACATGGACAGAGGTGGCAGCAGAGAGCACTGTGTCAGACTGGAGAGAATACCCCACGCCACATGAGGGATCAGGGGAAACTGCAGCACTAGTGACACAGACAGCTTCCCCGGTGTAATGTCTATTCTAATGGTAACATGTATTATATAGACATCAGGGGAGGCTGCTGCACTAGTGACACAGACAGCTTCCCCAGTGTAATGTCTATTCTAATGGTAACATGTATTATATAGACATCAGAGGAGGCTGCAGCACAAGTGATACAGACAGCTTCCCCAGTGTAATGACTCTTCTAATGGTAACATGTATTATATAGACATCAGGGGAGGCTGCTGCACTAGTGACACAGACAGCTTCCCCCAGTGTAATGTCTATTCTAATGATAACATGTATTATATAGACATCAGAGGAGGTTGCAGCACTAGTGACACAGACATCTCTCCCCAGTGTAATATCTATTCTAATAGTAACATGTATTATATAGACATCAGGGGAGGCTGCTGCACTAGTGACACAGACAGCTTCCCCAGTGTAATGTCTATTCTAATGGTAACATGTATTATATAGACATCAGGGGAGGCTGCTGCACTAGTGACACAGACAGCTTCCCCAGTGTAATGTCTATTCTAATGGTAACATGTATTATATAGACATCAGAGGAGGCTGCAGCACAAGTGATACAGACAGCTTCCCCAGTGTAATGACTCTTCTAATGGTAACATGTATTATATAGACATCAGGGGAGGCTGCTGCACTAGTGACACAGACAGCTTCCCCAGTGTAATGTCTATTCTAATGGTAACATGTATTATATAGACATCAGAGGAGGTTGCAGCACTAGTGACACAGACATCTCTCCCCAGTGTAATGTCTATTCTAATAGTAACATGTATTATATAGACATCAGGGGAGGCTGCAGCACTAGTGACACAGACAGCTTCCCCAGTGTAATGTCTATTCTAATGATAACATGTTATATATAGGCATCAGGGGAAGCTGCAGCACAAGTGATACAGACAGCTTTCCCCGCTGTAATGTCTATTCTCATGGTAACATGTATTATATAGACATCAGAGGAGGCTGCAGCACAAGTGATACAGACAGCTTCCCCCAGTGTAATGACTCTTCTAATGGTAACATGTATTATATAGACATCAGTGGAGGCTGCTGCACTAGTGACACAGACAGCTTCCCCAGTGTAATGTCTATTCTAATGGTAACATGTATTATATAGACATCAGAGGAGGCTGCAGCACTAGTGACACAGACAGCTTCCCCAGTGTAATGTCTATTCTAATGGTAACATGTATTATATAGACATCAGGGGAAGCTGCAGCACTAGTGACACAGACAGCTTCCCCCAGTGTAATGTCTATTCTAATGATAACATGTTATATATAGGCATCAGGGGAAGCTGCAGCACAAGTGATACAGACAGCTTTCCCCGGTGTAATGTCTATTCTCATGGTAACATGTATTATATAGACATCAGAGGAGGTTGCAGCACTAGTGACACAGACAGCTTCCCCCAGTGTAATGTCTATTCTAATGATAACATGTAATATATAGACATCAGGGGAGGCTGCAGCACTAGTGACACAGACAGCTTCCTCCCAGCATAATGTCTATTCTAATGGTAACATATTATATAGACATCAGGGGAGGCTCAGTATTGCTAGTGCTGCATGCTCTGTATGTAACTGGGGGATGCTCAGCAACAGCGCCCATCCCACCAAACCCAGACTGTCAGTCCATGGTAGTATTTTCTCATAAGACACAGAGTTACCTTCCCTCATGTTTCAGAGCAGAGGAAACCGAAGAGAAGACCCCGACTCCAGGAGATGACAATGTGGTGGAAAGAACAGAATAAGCTGCAGCTGGGAGTCTGGCTGGGGGGGTAGAGGAGTTACAGAGATACAGATACAAAGAGATTTTTTTCAAAGTTCAATAAAGTTTTTAATTCTATATAACACAGCGGCTGAAGTCTGTTCTTTAAAAAAAAAAAAGAATCCCCCACTTGAAGGCCACTTCTACGGAGCGCAGTAGTGGCCAGTCTGGTGTCCTGGAAGAGACGGGGAAACAGTAGGGCAAACCACCCGCTATCCAAGCGTTTCCTGGTCCACGTCCAGCTGTAATAGGGGAATCTCACAGCCAGGTGTTCCATGTTTCACCAGCAGAGGGCTCCAACACTCTATTTTTCTCCACTCGCTAAGCATTGTGGGATGTGACTGCTTCCTGTTTCATAGTCCATGCTCAGCTGTGTAGGTTTTCAGCCAGGATCTGCTCTCATACCATGAACTTCTCGTCAGTTACTGGCAGCCGGCAGTGACAGCCCTGTCTATACTGGCAGCCGGCGGTGACAGCCCTGTCTATTACTGACAGAAGTGTCGTCTATTGATTTGATGGAATCAGCAAAGCGCGTTCTGGTTTATCTGCGCAAAGAGACGTCTGTGCTGCAATGTGCCAAGTTCGTACAGGTAAGTGGCATCCATGATGGCGGTGGTCCTGAGATTGGCGATGGGTGATAAGATTCTATGTGTTTTCCAGGGCATCACCGGGCACTACGCCCCCGGGAGTCAGGACCGTGCCATGGTCAACTGCGGCCTGGATCACAACCGATTCATTATCTCCGATCGGCCATTCAGTGGTTCAAGAAGGGCGGAGCTCCAGGTGTGTAACCATGGTGACCAGTATCAGGCTGGGTGAACTCCGCCCCATTGACTGACTGGCTGTAGATGACTCTGCACTTTCCCTCCCATAGAGACCAGATTTTTGTCCCATTAAAAACCTGACAGACGACCAAGTGGGGTCTCTCCCGGAGGAGATCAGGGGCCGCGGCGTGGACGTGGGGGTCGCCATCTTGTTGCAGTCTGTAAATAGAAGGATTCTTCTGACGAGACGCTCCAAGGAGCTGCACATCTTCCCCAATGTCTGGGTGCCGCCAGGTCTGGACCCTCTGATAATATAACGTCCTGCCGCCATGTCTACTCACCATTACTAACGCTGATCCCGTCTCTTCACAGGGGGTCACATGGAGGAGGGAGAACAGGTACGCAGCCACCGGCCACCATGTTCCTCATCAGAAGCGGCAGTGCCCCTTTAAATTCTGTCTGTTAAAGGGGTTACCTAAGATTAGAAAATTTACAGCTACTTCATGCACAAACAGCGCCACCCCTGTCCTTAGGTTGTGTGTAATATTACAACTCACCTCCATTCACTTCAATGGAACCGAGCTGCAATACCACATCCAAACTGAGGACAAGAGAGGCGCTGTATCTGGAAGAAGCCTGGACAATCCCTTTAAGTGGTTGTTCACCCCCAAAAAAATGTTCTTTCAAATCAACTGGTACCAGAAAGTGCCAGAGATGTGTTCTCTGCTGCCACCTCTGTCCATGTCAGGAACTGTCCAGAGCAGGAGAGGTTTTCTATAGGGATTTTTCTGCTGCTCTGGACAGTTCCTGACATGGACAGAGGTGGCAGCAGAGAGCGCCCTATCAGAATATACCACTTCCTGCAGGACATACAGCAGCTGCTAAGTACTGGAAGACTGGAAAAAATTTTTGTGAACAATCCCTTTAATCCTATCATCCCCAGTTTGCCTATAGAAGGTGGGGATCACTTTACGGCAGCATTGATCACTCATTGATGGGATCCTCTCGCAATTACAGCTCCTGGACGCTGGACTGCGAGAACTTCAGGAGGAGACAGGGTTAAATCTGCAAGGCGCCAACCTCCCCTGGAGCATTCTGGGATTGTGGGAGGTAAGTATCTATATATGAACATGGCCGCTCCGTGACATCACTTCTGGTAATGGTGACACCTTGGGGTTATGGTACACAACATGGCGGATCTATGGTGTCACATCCCTTAGGAGCCCTCAGCCTGATCCAGTGTTGACAATGTCCTGACACCCTCCAGCAATGACTCCTCTCTCATGCCTTTTTCTCCTGCAGTCGGCCTTCCCACCATTAATGAGTCGCGGACTGCCCCGGCGCCATCATATTGTCGCTTACCTGCTGGTCCGGTCCAACGAAACCCACCAGGAGCTGCAGGTAGGTGGCCGGATGGTCCAGATGGTTATGGCCTGTATTGGGGTTATCCAAGGTTACAAAAACATGGTGGCTTTCTTCCAGAAACAGCGCCTCTCTCCTGTCCTCAGGTTGGGTGTGGTATTGCAGCTCAGTTCCATTGAAGTGAATTGTAACACCACACACAGCCTGAGGACAGGGGTGGCGCTGTTTTATCCAAACCTGAATAACTCTTTAGGACATGTAATACGGTCGTTTATAGTATAACCAGGAATAGGATAAAATCACCAGCCCGGTCATTCCACCATCTTATTATTAATAGGAGAAGCTCCGTCCAGATGAGCAGGAGGTGAGCGCCTGCACGTGGCTGGATCCGGAGGTCACAGAGCGGATCGTGGCTGCCAAGGATGGAGTGAAGGATTCTGGGAGGAAAAGTCCTGAACTGCAGACCTCAATAATGTAAGAGGATAGCCGGAGGGTTCAGAGCAGTGCTGTAATACTCTGCAGGTTACAGCACTATGTATCAGGAGGTAGAGAGGACAGAGCAATGTTCTTCATAGGTCAGTGGTGTAATAATAATCTGCAGAGGGGACAGAGCGATGTTCTGCAGATCAGTGGTGTAATAATCTGCAGGATAGAGCACTATGTATCAGGAGGCAGAGGGGACAGAGCGATGTTCTGCAGATGTCAGTAATGTTGGTCTCCCTCTCCTCAGGATTACAGAGGTCAGGGGTCAGTCACTGATACAGAAGGATCTGGCTGTGAGGACGCTACTGAACACGGTGCCTGTAGATGGAGAAGACACGGAGCGTGTGAGCACCGGCACTAAATACGCCCTGTCCCTGTGGCTGGAGACGCTGCGGCGGGAGGAGGAAGTCACCTAGATGTCGTCCCCCCCTCACTATCCCATCTGCAAACATGGACTCTAAAAGTACTGCGCCTCCAGAGGCCCCAAAGCTAAGGACAGGACACAGCGCCCCCAGTGGCTGCGGGACACAGCGCCCCCTCCCCCCCAGTGGCTGCAGGACACATGACAGGACACAGCGCCCCCTCCCCCCCAGTGGCTGCGGGATACATGACAGGACACAGCGCCCCCTCCCCCCCAGTGGCTGCAGGACACACGACAGGACACAGCGCCCCCTCCCCCCCCCCAGTGGCTGCAGGACACATGACAGGACACAGCGCCCCCCCAGTGGCTGCAGGACACATGACAGGACACAGCGCCCCCTCCCCCCCCCCCCAGTGGCTGCAGGACACATGACAGGACACAGCGCCCCCTCCCCCCCAGTGGCTGCGGGACACGACAGGACACAGCGCCCCCTCCCCCCCAGTGGCTGCAGGACACAGCGCCCCCTCCCCCCCAGTGGCTGCAGGACACATGACAGGACACAGCGCCCCCTCCCCCCCAGTGGCTGCGGGACACACGACAGGACACAGCGCCCCCTCCCCCTCAGTGGCTGCGGGACACACGACAGGACACAGCGCCCCCAGTGGCTGTAGGACTCATGACAGGACACAGCGCCCCCTCCCCCCCAGTGGCTGCGGGACACGACAGGACACAGCACCCCCTCCCCCCCAGTGGCTGCGGGACACACGACAGGACACAGCGCCCCCAGTGGCTGTAGGACTCATGACAGGACACAGCGCCCCCTCCCCCCCAGTGGCTGCGGGACACGACAGGACACAGCGCCCCCTCCCCCCCAGTGGCTGCGGGACACATGACAGGACACAGCGCCCCCTCCCCCCCAGTGGCTGCAGGACACATGACAGGACACAGCGCCCCCTCCCCCCCCCCCAGTGGCTGCAGGACACATGACAGGACACAGCGCCCCCCCCAGTGGCTGCAGGACACATGACAGGACACAGCGCCCCCTCCCCCTCAGTGGCTGCGGGACACATGACAGGACACAGCGCCCCCTCCCCCCCCAGTGGCTGCGGGACACAGCGCCCCCTCCCCCTCAGTGGCTGCGGGACACACGACAGGACACAGCGCCCCCTCCCCCCCAGTGGCTGCAGGACACAGCGCCCCCTCCCCCCCAGTGGCTGTAGGACTCATGACAGGACACAGCGCCCCCTCCCCCCCAGTGGCTGCGGGACACATGACAGGACACAGCGCCCCCCTAGTAGCTGCGTGATACGTGACAGGACACAGCGCCCCCTCCCCCCCTGTGGCTGCAGGACACAGCGCCCCCTCCCCCTCAGTGGCTGCAGGACACATGACAGGACACAGCGCCTCCTCCCCCCCAGTGGCTGCAGGACACAGCGCCCCCTCCCCCCCAGTGGCTACAGGACACAGCGCCCCCTCCCCCTCAGTGGCTGCAGGACACATGACAGGACACAGCGCCCCCTCCCCCCCAGTGGCTGCAGGACACATGACAGGACATGCATTGAATAAATAAAAGGAATTTATTCCCGGTTTAAAAAGCTTTGTTTGTTTTGTGGTTTGTGTTGCGGCCTCCAGCAGCCCTCCATGTCAGTGATAGGAAAGAGACTAAATACAGATACATTATATACTTAAATACATAGATATGCAGATGACGGCTATTCAGCTAAAACCGCGGCATTAACCCTTCAGCGCCAGGAAGGAGATCTGGAATAGACTTGGAGGCGGCTCTCGTTTCCGCGGTCTGGAGGGGACACAACCTTCATAGAAAGCTGCGTCTTTGGAGTTTGTATAGAATTTAAAAAAAAAAGAAAATATATAGATGTCTATTGGCATTTATCTCTGTACAATACAACGGCGAGAGTAAGAAAAACTATACATAGAAAGGCAATATACAGGGGGAGGGCGTAGAAAAGATCCGCAAATACACTTCATATCCACCGAGGGGGGAAGGAAAAGGCGCAGGAGCCAGCGGCTGCCTCTAGAGGGCGACCTGGGAG
Source organism: Dendropsophus ebraccatus (assembly GCF_027789765.1). Lineage (NCBI taxonomy): Eukaryota > Metazoa > Chordata > Amphibia > Anura > Hylidae > Dendropsophus > Dendropsophus ebraccatus. Next base: position 8,007,794 of record NC_091466.1, on the reverse strand, counting down.
CGCTGCACCTACTGCCAGCAACTGGGGGATGATGGGACAATGAAAAGATCAGTGATACCAGTCACCGCTTATAACAGTGCCGGAGCGTTATACCTGTCACATCTTATAACCATGCTAAAGTGTTATAAGGGAAGCAGCTGATACCAGTCATATCTTATAACGCACCTGTACTGGTATAAGAGGTTACCAGTCACAGCTTATCCCTGTACAGGAATGTTATAAGATGTGACTGGTATCGGCCACTCCTTTTATAACAGTACAGGAGCGTTATAAGAGAAGCGGCTGATACCAGTCACTTCTTATAATAATATGGGTGCGTTATAAGAGGAGCAGCTGATACCAGTCACATCTTATAATGCTCCAGCACTATTGTAAGATAAGTAGCTGATACCAGTCACAGCTTATCCCTGTACAGGACTGGCTGATACCAGTCATATCCTATAATGCACCTGTACTGTTATAAGATAAGTAGCTGATACCAGTCACAGCTTATAATGCTCCAGGCACTATTGTAAGATAAGTAGCTGATACCAGTCACTTCTTATAATAATATGGGTGTGTTATAAGAGGAGCAGCTGATACCAGTCATATCCTATAATGCACCTGTACTGTTATAAGAGGAGCAGCTGATACCAGTCACATCTTATAATGCTCCAGCACTACTGTAAGATAAGTAGCTGATACCAGTTACATCTTATAACAGAGAAGCGGCTGATACCAGTCATATCTTATAATCACCTGTACTGGTATAAGAGGTTACCAGTCACAATTTATCCCTGTACAGGAATGTTATAAGAGAAGTGGCCAATACCAGTCACATCTTATAACAGTACAGGAGCGTTATAAGAGAAGGGGCTGACACCAGTCACACATACAGAGGGGTCTCAGTCCTGGAGATACACAGTGTGGTCTCTACACCTCCTGTCACTCATCCCATTGGATAACACTCCAGTCGGCCTCTCTGGCTGATAACAGGAAGCAATAACATTGCATGACTTTATCCTTCTGATTTTGAGGCGGAAAGATCATTAAATAAACCTTCCTTTTATAGGAAATAATCCTGTGTACGTCCAAATCCCCCCGACTGTAATAAAAAAATGGAATCATCTGCTATAAACATGATTATGTCGTTATGGGTGGAGCTGTAATACGGCTGATTCCGGTGTCTGTACATTCCTGCTGTCCGTGTGCCACTACCTATACAGCGCGGCTTGTAATGCTTTGTAGAAGATGGCGTCCCGGGGAGGGGCCTATGGGAAGGAAGCCGTCAGCCATGTCCATGGGCGGGGGGTGGCCCCAGACCCCGATCAGTCCAATGATATAATGTCCGGTCTGCACCCCGGTAAGCTGGGGGTGGAGTTCTGAGAACCACTGTGTCCGTGACTTTCCCGTAACGTGCTGGTGGAGACAATGCTGCTGATCCGGCTGGCGCCGTTGCTGGCCCCATGTGATCCCGCCATGGCTTGGGTGAGGGGGCTCATGTAATGCGATGGAGGGGCCCGGTACTGGAAAAAGTGATTGAGGGCGTCCTGTTCATCCAGGGAGGTGATGACAGACGGGCTGTAATGCTGCGGGCAGAAGATGCGGAGAAAGGAGATTATACCAGGGAAGGGAAACAGAAGGATGTGCATTTAAAGGGACAGTACACCTGCAGATCACTGCATTTAAAGGGACAGTACACCTGCAGATCACTGTGCATTTAGAGGGACAGTAGACCTGCAGATCACTGTGCATTTAGAGGGACAGTAGACCTGCAGATCACTGTGCATTTAGAGGGACAGTAGACCTGCAGATCACTGTGCATTTAGAGGGACAGTAGACCTGCAGATCACTGTGCATTTAGAGGGACAGTACACCTGCAGATCACTGTGCATTTAGAGGGACAATACACCTGCAGATCACTGTGCATTTAGAGGGACAATACACCTGCAGATCACTGTGCATTTAGAGGGACAATACACCTGCAGATCACTGTGCATTTAGAGGGACAATACACCTGCAGATCACTGTGCATTTAGAGGGACAATACACCTGCAGATCACTGTGCATTTAGAGGGACAATACACCTGCAGATCACTGTGCATTTAAAGGGACAGTACACCTGCAGATCACTGCGCATTTAGAGGGACAATACACCTGCAGATCACTGCATTTAGAGGGACAATACACCTGCAGATCACTGTGCATTTAAAGGGACAGTACACCTGCAGATCACTGTGCATTTAGAGGGACAATACACCTGCAGATCAATGTGCATTTAGAGCGACAATACACCTGCCGATCACTGTGCATTTAGAGGGACAATACACCTGCCGATCACTGTGCATTTAGAGGGACAATACACCTGCAGATCACTGTGCATTTAGAGGGACAATACACCTGCCGATCACTGTGCATTTAGAGGGACAATACACCTGCAGATCACTGTGCTTTAACAGTACCTCCTCTACTGGTCACATACTACTTATTGACCAATCACATGATTAATGCAATTGGCTCAAACATGGCACATAACCAGTAGGTGGGGACTGCCAGGGTCAGGTCACTATAACGGCAGCCCAAGCCTTTTGTCTCCAAAAACTTTCAAGAAACCTGGAGATCCTTATGTGTCAGCGCACCTGATTTTCTGTCGTCTGAAGGAAGGAGAAGATATCGAGACCTGTGGAGAGGAGAGAGCAGGCTGTGATATATACGACACATCCAGGGGGCGCCGAGCAGCTGCAGCCCACAACCAAGAGGTACCAAGGCCTTGGGCCAGGTTGTGTGCACTACTGCAGTGAATAAAGCAGAGTTGTAACACCACACAAGGACAAGGGTGGCGCTGTTTTTGGAAGAGCAACAATGTCGCTCTAATTCCAGACTACTATTTAAAGGGGGGATCCATGGAGCAGAAAAAATTTCATCATTTCCAAGGCGTGCAGAGGACAGAGGTGACGCCAGACAGAACATGACCATCTCCGCTCCCTGGACATCCCCTTTAACATTCTCAGTTTAGGAGGTGATGACTTGGCACTGCTGACACTGGGAATATGAGATTGCTTTGCAGAAGCACTAAAGTGCTATTAGTAGCGGGGTTCAGGAGTTTAAAGGGGTTCTCTGGAATTAGAGAAACATGGCTGCTTTCTTCCAGGAACAGCACAATCCTCGTCCACAGTTTGTGCAATACTGAAGCTCGGTTCCAGACAAAAAAAAAAAAAAAATGTAGAAAAGGAGGTGGCCACACCCCTTTATGCAGAACCACACCCCCTCTGCTCAAAGCTCCACCCACTTGTTAAGTGCAATTTTATTTCACTCCCTCACATTTACCTTGAAGGTCACTTGGCACCGGGAAGGTCCGGTGGTAGTCAGGCAGAGGAAGACTGGACAGGTAATCGCTGCCTATAGTCGCCATAGGGGGGCTTCTCAGAACAGACGAGGTTTGATGGTCAACGCTGATCACCCTAAAGGAGACATAAAAGTAAGACCCCGTCTGGGTGAGACATAGGCACCCTCCCCCACCCCAGCATTTCCTGTCTCATGATGGTACTAGGTAATGCCTTTACCCCTTGGATCCCACAGAGGGGATGGCAGCGGAGGTGATGGGGCACGGCCTCTTGGGCGCAGGCTCGTCATCCTCTGAGGAGCTGTCCAGGGTCAGGTCGATCACCTCCACCTTCTTCTTGGTCTCGGTGTTGTGCTTGAGGTCAGCGCTGAGGTTGTAGATTGTTCCTGCTGCAATAGGAGACACGACTGAGAAGGGAGGAGACCGGAAGAGGAGGAGACCGACATTAAGGGGGGTGGGCAGGGCCCGGGCCTTGCTCACACCATGTATCTACCGGCCATCTGCAGCACTTACTGTCAATCCCGCCATAAGACGTGGGCTGCAGCATGTCCTGCTTCTCTTTTTTGGGTTTCATTGGACACCAGGATCCGTCCTCCATGAACTGGATCTCATCACAGTCTGTGCAGGAGTTCAGGATTTCCATGAAGAGACTGGAGGAGAAACGGAAGGAATAACATCGGTGTCTATTTCCACAGCCGCCACTAGGGGTCCTCACTGTACACAACTAGATACAACTCCCAGAGGAAGTCCATCTGCTACATACAACTCTATATACCTATATACGCTCCTCAATGCCCATAAGGGGGAAGGGGGGCTCTGACCTTTGGGGACCAATGATCCTGAGAACCAAGGAGCCACAACAACGATACAAGACTGCATTGTTCTTTCTTGTATGGCAGCGGCCGGCCACCCACTGTGCAGGGAGCTGGAGGGCGGCCATCATCTAAACCAGCACTGTGGCCCCTTTATTCCTGGATCCGTGGGGGGTCCAAGAGGTCAGACCCCCTGACATACAGCATACCCTTGATGTAAGAGGACCTCTTTATTGGCTTTCCTATTGGGATCCGGCCTCTGGTCTGACTCACCCGTCTATAATGAGCATATCGTACGGCGCCTTCTTGTCGCACACAGGACACGTCCATGTTGGCTTTTTCTCGTTCATCTGCAGGTAGAGGGCAGCATCGAAGCACTGAAGGTGGGTGCAGGTGGAGGCTCTACAGGGCACTGTCAGACGCATCTTCCCCAGCTGCAGAGAGGAAGAGGTTGGTCAGGGCTGTGATGTGTGACAAAGACTCTCATAACATGGTCAGGACTGGTGTATGGCTGACGCACTTACCGGACACATGAGGGACACCCGCAGGCTGGTTGTGGCGATCTCACTGTCAGGGTCGGCCGTCAACTTCTCTTTTACTATTGGGGAAGAAACCAGGTGTTAAGTGTCCGATGATCCCACAGAGGTCAGAGTTCAGGGACCATCTACGGGAGGATGGACTCACTCAGCGCTCGGGAATGGTCCGGGTTCCGGATGCCTTTGGCTCGCAGTTTCTGCAGCAGTGTGACCGATGTCAGCTGCTTCACCAGATACACCGACAGCGAGTAATTCTGAAAGACAGAGAGAGTCAGAGAAGAAGCCAGAGTCACTCATGGATCCCTCCCACCTACAGCTGCGTCCTATGAGGGCAGGTCAGCCCTTCCTCAGTGGGGGTCCTATGAGGGCAGGTCAGCCCTTCCTCAGTGGGGGTCCTATGAGGGCAGGTCAGCCCCTCCTCAGTGGGGGTCCTATGAGGGCAGGTCAGCCCTTCCTCAGTGGGGGTCCTATGAGGGCAGGTCAGCCCCTCCTCAGTGGGGGTCCTATGAGGGCAGGTCAGCCCCTCCTCAGTGGGGGTCCTATGAGGGCAGGTCAGCCCCTCCTCAGTGGGGGTCCTATGAGGGCAGGTCAGCCCCTCCTCAGTGGGGGTCCTATGAGGGCAGGTCAGCCCCTCCTCAGTGGGGGTCCTATGAGGGCAGGTCAGCCCCTCCTCAGTGGGGGTCCTATGAGGGCAGGTCAGCCCCTCCTCAGTGGGGGTCCTATGAGGGCAGGTCAGCCCCTCCTCAGTGGGGGTCCTATGAGGGCTGACCTGTGTCAGCCCTTCCTCAGTGGGGGTCCTATGAGGGCAGGTCAGCCCTTCCTCTGTGGGGGTCCTATGAGGGCAGGTCAGCCCCTCCTCAGTGGGGGTCCTATGAGGGCAGGTCAGCCCTTCCTCTGTGGGGGTCCTATGAGGGCAGGTCAGCCCCTCCTCAGTGGGGGTCCTATGAGGGCAGGTCAGCCCTTCCTCTGTGGGGGTCCTATGAGGGCAGGTCAGCCCCTACTCAGTGGGGGTCCTATGAGGGCAGGTCATCCCTTCCTCTGTGGGGGTCCTATGAGGGCAGGTCAGCCCCTCCTTTATGGGGGTCCTATAAGGAAGGTCATCCCCTCCTCCATGGGGGTCCTATAAGGGTGGGCCAGCTCCACCTGCTTTGTGGGGATCCTATATTGGGCAGGCCGGCACCCCTTCCTCTATGGAGATCCTATAGGAGCAGGTCACCCTCTCCTCAGTGGGGGTCCTATAAGGGCAGCCGGCGCCAACCTCATCTATAATTATCTTATAACATCGCAATCCTACAATGAATGGGACCACCAAGCACTTTGTTTTTTTTAGAGTTAACTTACTCTGCCAAACTCTGAGGACCAGTTGACTACGATGTTGTTGGCCACGGTAGAGGAGAGCCGGATGAGCGGGGAGATGTTGATGGGTCGGCTCGGCCTCTTGGGCTCGGCTCCGTTCTTGGTGGGGGGTAAATAGCCCTGGAGGTGGGAAGAGAAAAGGAAATATACACAATGTACTACTTAACGTCATATTACCACCACCTGCTATCCGGTTATGCAGAGGTATGCTATAATATCTCTGCTTGCTACTAATCTGAACACAAACCCCATTACAATCCAGTCCAGGAGGGCCGCTAGAAGGATTGTGGGAGAAGTTGTGCATGCTGATCTGTGAGGGTCCTAGCAGTCCCCAGAATGAAGGGACTACAGGAGAGAATACCTTACCAGTGGCCGTGGCTGCCTGACCTGTGACCTGCGGGGCCCCAGCCATAGGATATGACATAGGAAGGAGCGGGAGGCGACACGTTACTCACCGGCAATGGGCACAGCTTCCCGTTAACCTTCACAAAGAGGTTGGGAGGGAAGTAGTCCTCCTGCGGACAGCTGGTCTCACACAGACAGAACCTGGAGAAAGACGTCACAGTGTAAGACGGCGGCCATGATCCCCAGAGACATTATTACCACCCCTCCCCCATCAGAGGATTATCTATATGCTGGCCTCTGTGTCTACACCCCCATATAATGACAGCCTGCCCCCCCGCAGGATCTGCCGCCAGAGAACGCTTATATTTACCAAACAGGAAACCAGCGAGGTTACCTCCTCACTCACATCTATCAGTTCTGGTTCTAATGACATGACCGGGCCAGGGCAGACCTGTTTACCGACCCCCCTTTCCTGCCATAGGACCCCACTGGTGAATCCTGTGACTCTCACCTCAGCTGGACCTGGACCGTGTAATCGCACTTAGCACCGGGCAGAATGTCTCTGAAATACAGAAAATACTCATCACCATCTAATCCTACAGAGTAACAGGAAAGCAAGCGGCGAGAGTCCAATAATCCATCACTTAAAGGGGTTATCCAGACTAAGAAAACTAGATTCCAGGAACAGCACCTCTCCTGTCCTCAGGTTGGGTGTGGGGGTTTGTAGCTCAGTCCTACTGAAGTGAATGGAGCTGATGTGTAATACTGCACACAACCTGGGGACAGGGGTGGCGCTGTGTATGCAGGAACAAAGCTGTGCTTTCCTTATTCTGGATAACCCCTTTAATTATACAAAACAACAGGACAAGACGACAATTCCACCTCTTTAAAAAAAAATCTTGTGCGGTCACCCCTCTGACATGGAGGACTCCGACCACTCACCTGGAGGTCAGGATCTGGTGAACCTGTTGTGGCGTCAGTGCAAAGCTAAAGTGGGCCTCCTCAAAGCGCTGCGTGTTTGTAGAAGCTGGAAGAAGACAAAGGGAGACAGTCAGCAGGCAGGGACTGAGCACAGGAATAGTGTGGGCCCCAGATCAGGGGTCGGTTTATTAGTCGGATCCTTTATATCATGGAGTCTATACTACACACTGCTAAAGAAACAAGAGAGCAGTACCTGTCCCTACCTCCAGGGGGCAGGCCATATTCATATACCCAGAATGAGAACCAGCCCGCTTTTCTACCGGTGGGTCGGTAGTTCTCCCGTTATACAGATAGAGGGCGTCACACTCACCCAATGTGGTTGGTTTGATCAGTTCATCATAAACGTCGTAGAAGGGGAGCCTCTTCATCTTGACATCAGGGTGCACCGGGTGTATGGGTGGCGACAGGTGCTGAATGTCCGTCTCGTGTTTAGGGCCGAGCATTGGGAGAGGGGGCAGCACGGATGATGGGAGCGCGCTGGACATGGCGCCAGTGTCATAACCCAGGTGGCACACCGCTCCCTGAGCCAGCGAGCCGGCATTGGGTATGGCCCCGGCCTGCATGTGCAGCATGGTTAAGTCTGTGGAGTTGAGGACCTTGCGGGGGTATCGCCTTCGGTAAAGCTCCTTGATCTTCATCAGGATGGTGGTGTTGTAGCCAGACCTCACCAGATGAAGGGCCTTGGAGACAAGCTCGTGTTTCCTTCCACACTTGTTTCTGCCGGCAAAACCCAGAAGAACCTGCAGCTCGGAGACTCTAAAGCTCATAACCATGTGCTGGGGGGAGAAGAAGAGGGAGAAGTTAGGAGGAGGGAACACAAGCATGAGCCACATGATCCTCAGAGAACGGGGTCTACACAATGGTATGAGGAGGGAACACAAGCATGAGCTACATGATCCTCAGAGAATGGTGTCTACACAATGGTATGAGGAGAGAACACAAGCATGAGCCACATGATCCTCAGAGAACGGGGTCTACACAATGGTATGAGGAGGGAACACAAGCATGAGCTACATGATCCTCAGAGAATGGTGTCTACACAATGGTATAAGGAGGGAGCACAAGCATGAGCCACATGATCCTCAGAGAACAGGGTCTACACAATGGTATGAGGAGAGAACACAAGCATGAGCCACATGATCCTCAGAGAATGGTGTCTACACAATGGTATAAGGAGGGAGCACAAGCATGAGCTACATGATCCTCAGAGAACGGGGTCTACACAATGGTATGAGGAGAGAACACAAGCATAAAGCTTCACACAAAAACCTCTGACTAATGGTTCTGAAATGACAACCTGATGCTAGCCAGATATAGAGGAGGATGAAACCACAGGACAGCTGTGTGTGGTCACCGGGATGATGACAGTATGGCTACAGACAGGACAGCGACTGTTCGCATCTCCACCCCTCTGGTCTTCAGTAACTCCTTGCTGATGTACCCACCACTGTACTGCTGTAAGCCCCCACAAGTCCAGCACTGTGCCGCCGCCATCATCCCGCTCACCCACCCACATTATCGCCAATGGCTACACCATCATTTTGGCCTTGTGTCCTGACGTGATGTGACTATTACGGTGACTTTTTGGTCCCTTTGAGCCTTTGTAGTTTCCCCTTGTGACAGAACTGCAGGTGTGTGTGTGTGTGTGTGTGTGTGTGTGTGTGTGTGTGTGTGTGTGTGTGTGTGTGCAGTGACAGGGACCCCTGTAATAACACGGCAGTGACAGGGACCCCTGTAATAACACAGCAGTGATGGGGACCCCCCTGTAATAACACAGCAGTGATGAGGACCCCCCTGTAATAACACGGCAGTGATGGGGACCCCCCTGTAATAACACGGCAGTGATGGGGACCCCCCTGTAATAACACGGCAGTGATGGGGACCCCCCTGTAATAACACGGCAGTGATGGGGACCCCCCTGTAATAACACGGCAGTGATGGGGACCCCCCTGTAATAACACAGCAGTGATGAGGACCCCCCTGTAATAACACGGCAGTGATGGGGACCCCCCTGTAATAACACGGCAGTGATGGGGACCCCCTGTAATAATACCAGGGCAGTGATGGGGACCCCCCTGTAATAACACAGCAGTGATGGGGACCCCCCTGTAATAATACCAGGGCAGTGATGGGGACCCCCCTGTAATAATACCAGGGCAGTGATGGGGACCCCCCTGTAATAACACAGCAGTGATGAGGACCCCCCTGTAATAACACAGCAGTGATGAGGACCCCCCTGTAATAACACGGCAGTGATGGGGACCCCCCTGTAATAACACGGCAGTGATGGGGACCCCCCTGTAATAACACGGCAGTGATGGGGACCCCCCCTGTAATAACACAGCAGTGATGGGGACCCCCCTGTAATAACACAGCAGTGATGGGGACCCCCCTGTAATAACACGGCAGTGATGGGGACCCCCTGTAATAATACCAGGGCAGTGATGGGGACCCCCCTGTAATAACACAGCAGTGATGGGGACCCCCCTGTAATAATACCAGGGCAGTGATGGGGACCCCCCTGTAATAATACCAGGGCAGTGATGGGGACCCCCCTGTAATAACACAGCAGTGATGATGACCCCCCTGTAATAACACAGCAGTGATGAGGACCCCCCTGTAATAACACGGCAGTGATGGGGACCCCCCTGTAATAACACGGCAGTGATGGGGACCCCCCTGTAATAACACGGCAGTGATGGGGACCCCCTGTAATAATACCAGGGCAGTGATGGGGACCCCCCTGTAATAACACAGCAGTGATGGGGACCCCCTGTAATAATACCAGGGCAGTGATGGGGACCCCCCTGTAATAATACCAGGGCAGTGATGGGGACCCCCCTGTAATAATACCAGGGCAGTGACGGGGACCCCCCTGTAATAACACAGCAGTGATGGGGACCCCTCTGTAATAATACCAGGGCAGTGATGGGGACCCCCCTGTAATAACACAGCAGTGATGGGGACCCCCCTGTAATAACATGGCAGTGATGGGGACCCCCCTGTAATAACACGGCAGTGATGGGGACCCCCCTGTAATAACACGGCAGTGATGGGGACCCCCCTGTAACAGGCAGGACAGTATATAATATATACAGGGATTAGTACAGGAGAGGAGATAGTGATATATACTGCAGTGTATAGACATGACGTATACAGTGATCACAGCCGTATATCGTGACATGACAGTGGGCCGCACAGTACACGGGAGGCCGCCCATCCCCCTCCATCCTCCGCTAGGCCTCAGCCTCGTCCCCGGCGTCTCCTACATCACTCCCCGGCCTCCGGGTCACTATTCCCCGCAGAAGCTGCGGCCGAGTCCCGCTGCCTCCCCCGGCCCCGGTACCTTCAGTTCCGCCAGATCCGCCATCTTGAGACATGGTTCGGCAACTGAGGAGAGGCAGGGACCGGGGAGAAATAACCCGCCCGGCCGGGAGCGTGTGGGAGAGGCCGGGGAGGGGGCGAGGTGGAGAGGCCATAGCTGGAGAGACGAGCGGAGCCGCCATAGCTGCCGTGACAGGAGGGACCCTGCCATTACTATGGTGCCGGGAGGGACCCCGCCATTACTATGGTGACGGGAGGGACCCCGCCATTACTATGGTGACGGGAGGGACCCCGCCATTACTATGGTGCCGGGAGGGACCCCGCCATAGCTGCCGTGACGGGAGGGGCCCCGCCATTACTATGGTGCCGGGAGGGACCCCGCCATTACTATGGTGCCGGGAGGGACCCCGCCATTACTGCTGTACCCCCTCCTCCCATTACTATCCTGACAGGAGGGACCCCGCCATTACTACTGTACCCCCTCCTCCCCCGCCATTACTATGGTGACAGGAGGGACCCCGCCATTACTGCTGTACCCCCTCCTCCCATTACTATCCTGACAGGAGGGACCCCGCCATTACTACTGTACCCCCTCCTCCCCCGCCATTACTATGGTGACAGGAGGGACCCCGCCATTACTGCTGTACCCCCTCCTCCCCCGCCATTACTATGGTGACAGGAGGGACCCCGCCATTACTGCTGTACCCCCTCCTCCCATTACTATCCTGACAGGAGGGACCCCGCCATTACTACTATATTCCTCAGCCTTTTCTCCCCCATGGCTATTGTGACAGAACTGATCCATCCACTATTATCTTATTAGGACAGAGGGGACCCTGCTATTACTACCTAATGCTGACAGCTGTCCTGACTGGGAGGCCCCCGCCATTACTGCCTCATGACAGAGAAGATTCCGCCATTATTGCCTCATAACAGAGAGAACCCCGCCTTTACTGCCCCATGACAGAGAACCCCGCCATTACTTCCCCATGACAGAGAGGAACCCCGCCATTACTGCCCCATGACAGAGAAGAACCCCGCCATTACTGCCCCATGACAGACAGGAACCCCGCCATTACTGCCCCATGACAGAGAAGAACCCCGCCATTACTGCCCCATGACAGACAGGAACCTCGCCATTACTGCCCCATGACAGAGAGAACCCCGTCATTACTGCCCCATTACAGAGAGAACCCCGCCATTACTGCCCTATGACAGAGGAACCCCGCCATTACTGCCCCATGACTGAGAGGAACCCCGCCATTACTGCCCCATGACAGAGAGAACCCCGCCATTACTGCCCCATGACTGAGAGGAACCCCGCCATTACTGCCCCATGACAGAGAGAACCCCGCCATTACTGCCCCATGACAGACAGGAACCCCGCCATTACTGCCCCATGACAGAGAAGATTCCGCCATTATTGCCTCATAACAGAGAGAACCCCGCCTTTACTGCCCCATGACAGAGAACCCCGCCATTACTTCCCCATGACAGAGAGGAACCCCGCCATTACTGCCCCATGACAGAGAAGAACCCCGCCATTACTGCCCCATGACAGACAGGAACCCCGCCATTACTGCCCCATGACAGAGAAGAACCCCGCCATTACTGCCCCATGACAGACAGGAACCTCGCCATTACTGCCCCATGACAGAGAGAACCCCGTCATTACTGCCCCATTACAGAGAGAACCCCGCCATTACTGCCCTATGACAGAGGAACCCCGCCATTACTGCCCCATGACTGAGAGGAACCCCGCCATTACTGCCCCATGACAGAGAGAACCCCGCCATTACTGCCCCATGACTGAGAGGAACCCCGCCATTACTGCCCCATGACAGAGAGAACCCCGCCATTACTGCCCCATGACAGACAGGAACCCCGCCATTACTGCCCCATGACAGAGAAGATTCCGCCATTATTGCCTCAATCATATTGTGACAGGGATCCAGCCATTATATGACAGGGAGGCCTCCACCATTATCACATTAACCACCATTGTGACTTTAGGATGGGCTCACAATTGTCCATGACAGGAGGCCCCCGCCATTATGACAGTGGGGACTAAAATTGGGGGACCCCCTATTGCCACCTTTAGGCTATGTTAACATGCTGCATAAGCAACGGCCATTCTGCTTGAACGGCTGTTGTTTATACAGCATGTGAACACAGCCTTAATATGATGCCAACACCATAATATTACAGACATTATATAAGCTCTTAAAAAAAAAAAAAAAATAAATACTAAGGGTATAATCCCACACACCGTATACGCAGCGTATTTACTGCTGCGATACGCAGCAAATACGCAACAAATACGCAGCAGATTAGATCTAAATAACTGAACACAGCATCAAATCTAAACCATTAAATCTGCTGCGTATTTGTTGCGTATCTGCTGCGTATACGGTGTGTGGGTTTGTACCCTGAAGGTGCGAATGAGGCCTCAGAAGGGGGCAGATTATTTCGCCCCTTATACCCCCCACACCAGGGACCCTCACCCACTGCTGGCTATAGGCGGCCCTGTATGTCTGTGCGTCCTGCAGGGTGATCTTCTGGGTGACATAAGGACACGGGCAGCTGCTGGCTGACATGTAACAGGCGGGCAGCAGGCGTCATTCTGCACGAAGCCTGGCAGAGACCGGACACCACGTCAACTATGACGCCCGCTGCCCCCAACAATTAATCATTAATATTCTCCTGCATGTCAGGTGTAGACCTGGCACAACCCGGGCATCACCAACCTAATCCACCATGACCCTGTGAACCAGACGCTGCTGTGTCCTGCGAACCCCCCCTCCCCCCAGAAATCCCCATACTGATGTCACCTACAGATAACCCCTGATGCCCATAACAATGCCATCTATACATCATCACCCCCTAGATATACCCATAACAATGCCATCTATACATCATCACCCCCTAGATATACCCATAACAATGCCATCTATACATCATCACCCCCTAGATATACCTATAATGATGCCATCTATAATCACCCCCTAGATATACCCATAACAATGCCATCTATACATCATCACCCCCTAGATATACCCATAATGATGCCATCTATACATCATCACCCCCTAGATATACCCATAATGATGCCATCTATACATCATCACCCCCTAGATATACCCATAATGATGCCATCTATACATTCTCACCCCTAGATATACCCATAATGATGCCATCTATACATCACCCCCTAGATATACCCATAATGATGCCATTTATACATTCTCACCCCCTAGATATACCCATAATGATGCCATGTATACATTCTCACCCCTAGATATACCCATAACGATGCCATCTATACATCATCACCCCCTAGATATACCCATAATGATGCCATGTATACATTCTCACCCCTAGATATACCCATAATGATGCCATGTATACATTCTCACCCCTAGATATACCCATAATGATGCCATCTATACATCATCACCCCCTAGATATACCCATAATGATGCCATGTATACATTCTCACCCCCTAGATATACCCATAATGATGCCATGTATACATTCTCACCCCTAGATATACCCATAATGATGCCATGTATACATTCTCACCCCTAGATATACCCATAATGATGCCATCTATACATCATCACCCCCTAGATATACCCATAATGATGCCATGTATACATTCTCACCCCTAGATATACCCATAATGATGCCATGTATACATTCTCACCCCTAGATATACCCATAATGATGCCATCTATACATCAACCCCTAGATATACCCATAATGATGCCATCTATACATTCTCACCCCCTAGATATACCCATAATGATGCCATCTATACATCATCACCCCCTAGATATACCCATAACAATGCCATCTATACATCATCACCCCCTAGATATACCCATAACAATGCCATCTATACATCATCACCCCCTAGATATACCCATAACAATGCCATCTATACATCACCCCCTAGATATACCCATAATGATGCCATCTATACATTCTCACCCCTAGATATACCCATAATGCCATCTATACATCACCCCCTAGATATACCCATAATGATGCCATCTATACATTCTCACCCCCTAGATATACCCATAATGATGCCATCTATACATCATCACCCCCTAGATATACCCATAACAATGCCATCTATACATCATCACCCCCTAGATATACCCATAACAATGCCATCTATACATCATCACCCCCTAGATATACCCATAATGATGCCATCTATACATTCTCACCCCTAGATATACCCATAATGATGCCATCTATACATTCTCACCCCCCAGATATACCCATAATGATACCATTTAGAGGTGTACTGCCCCTGATGCCCTCCCCCACCCCTCTCACAAGCCCCAGATATATCCCATGCCAGGCTGAAAACTAACAGCACTGGGTCCATTCTGCCCAATATTACTATGGGTAGCTTCACACGTACCGTATCGCTGCATATTTATCGCTGCGTTTTTATCGCTGTGTGTTTGGTGCGATTTTTACATGAAAATCGTGTGAAAATCAAAACTCGCATGTAAAACTCGCACCAAACACACAGCGATAAAAACGCAGCGTTACATACACAGCGATACGGTACATGTGAAGGCACCCCAATACACAGGATCCATCTTACCCAGTAATAATATTATTCAAGTCCGGTAAAAATGTTTATTAAAGTATTGTATTGGCCCCCAAAAGTTATACAAATCCCCAGTATACACTTATTACGGGAAATGCTTATAAAGGGCTTCTTTCCCTGCACTTACTACTGCATCAAGGCTTCACTTCCCGGATAACATGGTGATGTCACTTCCTGGATAACATGGTGATGTCACTTCCTGGATAACATGGTGACGTCACTTCCCGGATAACATGGTGATGTCACTTCCTGGATAACATGGTGCTGTCACTTCCTGGATAACATGGTGACGTCACTTCCCGGATAACATGGTGACGTCACTTCCCGGATAACACGGTGACGTCACTTCCCGGATAACACGGTGACGTCACTTCCCGGATAACACGGTGACGTCACTTCCCGGATAACACGGTGACGTCACTTCCCGGATAACATGGTGACGTCACTTCCCGGATAACATGGTGACGTCACTTCCTGGATAACAGGGTGACGTCACTTCCTGGATAACATGGTGCTGTCACTTCCCGGATAACATGGTGACGTCACTTCCTGGATAACATGGTGACGTCACTTCCTGGATAACACGGTGACGTCACTTCCTGGATAACACGGTGATGTCACTTCCTGGATAACACGGTGATGTCACTTCCTGGATAACACGGTGATGTCACTTCCCGGATAACACGGTGACGTCACTTCCCGGATAACACGGTGACGTCACTTCCCGGATAACACGGTGACGTCACTTCCCGGATAACATGGTGATGTCACTTCCTGGATAACACGGTGATGTCACTTCCTGGATAACATGGTGACGTCACTTCCTGGATAACATGGTGACGTCACTTCCTGGATAACATGGTGACGTCACTTCCTGCATATTAAGTAGAGAGAAGGGGAGGGCACCACAAAAATAAAGATTGAAGGGGTGCTACAGTACTAAATGCTGAATAATATGTCAAGAAAGAGAAAAGAAAAGTACTGAACCAGCACACCCAAAATAATATTTCAAAAATATGTTTATTAAAGTACAGACACAAAACATAAAAACATGTAAACATGGTGCACGCCACAATAAGCTGCACTAGAACCACCGTCCACAAAATGGCAGTAGTAAGCTGCCTCAATCCCATGAATAAGGAAAGACAATCAGATACACACTGTATGTAGAGGTCCCTGACGAAGTCGCGTTGGGCGGTTCTCCTCCATCTGTCCATCTCATATCGGCCGCGGTACAGGCTGTATAGACTGGTCTCTGACTACTGAATATTTTGTACTTGGGCTTTTTCTTTTCTGTCTGTAGAGGGTGGCAGGTTATTATGCACTAGCTGCACTTTGCCTCTACATACAGTGTGTATCTGATTGTCTTTCCTTATTCATGGGATTGAGGCAGCTTACTAGTGACATTTTGTGGACAGTGGTTCTAGTGCAGCTTATTGTGGCGTGCACCATGTTTACATGTTTTATGTTGTGTGTCTGTACTTTAATAAACATATTTTTGATAAATTATTTTGGGTGTGCTGGTTCAGTACTTTTCTTTTCTCTTTCTTGACATATTATTCAGCATTTAGTACTGTAACACCCCTTCAATCTTTACTTTTGTGGTGCCCTCCCCTTCTCTCTACTTAATATGCAGGAAGTGACATCACCATGTTCTGCAGGAAGTGACGTCACCATGTTATCCAGGAAGTGACAGCACCATGTTCTGCAGGAAGTGACAGCACCATGTTCTGCAGGAAGTGACAGCACCATGTTCTGCAGGAAGTGACAGCACCATGTTCTGCAGGAAGTGATGTCACCATGTTATCCAGGAAGTGACATCACCATGTTATCCAGGAAGTGACGTCACCCTGTTATCCAGGAAGTGACGCCTTGATGCAGTAGTAAGTGCAGGGAAAGAAGCCCTTTATAAGAATTTCCCGTAATAAGTGTATATTGGGGATTTGTATAACTTTTGGGGGGCAACACAATACTTTAATAAAGTAATAATAATAAGTAATAATAATTATCAGGGAGAGGGTATACACTATATCACTATAGGGGAGAGGGTATACACTATATCACTATAGGGGAGAGGGTATATATATATATATATATATATATATATATATATATATATATATATATACACACATACACACACACACTGTACATTCATAACTACGACCCTTCATCTTGTAGTACGACCAATGGTAAGGGTCCATTTAGAGGGGACTGCTGCCCCCCCTCTGTATACCCTCTC